>NC_142495.1:13239997-13562497 GCF_965113065.1 Corylus avellana | reverse complement strand
TTGCACTTCCTCTTAGCATCTGTGCAATTTCTAACAAGTGTGTCATGGGACATAAGATGACAGCTGCCCTTCATTGAGCCTTCATCTGAGTTCTCTTCATAAGACTCACCATCCATCTCAGCGAATGGAGAATCACTAAAACCATGAATACTAGATAGAAATGCCCTATAGACAACTTTCTTCCCTTTTTGGTCATCTAAGTCATTTGACTCTAATTCATCACTCAAGGACGCATTCATGGCGTTTTCTTATTCTTCAAGTTCCCACTATCAGCCCTGATGTGACCAAATCCTTGACACTCATAGCATTGAGGAAAACGACTCTTCTTGTCTCGGTTGGATCTATCTCTTGGATCTTTCTGAGATTCTCCTTTGATAGCCCACTTTGATGAACTTCTTCCAGTCCTTTTAGCATTCTTCAAATATTTTTGGAAAATTCTAGTTAGCAACGCTATTGGTTCCGAGTTGAAAGACTCATCATCACTTGATTCTTCATGAACTACTTCTTTTTCCTTCTTGGTAGTTTTCAATGCTATGCTCTTAGCTTTTGGTGAGAATCTCCTACTCTCATAAGTTATGTGAGAACCCACCAATTCATCAACATCCAAAGATTTCACATCCTTGCTTTCTTCAACAACAATTATTTTAGGATCAAAATGAAAGGGTAGTGACCTAAGGATTTTTTTAATCACTTTAACTTCATAAACTTTCTCACCAAGTCCTCTCATGGAGTTCACAATCTCACTTAATTTGGTGTATAATTCACCAAATGTTTCATCTTCCTTCATGTTCACAATCTCAAATTGAGATGTTAACATTTGAAGTTTTGCCTTCCTCACTCCTTTTCCTTCATGGGTCTTCTTCAGAATATCCCATGCTTCTTTTGAGGTCTCATAAAGAGTAATCCATAGAAACTCATCCGACGATACGCAGTTGAAAATGAACTTAACCCACAATTATGCCAGTTGCTCTTCACCGTGTCTTCCTTACTCCATTTGTCAAAATCACCATTTGGTATCTCAAATCCCTATTCGATCATGAGCCAAATATTGTCATTTAGCCCTTTCAAGTAGGCTTTCATACAAACCTTCCAATGAGCATAATCATTCCCATTGAAGATGGCAGGAGCATTGGAAAAAGAAGTATTTGGCTCCATAACAACGAGGTCAGGGAACATGCTCTAGAAGTGAGTCTAAGCTGAAAGAACAAATAGGATCGTGTTCTACCTATAATCACCAAATAATCAAAACAACGAACTAAGCAATTTTCAAATTAAAACAAGTATAGTGGAATATAAACAATATCTCAAACACAACACAAGATTTGTTTACGAAGTGGAAAACCCTTTGAGTACCTCAAAGGTAAAATCCACTCCGAGGCAGCCAAACTCGAGAAATCACTACATGAAGATTCAGATTTACAAACTAGACGATACACACAACCTTGAGGACCTCTAGACTTAGTAAGAACAACAGGCTTCCCATCTTGTCTCCATCCTAACCATCTTCACGGAGTGCATTTCCTCACCGACGCTTCAGTAGGCTTCCTTCTTCAAGTTCACCAAACCCACAGTTTTCTTGTTATCAAATGAATCAAGGTAGCATGCCAACAAACAAGAGCAAAGGACAGCCCAAGGCTATATCATGTCCTCTCTTAAATTAATCTCTTGAGACCCAACTCCCAAGGAGAAAAACCGAGATTTCTCTCAATAGAAAATCAAAGAAAAATATTTCTCAAAAAGTCTGCATAAAATAGAGTAGCAAAAACCTTAAATATAAAGACATTTCTGTCGTCACGTCTTAATGGGACACTTTCTCGTTATGACGTGAAGGCCATATTTGTAGATCTGAAACAACCCACATCTTAACGAGAAAGCAGTCCCGTCCTGACGTGAAGAACAAATGTCTTCTCTCCATCACTTGTCTCGTCTTAACGCAGTCTCTGATGAGAAAACAGTAGCTTCAACATAAGTCTCGTTACATGTCCCGTCCTAATGAGGTTCCTGACGAGAAAATAATAGCTTCAGCTTCACTCTCGACACGTGTCCCGTTCCGAGAAGGTTCTGATGAGAAAACAGTAGCTTCAGATTCACTCTCGTCACATCCTCGTTCTAACGCCACTCCTGAAGAGAAAACAATAACTCCCCATTACATATCTCGTCCTGACGGTATTCCTGATGGGAAAATAGTAGTTCCTTCAAACTGCCTTTGAGAACCTAAAAACTAATTCCCAAAGTTTTAAAACACTCAAAGAAGGATAACAACAACAAGTTCATTACAAGACAAGTCATTGAATTAGGCCAACCTAGAACCTAACAATTTTGCCATTGTCAAAGTAATTTCTTGTCCACTACCTTTGCATTCATTTTGTTATTACTACTTTCTTAGTATTACAACTTTTAATGATGCCTTGACAAGTTCTTGTACCCATTTTCTTAAAATGACCAAGAGTGTTTTAAAGAGTTTTCAACCTGCCTTTGATCTCTTTGAGTTTGCATGATAGCATGATATGTTACTTTACATGTGTCCATTAGGAGCCTAGGATAAGATTTACCACACCTTAGAAGCATAGAACCATGTTTAGGGCTTCTAACCGAGAGTTCCCACTCTATGGCCAAACATACGCCCACGGGCTCGAGCATTCACCCAGAGAGTAGGATGTACGCCCAATAACCCAAATATGCGAGCTTAAGGCTTCGACGTCCCCCCTTTCGTTCGATAGAACTTATTGTGTCACTAGAATAGTTCTCAAGAACTGTATATAACAGTGTGTCGTATTTCGTTATAGCAGGGATTTGTGATGTCAGAGGACTCAAGCGAGCGCACAAGGTAAGTAAACACTTACGACTGCTTTCCTTAAAAACGTACGATATGTCACCTGACTGAGTACACGTATGATATGAGCATGCCTATATTTTTGTATAACTTGGTAACTGTCTTAAAACTAGTTGACAAGATACATCGTATGACATGGTACACCGTTACGTGCAGCATAATGGCAATGAGCTTATTATATAGACTTGATTCTATGGTCAAACATGTGTATGGATGTAATATAAGGGCTTTAGATTCAATGGATATTTCATGACTGGCGCAGCCTTAATTGGTGGTTCCTTACAGGACGTATATCATTAGTAGCATGGGCCACCTGGGGTCAGACTCGGTCGGGCTGCTAGTGTTATGGACGGTAGCGTACAATGGTCGAGGCACCAGCATTGTATTACAGGTCACTTGGGACAGCACCAACCCTACTTAGAATAGGTAATATCTCGAGTAGACCATATATGATAGTTATGACGTAATAAAGCATTAGTTTTCTACATTAAAACTCTTAGGCAATTGCCGCTAGAAGTACACCCATTAACTTCAGCAAACCGATATTTTTATGGTGTATTAACAGAGACAACACCTCTTTCAAACCTTTGTCAAATTGCTCGTTTATTTCTGCTTAATAAAATATGGCTCATGTCATATTTAACTGTGAGGTTTACTTACTAAGTCTTAGACAATGCGGTTATTACATCTTGTAGGAGACCTCATTCTGGGAAGAGAGAAGTGGCGATGTTGCCACTACGGAATTGTTTAAGATAAAAAATCTTCATATTATTACCAGGTTTGATCGGCTTATTATTTCTATTAGTTGCTCCGTGTCTAAACTTCGAGGATAATATATGCTCCCTTTATAATTATTCGAATTCTCATATTTATTTCATATTCCTATGCATTAACTCTGATGATGCTTAGAGGGGCGATTTCCGAGTTAACTACCAGTTAGCCATTTTGGGGTAATTGCCAGTAATCCTACCACATTGGTCAAGGCCAGATTTGAGAGCGTTACATCTACTAACTTAATAGATTCCGTTAATGGGACATATTAGAGCCAATAACATTATGACGCATGTCCTATTTAAATCAATATCACACTAACGAAATCTATTAATTAAGTGGATGAAATTTGACTATAAGGAGTAATTTTTTTTTTTTTTTTGCACACCTCATGGACCTTTGAATTCATTCTAATATCACATGGACTTAAAATGTAAATCAAGTAAACCATATGGACTAGTTTATGTTGTTGAAGTGCCAGAAGTGGTGTAAGAACTTATTTATAATTTAATTTATGAAGTATTAAATTTGTGCGTTGACTTAATAGAATAAATCTTATCATACGCACGTCATGCATGAGATCTCTATCTTTGTTTCTTTTTGGGATTAGGTTATGACATTATGCATCTCCAGGGTAAAAATACCCCTCACATTCTCATGCTATAAATAAATATTAAAAAAACAAAACAAAACAAAAAAAAACTCTTCCTCCCAATGAGATGTTAATGTAATAAATATATATTTTTCTTATTAGAGCACTAATAGCAACTTCTCTAAATCTAATTATCTTTTTTTAAATGTAAGAAAAACTCATAAAACAATCAGTTGAAACAGACTCCCTTGATGTTCTTTAAACCAAGTGAAGCAAAATTGCTACTCAAAATTATTTTAGGGTAACACTTTTGGTTCCCTTAACATTATTTTAATATTAAAGGCTTATGTTTCCTCTCTTTCCTCTAGCATTTATTTGAAGCAATATTTAAATGGTTTCTCTTTCGCCTATCATTAATTTAAAGAAGAGAAATGATTGGCGTTAATATTTTACTCATATTTCTCTTATTTCATCTTACAAATCAACCATTAAATTTGTGGACTTACGTGATGGTGAACCTCACAAATTTAATGGTTGATCTTCTGAATTTATAGGAGAATATGGAAAAAATATGAACAAATTATTGATACCAATAATTTCTTCTTAAAGATTTTTTTTGTGATTATTTAAATAATATTTAGATAGTATAAAGAAAGGATAAAATAAGTTATTGTGAAGTTTATTTGAATAAAAAAATAAAAATTAGTTTGGTTCCATACATTTGAGGAAAACTTACAGTTATTGTGAAGTTTATTTGAATAGAAAAGTAAAAGGTTATTTGCTTCGCTACATTCAAAACAATATTCAAAAGAAACTATTGGTAATGCTCTTAGTTATTGCCTTATGTTGTATGGCAAACCTGATCTACCATGTAATACACCGAAAATAAATTAGGGTTAAGTACACCCTAATTATGATTCTAGGGTTGGTTCTCATTTGGTAAAGTGTAAGACGTTGGACTTTTTAAGAATTTATAGTTGCACCGAACAATCAAAAGAGGTACCGATGCCTATAGTATTGAAGAATTAGCTTATACATGGTAACCAACGAGTATGGGATCAATTACGGTGTGAAGGTTAAGGAATATCCTAGAGGACGAGAAAGCATTGGAAACACTATCTTAAGAGTGAAACTTAGATTTCGAATCCCAATAAGGCACTCACAAAAAACTTTGAATGGCTACCATGACGTTCTTCTTAGAAAGAGCTTTCCAGAATTGGGTCACACGTGTAATTTCGAGACCCGTAGCAAGAGTTATGCCAATTTTAGTGGACACTACGCAGTTGATCAAACTACTGAAAAGTCAACTGCGAATGTTCGTTGGTAAAGAATGTTCGCTGGTGCTGGTAGAGAACATTCGACCAGTAAAGAACATTCGCTGGTGCTGGTAGAGAACGTTCATTGGTTTTGGCCGAACATTCGTTGTTAGTGTGTTAGAAAGGTACAAACAGGCTTTTCAGGCGTAAGTCCAAAAGTACACCAAACGTTCGCTGACCAATTTTTAGACCACTGGATAATGATCAAAATCCTAAAAAAAAGTTGTATAGAGTACCCAAACATTTGCCCCCAAGTACCGAACGTTCGCTACTTTACATGAATATTCCTGTAGCATCCACAGCTTTTCCTACCCTATAAATACCCCTCCCCACTCGACCCTATGCTTGAGTGATTTTGTGAGTTTTGAGGGTTCTTGAAGGAGAGTTCTTGAAGGAGAATGAGAGATTTCTTTGATGTTTTACTTTAAGGAGGTAATCTTCTAAGCCTAGCATGTTCCTTACTTATGTTCTATTTGGGATTGCGTTTGAGAAGCCTAAAAGTGCTTTTAACACTCAAAAAAGCCCATGTTAAGAAAAAAGTACTCGTTTGATAAAAAAATTAAAAGCGCTTTTAAGGGTCCAGAAAGCCTAAAAATTGCCTAAACGCACTTTTGGCAAAAGCTTAAAAATGAAATTGTTGCCCAAAAGCTCTTTTTGACTTAAAAGTTTTATTTCTCAAACACAATCCCAAACAGACTCTTAGTTGTTATGCTATTTAAATGCTTTTCATAGTTAGCTTAGTTGGTAGTTTTGAGCTTCTAGATATGTTGTTAAGTTTTAATCTTGGTTTAAGCATGTGTTAGTGTTTCATTCTTGTTGAGCATATTTCACTTTGTATGGAGTTGTTATTTTGGGCTAGGAGTATATTAGGAACCTTGTTGTAGCCTTAGAACTTACTTAGGAGTGATTAGAAGGTTGTTTGGTTCGAGATGGGTTTCTAGGAGAATGTTCAAACATTCTAACCAAGCGTTTGGCTTCAAGCCAGAACATTTTCTAGGTTTGGCAGAATGTTCAGGCAGAAACTCTTATTGGACTTTTTAGGTTTAAGACTCGTTTTAGCTCGGGTTTAGAACTAATAATATGTCTTTTCTCAGTATTTGAGGTTGTGGAGCCTCAAGAAGATTTTATGGATGAGCCTTACGACCCGGATGAGTATAAACTCATAAAGATACTTGTTGTTACTTTTCCAGCATTGCATGACTATTCTATATATATCAAACATGCATATTTAAAATACTCATAAATACATTTTGGACTACTGTAAACTCTATTTTGTCAAAACGTAGGTTGATTAACAAGATAATCAAATGATGAAATTTGTAAAGGTATGCATATAAAAGACGAATAAGATTAATTGCATCATATGACATGATACATCGGTACATGCGGGATAACGGTCATGGGCTTACTATACATGTTAACTCTATAGTCAAATGTATGTATTTATATGGGTATTGGATCCAATGGTTATTCATGATTGACGTAGCCATGTTTAATTGGTTGATCACTATAGGACAAACATTATTAGTAACGTGGGCCACACAAAGTCGGACTCGGTCGAGCTGCTAGTGATGGATGGTAGCGTGCAATATCCAGGACATCGGTATTGTATTACAAGTCCCTCAGGACAGCGTCAACCTTGTCGAGAAGGGGTAATATCACAAATAGACCATACAGTTTGAACTATCACATGATTCTCATATTACAACATATATTATATCAATATTGCATCCATGATAAACTGTCACCTCATAATGCTGTATGTGCTTTAAAAACAACTGAGTTCACCATTTAATGATGGGTACGTCATATGCACTTATACTCACTAAGTCGTCGGACTTACCCTTGTATTCTTTTCCTCTTTTTCCCCTCACGCGTGCATATGTGCTATCATAAATAATTTAGTAAAAGATGGATATCGCGAAGCATCCAGTTATTGTGGAAGACTTGATCTTGGTGACGCTTGAGAACTTGTTACGAGATTAGGTAAATGCTCATGGTAACTGGTACTTTTGAATTATGTTGTAGACTTAAACGTTTTGATGCATGCTTGCATATTAAGGTATACCATGAATCCATTGTGACGATGATATGTATAGTGTGATTTTAGCTACTGTGGTGATCATTGGTAGATGCTCTGATTGTAATGATCAATGTTTATAGAATCTTAATGTTTCCACTGCTTAGTATCATCTTTTTGAGGGGTAGAGATCCCCAAGTCTTGTTCCTCACGGAATTAGACTATGAGACGAATAGTAGAGTTAATTACCAGCTAATTAATTTTTTGGGCGTTATATACCACCACCCACCGACAAGATTGTACTCTATGAATACAACTATTGTAATTCAAAATTATCAAATCAATACATTAAAATGAAAGTTGCCTTATTGAGCATTTTTTGTGATGGATGTAGATATCTCTAAGGCCCAATCACCTTAAATCTTTGAGTCCTTTACTCATTATTCTCCGACTCTATCATATACATTAAAAATGTAACCTTACTGACCATTTTCCATTTGTATATTTTATCAAGTACCACCAGCACCCCATTAACAATTTAGGGAAGAGTCTACTGAAAGTAGTGAGCATGAGCAGATAAATTCTTCTCAAGTTCTATAAACCCATGTGAGTGGACACCTTCTCCTGTCAAGAAATGCTTGTACCAACGAGCAGAGAGCTTTGGTTGTCTTTTTAAATCCGGGTCATCCAAATCTACATAGTAAAGGCCAAAGCCTGATTCATAGCCGTCCATCTCGAATACATCCAAGAAAGACCATTGAAAATAGCCCCTTGTGTTTGATCCATTCCTTACATAAATTTGAGATTGGAGAAGGAGAAAAAGATTAGAAAACCAGAAAAGGGAATTATGTCACATAAATAATAAGTATACATCCATGGAAAGAAACGTTTTAATACCAGGTCTTTAATGATTTCAAGTTTTTAGTACCAAAAATCCTATCAAATTTAGTTTTGAGAAAAAAAAAAAAAAATAGAATATTCATATTAGATATCTAAAATTCATCAGACAAACTAGTTTTACATTCTCTAAGTGTATGAAATGGAATTAACATGAACTCCAATACGGAGATATGTGACCAAATTGCATTTTTATGGAGAAACTACACTTATTACCATATTCGCAATGTTCTCCAATATTTCAGTTTTTGCAATGTCTCCTCTCAATCTAGCATTGAGATTGTAACATCCTCCAAAAATCTTAACAAAGGGGATATGATGGACATTTTAGGCGAGCTAAAATGAAAAAAATGCCATGCATATGATAAGATATGATAAAAAAAAAAAAAAAAAGCACAAAAATTCAGAAAAAGGGAAAAAAAAAATCAGGGAGTTTTTTTTAAAAAGGTAGTTGTATTTTTACAAAATTTTCATGGGGTTATAATAGTCAGTCTGGATCAAAATACTGCACATAACAACCCTTCGGTTAGAATTTAACATAAAATCTTATCGGCAAAGGGACATTACAACCCCAATGATAAATGGGTAGGGGGACATAGCAAAAATTGAAACATTCGGAACATTGCAAATAGCGGGCAAGTGTAATTTCCCCTTTAAATTATTGTAGGAGGATCATGACAGCTAGAGTTGCAAACACCCAAATTATGGTGAAGGTATTATTTATAGGACTTTTGGATCATATCTTGAGATTGTAACAAGGTCAACAGAAAACGGATATACCTCAATGCATCAAGCAAAGCCCCAATATATCCCTGCAAGTATTTCACCCTTGGCCAATCTTCCAATGATGAATTACGTTGTGTTTCTTGTCCTGTAAGAACATTACATGCATGATTAATTGTCTCAATTAGATAAACACATATAATGATAAGGGAACTAGATTTTGAGCCACATTATGCCACCCCTAAACAGGAAAAACAATCCCCAAGAAAGCGAAGGTGATATTTGAAAATGCAAAATATGCTGGATTCAAAGGCTTTTTCAGCAGCTCATTTGTTCATTGTTTGATCACTTTTACTTTAAATGGTACATGCAGTTGAAAGCAAGAATCAACATCTTAAGCAGGCAGCCAATCGCTTGTTATGCACCTAAAATGTCTACATATTTCCAGAAGAACATGAACCATTCCCCTGATTGAGTTCATCTTCTGCCATCTGATCTCCATCACCCCTTGATGCTGCTTTATATATTTCTACATCCATCCATCAACTCCTTCTACTAAAATTGGCAATTGCTTATGCAAAATCTAAATTTGAGGGCAATGTTAGAGAAATTTATCTCACTTGCAACCGAGTTTACTAAACATGTCTGTGAACTTCAGAATTTTCTAGTTTCCTAATATTAGCAATTCAAAATGAAGAATCAAGGGTTACTTTTAAAAACATGAAACTTATCCTAAGAGGGTTAGGATCATGAAAAGCAAATATTGGACCTTTTTTTTTTTATACAAGTAATAATCAGTCTTATTAAAAGCGTAAAGCATACCAAAGTACACAGGAAGTGCACAAAATGAATCCCCTAATTAGAAAGGGAAAAGCGAACAGGAAAATCATCTTAACTAATCGACAACGGAGACAGAAACGCAACAATCCAAAGATACAATGCATTAACTTGAAATGCTCTCTAGCACTATTCTGAATAGAATTTCACTAGAAAAAGAGCAAGAACAACTCATGCTTGCATATTATAGGAGTTTGAATATGTGCGTTTGCATGTGTTTTTGTGTCTACAATATGTTGGTGCGTGCGTGAGAGAGAGAGAGAGAGAGAGACCATTCTCATAAATGTAAATAGGAGGATTTCCATAAACTTGCTTAAAGTACTCCAGCAGTCCTTGCAAACCCCAAGGTGTAATTGAAAACTGATTCAAACTGGCATCTCTACAGTTTAATGTGCATTCTCTCACCTCAGATGAAGACATATCCTTTTGAGTAACTGCCACAGTTCGGAAAAGAGTAAACTATTTCAATTTCACCTCTAAAGACTTGGTAAGATATAATAGATGAGCCTTAATCCAACTGCAGGGCTAGCAGAGTTGAATTGGTAAGCTCCATTAAGCTGATGCAACTTAATTAAGGGTAATCTAATTATCATTATTGAAATTAGTCTTCATTGTGATGAGTGTTTATATATGAAAGAACATACATGTTATATCTACTGCCATGTCTGCATCAAAGTTTCTGAGCTCCATCTCTAGTTTGCTGGAGTCGTCCTTCACATACACTGTGAGATAGTAATTTACTCCTAGGAAGTCAATTGAACCCTTAACTTGATTAGATTCAAGATTGGTGAATGTAGGAAGTCTTGTTCCAACATTCCTTTTCATTACATCAGGATAGTCTCCGTACATCAAGGGATTCACATACCTGCAATGCCATGCAAACTAAGCATAAGTAAACTCAGAACATAGCTTATATGCAGCTTATAGATGCAAAATGAAAATCGATGGTTTATTTATTGAAAAAGTGAAAGAATCCCAAATTTTTTATGATTATTTGCCCTTATGGCTATACCAGATTAACATTGCAATTTATAGATGAACAATGCCTCTTTATTCATGAATGTGTAACTTACCAACCAATCATAAAGTCCATGGCTCTTTGAGAGGCAATTGCATCTTCAGTTGTGTTTGTTAGAGGAACAATCCAAAAAGCAAAGAGATTGATTCCTATAAATCCATGTTGCTTGTCCTGCATTGCCCATAGTCTAAGTTCATGAGCATTTTGGTCAAGTTCCATAGCAATAAAGTTCTATATATACACGTTTGCAAAATTAACAAAGGCCTAAATGGCGGGTAGTGCTTTTTTGGAGCTCACATACTTAGACAGGATCCTCATTATTGGGTATCATATAGTGAAGTCATTGTTGGAAATTTAGAACTAAATATGGCCTTCATGATCACTGGAAAAAGTTTAACCAGCATGCATATTATTAAAATGCCAACAAATTACTATGTGATGAATGAGGATAAGATATGCACTGAATTTATTAAAGGGAAAACTTACCAAAGTAATGTTTGCTAAAAATTTTAATGTACAATTCATTCATTCGTGAAATCTACAACTTAAATATTCGAGATAACATAATCTTTTAGGAATATTTAAGCTTATAGAGTACCTGATACTTTTCCTTGTAGAGTACAGCAGCTGATGCATGCGCCAACAAGATATGATGAGCTGCCAGGTATGGCTCAGTTGAGGAGTTGCCTCTTGTGCAGTTAAATCCGAAAGGAGAAGAACAATGTTGAGGTGGTAAATATCCGCCATCATAACCCGCGAGCACGAACACATTGGCCTCATTCACAGTTGTCCAATGTGAAACCCTGTCACCAAAGTTCTTGAAACACACATTTGCATATGTCGTGAAGTCTTTTCTGCATTCAAATCTAGATTATTCAATAACATAACTTGCCATGTTCTGCACTTTGTGCATAGATTGTATATATATAAACACATTTCAAGCACAAAATCATACACAATTTTTCGATTAATCCATCCTCCATACTCGTCCTCCAGTGCCTGTGGAAGGTCATTGTGGTGTAGTGTAACATGCGGTTGGATTCCTGCTTGATCAAGAATTTAATAAAGAAATATCAGTAGGAGAAAGGCATGTAGAAATTAGCATTTTGGAAGTACTCTTTCTTCCCTTAGATTGAAAGTACTCTCACAACGCTGAGAAAATTGTATTATCTTCATTTATGATGGAAATAGCCAGTAACCATTGCTGATAAGTTCATTGATAAGATTGTTGTAATATTGTAGACCCTTTGGATTGACAGGTCCTCTTCCATCTGAAAAAGTAGAAAATGTGCAGCAACTTAAGTGTGAGGAAAAATACCAGACATCACTTGTTGTTTAGTTAAATGTGAGTAAAAGATTGGTGATCATACTTGGAATCAGTCTTGACCATGAGATGGAAAATCTATAGGCCTCTAAGCCAGTATCCACCATGAGCTGGACATCTTCCTGCAAGAGTGGATTTCTCCTAATCATTCATGGACCATAATCTTAATACAGATGGTTCTTAAAATCAACATACACTTAGCTGGTTATGACTTTTATTTTATTTTTTTAATTTTTTAATTTTTTAATTGTCACGAGATATACCTCATGCAGAATAGATTCATTCTTGTTCAACCAATTAATGGTTGAATTAACCTGTAGTACTCGTCTCATAGTTATAAGAAGAGACTTATTGTTTATACCTTGTATTTGTGATACTGATCACATGTTATGTCAGCATTGTCTCCATGCACTTTTCCTGAAAATATGAGGTTGGAGATCAATCATCTAATCTAAGATACATATCAGATACTATTATAGTTTGAATAAACGGTTTAGATACAAAAGGTAGAGGCTATTATATTATTCGGCTTATACAACTTATTCAACTTATGTTAACCTAATACAAGCATCCTATTATATAGGATTAGGGAAATACCATAAAGACTAAACTACCCCAAAACCCTAATGACTCAAACCCTAACTCTTCTAACACTCCCCTTCAAGCTGGAGCATATACATCATATGAATCCAGCTTGGAAGATACAAGCAAACTAAAAACAGCTAGAAAAACATACTCTAACACCCCCCACCCCCTCAAGTTGGAACAGATTAGAGCACACAATAGAAAGACTCATACAAATAACAAGATAATTTAATAAAACTTCAACGCTAGTCGAAAACTCGTCGAAAACTTGAACGACCAAGATTTGATCGGATCTCGCCGCAAAACACCAAGGCTGGTCGGATACAATGATCACCAACAACAATTACATTTCACATGATTAACCAACAAGTTTCGCCGAAAAACAGCCACTGAAAAAAATAAAAAAATAAAAATACTACGCCGGAGCTTCGCCTGAACTTTGCTGGAGCTTCAAAACTTGCCAGAGACAAGCAGAACATGCCAGCAGTATCTAAAACAGAAGAAAAACACTGAAAACAAATGGGAAACAGTCACTGTAGGCTCGCCAGAAATTCACAAAAGTATTGCCGGAGATCACCGAAGAAGATAGAACATTTCGGCCACTTCAAAAATAGCAACTACTGAAGCAAACGGTGACCAAAGATCAATGTTTTAACAACACAAACATCAAACAGCCAGAAATTTTTTTTTTAGGTCGCTGCAACTTCGCCGGCCACCACAAAGAGCGCGAACCAACACACCAAGAACCCGCCAGTGACAACACACCAAGAAGCCGAGACAAATTGACGACAAAAAAAATTTCTTTCTTCAAAAAAAACCATGGACAGCAACATATTTCAGGACACTGCCCGTGTGGGCATTATGCCCACATGGACGGTACTGCCACCAGGAAAACACTCAGCAAAACAACACAAATAGAGCGGAAAAAAACTGCTACAAACAAAGGGCCAAGGATTCAAAACCTAAGGCTCTGATACAATGTTATAGTTTGTATGAACGGTTTAGATACAAAACGCGGAGACTATTATATTATTCGGCTTATACAACTTATTCAACATATCTTAACCTAATACAAGCATCCCATTATATAGGATTGGGGCAATACCATAAAGACTAAACTACCCCCAAAACCCTAATGACTCAAACCCTAACTCTTCTAACACAAACACATATAAATCTATGCAGATGTCTATCTGCCTAAGCATATGCTTGTGATTCTGAGGATCAAGTTTGTACCACTAACATGAATCCAATACTCAAGAGACCAAGGGGCAAGGAAACACATGTTCTTTACCCTTACCAAGGAGTGATGCAGATCGGCAAGCCTCGTCTACAAGCTCATCTGCAGCCCGTCCAGACGAGCCTCAACCCAAGAGCCTCTTCTGCAAGCTCGTCGGAGACCGTCCAGGCGCCTATGTTATTTTCGTCTGACGACGTTTACTAAAAAGGTCATATCTAGAGTGTAACATCCCTACTCTAAGTGGTATGATATTGTCCGCTTTGAGCCAAGCCCGCACGGTTTTATAATTGGGTTTGCCCCCAAAAGGCCTCATACCATTTAGGAAGAGTATATTTCATATAAACACATCATCTTTTCCATGCCCATGCAATGTAGGACGTCACAATCACCCCCTCTTAGGACCCAGCGTCCTCGCTGGCGACCTTCATGGGCTTGTGCACGCTCCCTCCATCTCAGGCTAGGCTATGGCTCTTATACCATATGTAACATCCTTGCTCCAAGTAGTATGATATTGTCCACTCTGAGGCCAATCTCGCACGGTTTTATTATTGGGATTACCTCCAAAAGGCCTCATACCATTTAAGGAGAGTATATTTCATATAAACACATCATCTATTCCATGCCCAGGCAATGTGGGATGTCACATAGAGTTTCAGACCTTTGATTGGAGCAAGCTTGGCAGCGCTGGAAAGCTAATTCAAAGTTTACAAAGTCATATTTCACAAGAATTGGCTAACTCCGATGTTTACTAGGTCAAAAAAACCTCCGTTCCCAGGCCATTCGAAAGTCGTCCGAACAGCCCTATGTTATGTTTCAGTTTTCAGTCGTTTTATGTATTTAATTTTCAGTTTCTTTAGGGCCATCCGCATGGGGGAATGTCCCGTCCAGACGGGACTCGTAGAAGTTCAAATCCGACTCTATTTCTTATTAATTTTAGGTTTAGGATTTGGGGATTGGGGGTCTATAAATACATATTTTATGACCCTAGAATGTAGTTGTTGATTACATATGAGTTTTGTTCAATAAAAAGCCTCATAGTTGAGCGTTCTTCTGTTTTGCTTCAAAATCTAGAGAATATCTCGCGTTTTAGAAAAGATTTCTTAGATTGCTTGATAGAATCAAGATTTAGAAATACATATCAGTTCCTTATTGTTGTTATTCGCTGCAGCTCACTAAGTTACACTGCATCAAGGAGCCTAGAGCTCATGCACATTAGAAGATACGAGATTATTTATTGTATATGATAATCCTACATTGTTAGGTAGAATACAAGACTATTAGTGTATATATTACGAAAATTAAAATAATATTCTCACGGTTTCTCATGATCATTCAAAAGCTAAGCCACATTCAGATAACAATTTTCATCACCTTCAATAACTCTGGAATTTACTCTTGTGTTTAACACTTGTATTTATTGGAAATGGTGTCCAAAACTCAAATTGATTAGATAATGTTTTAAATATTATGATAAAGAAAAATAGACATATACGGATATATTCTTGCATGACATATATGTGTGATTGTGTATTGTCCGATTATATGTATGTAAGATCCCTATGATGCATTGTATTTGAGTGATTGTGTGTGTATCATAGAAGATCATACTCAAAAGTCCGTGCAACTTACAAACTAATTGTTCGCAGTCGTAAATGGAATTTGGAACCCCATCTACACTATAACATATTGAACCTCAACGACTTGTCTTGGTTAGAAGAAACAAGTAGGCTTCGGGTTGATATGCTGGGGTATTGGCAGGTTTGGGCCATACACCAAACAGGACCACGTGAGTCATCATTCGTTTACTAATATTGTCTTAACAATGATGTACATACACAACGGCTTATAATATTTACTCTAAATCCTGAGAAGTTCTTTGAACTCAAATGTGAGACCTATTAACAATCGATCTAACCTTAATATGTTGGGTGATCGTGTGTAGCAATGTTGGAACACTGATTTCAAGAAAGAATCCAAATCCTTTGTCAAAAACAAAGCGACAAGGAACATTCTCCTTGTTTTAGATTTAATGGGAAAGATTATCCTAAAGCTCGGGCCTGAGTGTTTCAGTATGTATGACTGAAACTTATGCATGTACAAGATGAGAACATTTCTCACAAGGTACATAAGGATAATCATGAAGTTAAATCAGTGACTCAAGAAAAGATGTAGTAAACAAAGCGACAGTACATAGACTTTGGTTCGACTATGAAATGATTCCATGGAGTGGGTAACATACATAATAAGTACGTCACGAGGATTAATTGATTAAATCAAAAATATTCATTAGAGTGCAGTCACAGTTATGTAGTGGTATTAATTGTGATTAAATAGAGTCATGTGATATGATCAATGTAGACATAGTCGCAGACCTATTAAGCTAATGATATTTTTTCCTTTGGGTCCCTCTTTGAGCCGATATAAATTGACTAGTATAAATATTGGGCCTCAGTTATATTTATGTGTATTACTTAGGATGTTTTATTTTATAAAACATAGGCCAAAGAGATTTATTAATCTAAAGGGCCAAGTTCGAGAAATTAGACTTAGGAAATTAAATAGAGTAATTGGGCTCATGATTTAATTCCTACAAGCGAAAGAATTAAAATAAGTTTTGGGCTTTTTGGTTTTAATTCTTGTAGCTAGAAAGTAAAATTTGGGCACAAGGGAATTAAATCTAAAGGGTTAAAGTTAAGCCTAAGGAGCATTGGACTTGAGGATAAAATCCAAGCCAAAGTACTAAACCAAGTGGAGTGGGCTAGGATCTCAAACTCTAGCCTTAGGCGCATGGGGAGAGAGTAATCTCATCCCCATGGCTGTGTATGTGTAGAAGGTCAGGAAGGTCTTTCGACCCCTTGACCGAATTCTACTTCAAAACCCTAGTCCCACATGGTTAAGAATCAATTTTCTCCTGAGATCCCAATAGTATAAATAAAGGTGCCAAGGAGAAGCAAAGAATCACATTAGACTTACAGAAGAATTGAAAAACTATTTTCTCTTCTGAAAGTAATACACGGCAAAGGGAGATAATTACTCTCTAGGTCTTTGCTTCTAGTGTTCTCTAGCCTCTTGAGAAAATAGCGTGAGCCCACACTCACATTCATATTTAGTCATCGAAGAGAAGATTTGATGAAAGAATTGAATCCTCAATTCTTGGAGAATCTTGAAGTTCATGGAGAAATCTAAGAAGATGAATTTGTTCATCAAGATCCTTTTGAAGATCAACCACAAGTTCATCAAGAATGTGATGAACACGAAGAACGTGATGAACGTGAAGAACACGAAGAATGCAAAAAACATGGAATGAGTATTAACTCATACCATAAGTTTGCACGTTCGTTGGAACAACAATTGCTCAACCCTACATCATGGGAAGAACGGTTGTACGCTCCTATGCCCCAATGCCTAGGAGAGGCCGAAGCTACATGTAAATAATATTACTTATATGTTATTAGATCTAAGCATGTTTATCTTCTTGGCAAAAGTTCTTGGGGATTGTATTTTTTAATCCACTGCTTAAAAAGAAAAAGTTTTGAAATTTACACAAACGATCCCAACAGTATTTACTCGTCTTTATTCTCTATATTGTAAAGCAAGACCATGTTTAATTGAACTGTTGCAATTACTCTTTGTAAATATTCTATAAATTCATCAGATGCCTATCATTTCAATGGGTTATTTCACCACAATTGTTGTGTGATGTTATATGGTATCAGAGCTACCTAAAGACTCACGCCATTTTTTGTCTTCTTCCAAAATGGGTTCCACCCAATCTCCATCATCTTCTAGCCTTGCCCTACTTGCAAACCTTAATCATCATATCACCCTCAATCATCATCTTATATGGTAACTCCTACCATTTCACCAACTTCCGCATCTCTTGGTTTGTGGCGTCCCACATGGCCTAAGTATGAAAATGGAGGTGTGTTTATATGTATACTTACATTTTTCATGACAACGCGTTTTAAAGTCGTGATGGTCATGATCCCATCAAAACGCCGTAGTTAAGCAAGCTTATGGGAGAGTAGTATTAGGATGGGTGACCTCCTAAGATTTCTAGTTCGGGAGAGCCAAAAGTGGACAATATTGTGTGTCAATAGGGTGGGGTGTTACAAATAGTATTAGAGCCATTACCCAGCCTAAGATGGAGGGAGCATGCATAAGCCCATGGGGTTCACTAGCAGGCACTCATTGGGATGCCAAGATGGGATTATCTCATGAGGGTGGCCAGTGAGGATGCTAGGTTCTAAGAGGGGTTGATTGTGGCGTCACACATCACCTAAGTATGGAGATGAAGATGTGCTTATATGTATACATACATCCTTCATGAAAAAAACGCATTTTAAAGTCGTGATGGTCATAATACCATAAAAACTTCGCAATTAAGTGAGCTTCTGCGAAAGTTGTAACAGAATGGGTGATCTTCTGGGAAGTCTGATTCGGGCAAGCCAAAAGCTGACAATATTATGTGTCAATTGGGTGGGGTGTTACACGGTCCCACCCCATTGAACTCTGATTCTCTCTCTTTCACCCACATCCAACATGGACCCTTGTTTACAAGACTGCTTCGGTGAACATTATTGGTGTGAAGTGGGCTTTCTCATTAAACACAAAGCTGATGGTAGTGTCGAAACCTATAAAGCTCACCTTGTTGCGAAAGGATTTTGGGATTTTTATGAAACATATTGCCCTGTTGTTAAGCCAATCATTATTCATGCTATTCCTTGGCTGTTTCTACAGGTTAGGGTATTAGAAAAGTTGATGTGAGCAATGCCTTCCTTCACAATCATTTGCAAGAGACTGTTTATATGTCTCAACCTCCTGGGTTTGATAAAACTATGTTCCCTGATTTTTTGTCTCTTGAAGAAAGCATTAGACAAACTCAAACAAGCTAATGATTATTGCCAGCTAATCAAGTAGTAGTGAAAGTGAGGTTTCATAAACCCTACACTACACAAACACATGCCACCTATGCTAGTAGCCAATATATTTTCTTTCAAAATTTTGTATATCTAGTTAATTAAATCAAACCTAGAAATTTAATCCTAGTATTTTATTTTGTCAAAAGAAAAAAAAAAAAAAACGAGGCCTGTTACATATTATTTTCTCAACCATCTTTTTTTGCAAATCCAATGGATTCACCACTATTAGATTTGTGAACTTGTATAGGTCCCACACAAATTTAATGATGAATTTACCCATTCACTATACGGAGATGGGTGAAAGATGGGATTGAGAATAATTTTTATCATTTTTCAAAATAAAAACCCAAGCCTCCTAACCCATTCAGCCGAACCCCTGTCTCTTTCCCATTCTCTCCATTTTCTAACACACGAACATCTAAACCCCTAAAAATTCGGTCACCCCATATACCTCAAGGCTCAAGAATCCACATTTCTGTTTTGAAAAACCCATCACAAGATTGCAAGAAAAGGATTTGAAATCAGTTTTTGCTCAAGGATTTCGACGATCACGTATAATTAAGTAACCTTTTTCTTTAAAAACTTTCAAGAAATACTAACCATGTGCATGATTATTGATAGTCACGTGTTACTGCATGAAATCACATCATTTAGTTTCATGATTAAGCATGTTAATATCCTACCACATGAATACTTAATCTAAATATTAACTATTGTATGTTAGGATCTTTATAATATGTTTTTAGAACTTTATGGCGCAGGTAGCTAGCAGACAGTGTAGCAAACTGTTTTGACTTCTAAGCCTTTCCGCTCACCCATTTTGTATTTCTCCTTCTTTTCGGCTTATCAGGAAGCCAGGAGGCCGGAAATGCGTGTATTATGTCATTTTATTTTATTAAATAACAATTCATGTATATGTCATTTTATTTTATTAAATAAGCGCCTAGGGGCACACATAACATTTTGTGACTTATGCTATTTTCTTTAAAAATAGAAAAAATTGATGGTTATACATTAAAGTTTAATAAATGATTTTTATATCATGCACTAATTGAATTATTTAGTTGCTCTGGTTTTACCTATATGTACCTTCGCACCCCTCTAAGTTAACAAACCTAGCCCTAACAGGCCGAAGTGTTACCGTTATAGTAATGTTTTGAGTAGCATGTGCATGGAAATTAAAAACCAAGTTAACACCATTAGCTAAGGATCCATTTGTTTTGACGTAAAATGTTTCCCGTCAAAAAATTTTTTCAGCGAAAAATATTTTTCTGAAAAATGATTTGTTGGAAAACATTTTTCAATGTTTGGCGCCTACGAAAAATCACAAATTTTGATTTATATATACTTTTTCATTCAATTATATTAAACTTTAAATTACAAAAATGTCTCGATCAGGTCCCAGCAGTATCCTAATCGGGTCCCAACGGTATCCCGGTCAGGTCCCAGCAATTGAATCCCAGCAGGTCCCAATTGAGTCCTAGCAAGTCCCAGTTGAGTCCCCGCGGGGTTCTAGTAAGGTCCCGACCGAATCCTGGCATGATCCCATCAATGTGCTAACCGAGTCCTGATGGTGTCTCAATCGGAACCCGACAGGGTTCCAGAGGGTCTCAACCGGCTCCTAATCAAGTCCTAGCAATGTCCCAGTCACCCAATGGTGTCCTAACTGGGTCCCGATGATGTTCCAATCAGGTCTCAACTGAGTCTTGGTGGTGTCTCAATCGAGTCTCGATGGGTCCCGGTTTAGTCCCAGCGGGGTCCCGACTGAGTTTCGACAGTGTCTTGGCTGGGTCCCAATAGGATCTTGCTAGTGTCCTGACTAGGTCTCGACAGTGTCCTGGTTGGGTCTTAGCAATGTTCTGGTTGAGTCTGTTAATTTGAGAATAAGATACTCAAACTCGGAAAGAGGTTTACAATTTTCAAAAAGGAAACCATTTTTCAAAAATTAAATAGGTTTTTTCGGTCAAATTGATAATATTTTCCGTTGACTACTATTGTCCATCACACCAAACACCCGAAAATATGAAAAACATTTACGCTAAAACAATTTTTCGAGTTTGAGCCTCTTATTTTCAAATTGACATACCCAACTGGGATGTCATCGGGACCCACTAAAACTTCATCAGGCCACCGCCCAGACTTTGCTGGAACCCGACCAGGAACCTGCTGGGACCCCATTGGGAAATCACCGAGACCCCATCGAGAGAACCCGCCGGGACCCGGCAAGTACTTAGTCGGGCCAGTGCCAAGACCCGCAGGCCGCAAGGACCTAGTTGGGACTCACAGGGTCACCACCTGGACTTCACCGGGACCCAAGCAAACCACCATTAGAACTTCGCCGGGACCCAGTTTGGACTCGCCAGGACCCAGTCGGGATCGAGCTTGGGCCTGGTTGGGACTCGAGGGACTTAACCAGGTCACCGCAGAGACCTGATCGGGAAATTATCGTAATTTAAAGTTTAATATGATTGAATGAATATATTATATATATTATGATTTTCCGTATGCACCAAACACCGAAAAATATTTTTAAGGAAAAAATGTTTTCTGTTGAAAGTATTTTCTAACAGGAAATATTTTAGGTCGAAACAAACGGAACGTAAAAGGGCTATATTTGAATATTGTATGCATGGGTGGAAGAAGGGGGAGTTAATGGCCTGCCCCCAAAGATTTTGCAAACAAGTTATTTTAAATTATATCCGGCTCTTCCTAAATATATATCTTGGTTTCGTTCCTAATTGTATACACATGATCCCATTTGTTTTATAAATGAGAAAACTATAAAAAATCCTAACATATGAGACACAGTGAAAGGGCTATATATTTAAGGCAGTTGATTGTCACTTTTCTAAAGTTTGTAGTGATTACAAGTGAAAGGTAAGTTGGAGGGGCTAAGTACATACAGTTTTTCCAATAAAATAAAATATCATACTTTGTTTTATCATGGAAAGAAAATACTTAGTGGGCTTACTCTGCAGGATGGGTCCGAAGAGCCTGCTTTGGAGAGATTCTCCAATATAAAAAATAAAATAAAATAAAATAAAATACTTAGTGAGGATAATTAAGATACAGAATCTTGATTATGAACAAGTTTGTTGTATTAGAATATAACATTAAAAAGCAAAACTAAAGAAAAGCATACCCTCATGAGCGAATGTATCCCATATGCTAGGCTTCCTACCCTCTTGGTCTGCTGCACCTTCAACCTTTCATTTATAATTTTTCAACAGAGAAAAAGACAGAATATAAGGAAACAATATTCTTGTCACCCATATAATGAAATAATAATATAAAGAAATATATTATCCACCAGAGCCTTTTATAGAAATATAAATACCCTGACCTGGTATGCTGAGGTCCCAGACCCAAACACGAAGCCTGGTGGGAAGTCTCCTCTGCTAAATCTATCGGCAGCTAAAATTACAGCTGCTAAATTACTAAGAAGAAGCAGGGAGAAAGACAGGCTCAGCATCTTCCCAAAGCTTGTTAGCTTTTCCCAAATGAAGACATGCATTTATTGCCAGAAAAAGAGTGGCTCAGCTTATTATCCTGTAAGCTTGAACCAAAGAGTGGCTCTCTTTACTTTATTCAAAAGACAAATCTGTCACCGCCGCCGGCTCAAGCATATTTGACCATTTCCAAGTTTTACGATATTTTATGCCAAAAAAAAATGTACAGTTAAATTTAGTCACCAAGTACTATAATAATTTTATTTTTTTAAACTGTGTTAGAAAAGAATAGTAAAAAAAATATGGAAAAAATAAAAAATAAAAAGCCCCCATCAACTAAGGGTCGACTGTAAAAAAAGACATATAAAGTTTAAAATATGCTAAAGTGATACATTAAATTATCAAATTGTGCCAAATAAAAATTAAAAATTAAAAAAATTAAAAAAGAAAAACTCAACTAACAGCCGTTTTTTTAAAAAGCTTCATTAAGTTTAATATGTGTTACAATGTGGTACATCAAACTACCAAAGTGTACTATAAAGTATAAATGCCACTTTTTTTTTATTATATTATTATAATATCCTTATTTTCTTAAAAACTATAATAAAAAAAGCCTCATAAAGTTTAAAGTGCGCTAAAGTGATACATCAAATTACCAAACTATATCAAAAATGCTAATTTTTTATTAAATTCCTATAATACTCTTATTCTCTTAAATAAAAAACTAAACTAATCTATTTTTAAACAAAAAAAAAAAAAAAAACCCAAGGGTTAGATAAATACAAAAAAAATTAGTATTTTCTTTAGATAAATAAAACATTAGCCACTGTAATTGGCTTAAATTACAAAATGCTCATGCAGTATAAAAAATTGGGATAAATGCAAACTAAAAAAACTAAAAAATTAATTTTCTCATTGAAAAAAAAAAATGGGGTGTCTCTTAGACTCTCATCTCTTTATAATCATT
Source organism: Corylus avellana (assembly GCF_965113065.1). Taxonomy (NCBI): domain Eukaryota; kingdom Viridiplantae; phylum Streptophyta; class Magnoliopsida; order Fagales; family Betulaceae; genus Corylus; species Corylus avellana. The sequence continues at coordinate 13,539,003 of NC_142495.1, read as the reverse complement.
ATGTATTCTTTATTCCATTTATTTTATCTGAGACGGTCACTTATAATAATTTTAAAACCTGGATTCATAGGTTTAGTGATATACCATAAACCAACAAAAAAAAAAGAAAAAAAAAAAGAATGGGGGTGGATATACCATAGGGACAATAAAGTAAGTGAGGACAATCAACTCATGTTATTCGATGAGGAACAATCGCTAAGTGGAAGTCTTGCCAACAATAAGAGGATAATACAATTTATTTAATCGTACTCGTGCTATTCATGAGGTCAAGTTAGGGGTGTAAACGAGCCGAGCTTGAGCGAGCTTCCCTTGTTCAAGCTTGGCTCATTTAAATTTTACTCGAGCTCGAGCTCGAGTCGAGCTCAAGGGCGAGCCAACAAAATCGAGCTCGAGCTAATAATAAGTCGAGCCGAGCTAACTCGCGAGCTGGCTCTTATATTTAATGTTTTTTTTTTAAAAAAAAAAAAATTAACTTCAAGTGCTCTTAAACGGCTTAAGAAGTTAGTTTACATATGAATATTTGCTTAACCTAGCTAGTCGAGTATGGAGCCTGAGTCAATACAGCAAGGCATTTGGTTTCAAAGAGAGAGAATATGCATCCTTTTATAGATAAGCAAACTTGGAGATTAATGTTTTCATAACAATGTGGGATAAGTTAACAAGTTGCATTTAGACTGCATTGGGACAACGCTCCCTACAAAAAACTATTTTTTCAACGTCTCTCTCTCAATCCCCCTCACCAGTCACAGCGCATCTTCCACCTGAACTCTCATTTTTCACTCTCTCACTCTCGCTCATTAAACAGGTAGTGATAGTGTTTGGGTCTGTATGATTTTTCAATAGTTTATGCCTTTTGCAATCTCCCTCAATAGTTTCTGCTTAATTCTTTTTCCTTTCGTTTGGGTCTGTTCTAATTGAATCGAGGTCTTTTTAATGATTGATCTCTCTCTCTCTGATCACGAAGGGTTTAGAATTTTTCATTCTCTAACGCTTAAATATAAATGCAATTTTAAGATTTTAATAATTATGAGATTTATAATTAATTATGTATTACTTAGTTTATATATATATATATATATATATATATATATATATATATATACCCACACACGAGCTTATACGAGCTTGCTCATGAAAGTCTTACGGCCAATCAATGGACAAAAGTAAATACAATTTATTTTACACTTTACCTATATTATGTATGAGATCTAGGTTGCTCGATGTAATTCTTATGGACAATTAGAGGACCAAAGTCATACAGGTCATACGATCACCTTACAATAACAAAAGTCATACAAGTTAACCGTGCAATTAGGAGGCTGCAACGCTTAAATATAAACTTAGAGCCTGTTTGAGATTGTATTTGAGAAATAAAATTTTTAAGTCAAAAAGAACTTTTGGGCAAAAGCTTCATTTTTAAGCTTTTAATCAAAAGTGTTTTTTGGCCATTTTTATGCTTTTTGGACCGTGCTTTTAAATTTTTTTATCAAACAAGTACTTTTTTCTTCAAACGAGCTTTTTGAGTGTTAAAAACACTTTTAAGCTTCAAACTCAATCACAAACATGTTGTGATGTTACAAACATTGGTCATTATTTCTCATTGATATTTTTTTTTCTCGTGACCGTTTGACATCAAGTCTTCTTTATGAATTTTATGAGGAAAAAATTGAATATATGGTTTGACCGTTTTTCATTAGATTATTTTCATTATTTATTCATGAGTTTTATGAAAAATATTTCATCTTACATTTTCTAGCCGTTGGAAATTAAGTCACCATCATGAGTTTTGATTTTAACGGTTTGTCATTTATTGATGGGCTTTAAGAGAAAAAATTCTTCTTGCATTGCTTTTTAACCGTTGGCTTTAAGAGAAAAAAACTCATCTTACATTGCTTTTTAACCGTTGGATTTAAGAGAAAAAAAATTTCTCTTGCATTGCTTTTTAACCATTGGTTATTAATGGTTTTCGTAAAAGCAAGAAGCTCAATTTTTTATAAATTGAGCCCACCTACCAGCTCCATAACTCCTTTGGCTCAAAAAGAAAAGGACCATACATCATCTTTCTTTCTTCCAACAAATTTTATTTTCATAAGCCATTGAACTATATTTTGGTCTTCCTTTTCTTTTTTTAGTGTGGGTTTGTCCCTCATCTTCTTTGATCAAAGGGTTGTTCATTTGATCTTCGTTACTTGGAAGTGTGTCCTTAACAAAGGTAGACGCTATAGTCTAATCCTGGGAGATTGCGTGTCAAGAGATCCAATCACACCGAATTATACACCCCGGGAGGCACGAAATCAACCTTTAAGGACAATGCTTTTATGTGATTCTATAGCTTTGTGAGATTTTTTCTTGCTTTATTTTTTATTTATTTATTGTATTCTATTTATCTTATTGTTAATTGTTTGGATTAATATTATTTAGCATCAATAAGAATTTTTGCACCATCCATTTAATTTTACAACAATCTTAAAGGTTGATTATGGATGCACAAATTTTTGCTGCTGCTAAAGTTCTTCCAGATGCTACAAAAATTGAACCTTTTGATGAAAATAATTTTAAACGTTGGCAACAAAAGGTTCTTGTAGTTTTAGATTTTACAAAAATTTCTAGTGCTCTAACTAAGCCTAGACCGGATGAGCAATCTGAAGAACAATCCAAAAAATTAAGAGATTGGGAGATGGCTAATACATTATGTATGAATACTATATTGAATTCTTTATCTAATGAATTGTTTGATGTTTATTGAAATTTTACTATTGCTAGAGATTTATGGGATGAATTAGTTGGTAGATATGTGATTGACAATGAGGGTACTAAGAAATTTGCTGCAAGCAATTTCTTACATTTTCAAATGACCGATGAAAAGAGTATTACTTCTCAAATCCATGAGTTTCATAACGTAGTTGCTGAATTAGCCAAAGAGGGTGATGGTTTACCCAAAAGTTTTATGACCTAGTGTCTTGTTGAAAAATTACCCGACTCTTGGAAAGAGTATAAACTCTATTTCAAACAAAAGAAGACTTTCATGAGTCTTCAACAAACCATAGTGCATATTAAAATAGAATAAAGGAATAGGTCTTTGGAAAAGGTTAACAAAGCTAAGGAAATTATTTCCGAAGCTAATTTAGTAGAAGAGAGATCTAGTAGGCCTCCACAACATTACAAGAAATTTGACCATAAGCCCAAAAGAAAACCTTGGAATAATAAGAAAAGATTCAACACGTCTCATTCTCTAATACAGTAGAAAAAGGTCAATTGTTTTGTTTGTGGCAAAGCAAGTCATTATGCAACGGTATGTAAGCAAAGGACCACCAACAACTACAAAGGATCAATATCAAAAAACAAGGCAAATGTGACGGAAGTGGAAGAGATCATTGCAGCTGTCATATTCGAAGCTAACATGACCACAGAAGTAAAAGGATGGGTGATTGATTCCGCATCTACTAGGCACATTTGTGGAAATAAAGAAGACTTATCCTCCTACACACCAATAAAGGAAAATACTAAATATGTAATTGTTGGAGACAATAGATCTTTGCCTATGGTAGGCAAAGGGAAAGCTCTCTTAAAGCTAACTTCAGGTAAAACCCTTTCACTCTCCGATGTTCTACATGTTCCTCATTTCCGACAAAATCTTGTTTCGGTACACTTGCTTGGTAAGGTAGGACTTAAGGTTTTATTTGATTGTGGCATTGTTACCTTAACTAAGCATGATGCGTTTGTTGGTAAAGGCTATGAAGATCAAGGTCTTTTTGTATTAAATGTTGCTAATATTATTAATGAAAATTCATCTTCTTATGCTTACTTGGTTGATTCTATTAATATTTGGCATGGTAGACTTGGACATGTAAATCTTGGGTACATCAAGAAAATGAAAGAAACCGGAATTATTAATTCACTAAGTGAAACCAATATGGATAAATGTGAAGTATGTGCTGAGACTAAAATCACTAAAAAATCTTGTAAATCTATTACAAGAGAAACTGAACTTCTTGGGTTAATACATAGTGATTTGGGTGATTTAAAGCACACAATAACTAGAGGTGGTAAAAAATATTATGTGATATTTGGTGATGATTACTCTAGGGGAAAATTACAGTTTACCCCCCTAAAGTTGACAGCGTTTTTCAATTCGAACACCAAAGTTTAATTTTTGCAATTCACCCCCCCAAAGTTCCAAACTTTTACAATTTGACCAATTGTATCCAAAACTTACCATATTGCCCATAATTTTTATTTTTTTATTTTTTATAAAAAAATTTAAAAAATATTCGGGTTGGCCCTAGCCACCCCTTTGGCCATCTGGCCATTTTTGTAGCCCAAAATTTGTCCTTTTTTTTCATAAAAAATAAAAATAAAAAATAAAAAATTAGGGGCAATATGAGAATTTTGGGATAATATTGGTTGAATTGAAAAAAAATTGAAACTTTGTGGGGGTGGATTGCAAAAATTAAAACTTTAATGTTCAAATTTAAAAACGCTGTTAACTTTGGGGGGGGGGGGTAAATTGTAATTTTCCCTTACTCTAGATTTACTAAACTTTATTTATTAAGATCCAAAGATGAAGCCTTAGAAATGTTCATAAAATAAAAAATTGAAATTGAAAATCGAAAGAATAAAAGGATTAAAAGACTAAGGACCGATAGAGGTGGTGAATATGAGTCTAATCCTTTTAAGGAATTTTGTGAACAAAATGGCATAATACATGAAGTTACACCTCGTTATTCACCGGAATCTAATGGAGTAGCTGAAAGAAAGAATAGAACTTTGAAAGAAATGATGAATGCTATGCTTGTTAGTTCCGGGCTACCCAGTAACATGTGGGGGGAAGCCATTCTTTCGGCTTATCACATTTAAAATAAAGTGCCTCATAAAAAAAACCGGTAAAACTCTTTATAAACTTTGGGAAGGTCATAAGCCTAGTTTGAAATACCTCAAAGTTTGGGGGTGTTTGGCAAAGGTTATGCTACCTGAGCCAAAAAAGAGGAAACTTGGCTTTAGAACTTGTGATTGTGTTTTTATTGGTTATGCTTGCAATAGTTCATGTTATAAATTTCTTGTTATTAAGAGTGATGTTTTAGATTACAATACTATTATTGAATCTAAAAATGCTATTTTCTTTGAGAATGTGTTTCCTTTGAAAAATAAGGAAAAATTATTGCATGAACCTTCTTTTACTTCTAATGAAATTGTTGATGATGTGCAAGAATTGAGGAGAAGCAAGTGAGCTAGAATGGAAAGGAATTTCGGTAATAATTTTATTGCTTATATTGTTGATGATGATCCAACATGTTATAATGAAGCAATCAAATCTATCGATGTACCTTTTTGGTTAGAAGTTATTAATAATGAATTAGATTCAATTATGTCTAACCATACATGGGAACTTGTTTAGTTACCTCCTAAGACCAAACCAATTGGTTGTAAGTGGGTGTTCAAGAAGAAACTCAAACCGGATGGTATAATAGATATATACAAGGCACGCTTGGTGGCTAAAGGCTACAAGCAAAAGCAAAATATTGATTATTTTGACACTTATTCTCTGGTTACTAGAATTGCATCTATTAGAATATTGTTTGCTATTGCTTTTATTTATAAACTTGTGGTACATCAAATGGATGTCAAGACTGCCTTTTTAAATGGTGATTTAGAAGAAGAAATTTATATGAAGCAACTCGAGGGACCTGTAATCCCCGGTCAAGAACACAAAGTTTGTAAATTGGTGAAATCTTTGAATGGATTAAAACAAGCTCCTAAACAATAGCATGACAATTTTGACAAAGTGGTGCTGTCTAATGCTTATTCTATTAATGGTGGAGATAAATGCATCTATAGCAAGTTTAGTGATAATGAAGGTGTCATTATTTCTTTATATGTTGATGATTTGCTTATTTTTGGAACCAACATTAATGTTGTGCATGAAGTTAAAAGATTTCTTTCATCTAATTTTGATATGAAAGACATGGGTGAGGCTAATGTTATATTGGGCATTAAAGTTCTTAGAGATAATAATTGTATTACTTTATCTCAATCACAATATGTTGAAAAGATGCTAAAAAGATTTGAGCACTTTGATTATTCACCTATGTCTACACCATATGATTCTAAAATATATTTGGTTAAGAATCACGGTGATAGTGTTTCACAAGAGAAATATGCACAAATCATTGGTAGTTTAATGTTCTTGACAAACTGTATACACCCTGATATTGCATATGCTGTCAGTAGATTGAGTAGATATACTCATAATCTTAGTGTTGAGCATTGGGATGCAATCTCTAGATTGTTGAGATATTTAAAGGGCACAATTAATTATGGCTTGTCATATTATGGTTTTCCTGCTATATTAGAAGGGAATTGTGATGCTAACTGGATTCCTAATTCTGATGAACTAAAGCCTACCAGTGGCTATGTGTTCACATTAGCAGGAGGAGCTATATCTTGGAAGTCCTCCAAACAAACTTGCATAGCAAGATCCACAATGGAGACAGAGTTAGTTGCCTTGGAGAAGGCTGGAACTGAAGCTGAATGGCTAAGGAGCCTTTTGATTGATTTGCCTTTATATGCGAACCCAGTTTCACCTGTTTGTATTCATTGTGATTGCCAGGCTGCCATAGCTCAAGCCAAGAGCAAGATCTATAATGGGAAAAGTCGACATATTCGATTAAGGCACACTATTGTGAGGCAGCTAATTGAGACCGGTGTAATATCCATGGATTTTGTGAGGTCAGAAAGGAATTTGGCAGATCCTTTGACCAAGGCACTAGCAAGAAGGCTGGTGAGTGATTCATCGAGGGGGATAGGACTGAGACCCAAATGATGACATTGTGATAGATATCCAACCTCTGTGATTGGAGATCCCATGAATGAAGTTTAATGGGAAACGAAGTCACAAGTGATCATCGTGTGGTACTGCCATTCTATGTTATTTCACTATCTTGTTGAGAAGATTATTGATGAGTCCATCCCTATGGTGTAAGACAGTACAAAGGTGCAGGGTGATTAAGGATGAGTTTAAAACTCTTAATGATTCCATAGTCCCTACCTGTTGGGATGAAGTGTTTCCTGCATACACTCTTCATGGATACCACCTATATGAGTGTGGAGATGGTGCCGCTTCCTATGAGACTTGAGTAGGTCTCTACAGCACTCATGAAACCTAGGAACGCATGGTCTGTATAAGGCGCCAACCCGCAGAACAACCTATTTTTTTTTTTTTTTCAAATTTTTTATTATTATTATTATTATTTTTTTTGAGAAAGTTATGTGGGTGATAAGTTTGCTCAACTTACGGATTTGGTTAAAAGAGTCTAACTCTACAACAATTCATTAAGTTTCTACTTATTTATCCTAGGTGTGGTTAAAACTTTCGGGTACCACATCGATGCATGCTTTCAATCTCCTTTTACTCTAGTGTTTGTAACATGTGGGGGATTGTTGTCCTGTTACAAACATTGGTCATTATTTCTCATTGATATTTTCTTTTTCTCTTGACCATTTGACATCAAGTCTTCTTTATGAATTTTACGAGGAAAAAACTGAATATATGGTTTGACTGTTTGTCATAGATTATCTTCATTATTTATTCATGAGTTTTATGAAAAATATTTTATCTTACATTTTCTAGCCGTTGGTAATTAAGTCACCATCATGAGTGTCGATTTTAATGGTTTGTCATTTATTGATGGGGTTTAAGAGAAAAAATTCTTCTTGCATTTTTTTTTAACCGTTGGCTTTAAGAGAAAAAAACTCCTTTTGCATTGCTTTTTAACCGTTGGATTTAAGAGAAAAAAAATTCCTCTTGCATTTCTTTTTAACTGTTGGTATAAATTGAGCCCACCTACTAGCTCCATAACTCAATTCTTTGGCTCAAAAAGAAAAGGATCGTACAGCATCTTTCTTTCTTCCAACAAATTTTATTTTCATAAGCCATTGATCTATATTTTGGTCTTCCTTTTCTTTTTTTTAGTGTGGGTTTGTCCCTCATCTTCTTTGATCAAAGGGTTGTTCATTTGATCTTCGTTACTTGGAAGTGCGTGCTTAATGAAGGTAGATGCTATAGTCTAATCCTAGGAGGTTCGTGTCAAGAGATCCAATCGCCCCGAGTTATACACTCCGGGAGGCACGAAATCAACACTTAAGGACAACGCTCTTGTGTGATTTTATAGCTTTGTGAGATTTTTCCTTGCTCTATTTTTTTTATTTATTGTATTCTATTTATCTTATTGTTAATTGTTTGGATTAATATTATTTAACATTAATAAGAATTTTTCCACCATCCATTTAATTTTACAACAAAACAGGCCCTTAATGTAAAGATATATCGTAAGGAAATAGATATAAAAGACAATCACTCATGACGATCCAAGACCATAACGAGTACAGTAAAAGTAAAGATAGTTTATAATTCTTTTTTTTTTTTCACTCACTTTAGTTCTTAAGCTTATTGGGTCAATTTGTTTTTTTTTTTTAACAGTTCAATCAAAGGAAACATAAATAAGAAGAAAAAATATGCTGAGTGAATCATAAGATATCATATGTGAAAGTTTCACATTCAAATCTATATTCTTTTGAGCTTTTACGTACACTCAATATGGTAGAAGTGATTTTGAATTGATTTATAGAGACTATCTAAGAGACAATTTCATGCATCAAGAACTTACCAAGTAAGTTGGAAGAAAACTCTCCAAAATCACTCTAGGTGCCCGAATGGGTGCTATCTTGAAATGGATGAACTCTTGAACACCAAATGAAGAGTAAGGTTATGCAAGATGATGCCAAATCAGAACCTAAACATCCATTCTATGCTTGTTCAAGGCTGACTTGATGAAAGGGACCAAAACAGACAAGAAGCACAAGGTGGCTGAATGGCTTGCAAAGAGAAAACCAAGGAAAACTACTTGAAAAGTGAAAGGTAAAACTCAAGTAAGCTTAAGGCAAGGAGGTGCTGCTCAAATAGTAACGAAGTGAGGAGGATTAGCATGCCTTTGATAGAAAAGATCAAGGCCAAGAGCAAGGGAGGTGTTTGGTCGTTGATGTGTAGTTTAGGGTTCTGAAAAAATTAAGCCTCCAAAATCTCCTTCGATAATGGTTTTTGGTAAAAATATCCTTACTAACTAATGATATTATATATATATATTGATAGAAACTTCTTGCATTTCATTTCAGAAAAATCTAGAGTATAAACTCTAAACAACAAGAGCAATGTGTTCTAAAAGAACTACATCAGAAATACATGAAGGAATCTCTTCCCTCCAAACTTTCTTCGTAGGTTCTTGCGCTGCTACCTTTGCTAAACCATGGGCTGCAAAATTTGCTTCCCGTTTTACATGAACGACCTTCCAATTTTGATATTGCAATAGCACTATTTGAATGTCTTCAATAATCTACCCGAACCGGAACCATTGTTCGTCCGTAGAATTTACCGCTTGTACCACTTGGAGAGAATCTCCCTCCAAAATTAGATTGGTATTACCCAGGTCCCGACAAAATTCTATCGCTTGTAGTGCTCCCATTGCTTTTGCTGTGACCGGCGCCCGACATGCCTCCATAGAACGGCTAAGAGCCGCATAAACCCTCCCTATTTTATCCCTTATGACCACCCCTATCCCCATTCGTTGTCTTTCCAGATTTAGAGCCACGTCCCAGTTGGCTTTAAGCCCACTAGTCCCCGGTCCCTTCCACTTCAACCACTCTGGAACAGATATTGTAGGGGTATCTTCTGCCGAATGGTTTTCATTTTGATTCCAGAATTGAAATACTAACTCCTTCGCTTCTCTTGCAAGGATGTTTGGATGAGTAAAATTTCCACCATGGATAACATTATTTCTACGAGTCCATATGCCCCTGGCCAATATTGCTATAAATGCCAAGTCTTCATCACTGCTTCTCAAAAGCAAGAATTCCATGACTTCAAGAAAGCTATTTCCAGTACTGTGGCATTTCTGAATCCATCTTTTACTCCCTGCCCAAACATCTTGGGCACCTGGACACTCCCATAATGCATGAATAACCGATTCAACTGCAGTCGTGCATATGGAACACAAATCCTCCCTTATTACTCCTCGCCGCTTGAGATTCTCCTTAGTTGGGAGAATGTTATTACATGCCCTCCAAATAAAAACCTTCGTAGCATTAGGCACCTTGGTAGCCCACATCTTTTTCCACACCTTAGAAACTCCATGATTATTTGATCCTTCACCTTCCATAGTATCCCTCCTCCCCTTCTCCAAATAATAAGCACTTCTCACCGTAAACTCCCCCGTAGGAGTCGCCCTCCATATTAGCTTATCCCTTTGACCGTAACGGCTCACCAGAAGACTGCATATTAATTCAGCTTCTTCTTTCCAAAAGATACTATGAATAAGAGGATAATTCCAGAAGCCTATATTTGTATCAACAAGCTCAGCTACTAATGCAGTTTGCTCCAATTGCCGACATAGGGACTGTATTTTATAAGATACCGATTTAGGAATCCATTTATCGCCCCAAATCCTCACCTTTTGCCCATCTCCTATCCTCCAAATCATTCCTTCCTCTAATAGCGGTTTAGCCGAAAGTATGCTCCGCCATGCAAACGACGGTTGACTCTCCAACTTCGCGTCTATAAAGGAGTGATTTGGGAAATACTTAGCCTTGACTATATGTGCCACCAAACTTTGAGGGTAATGTAACAATCGCCAACATTGTTTGGCTAACAATGCCTTGCTGAAGCATTGTAGGTCACGAAAACCTATCCCTCCTTGTGTCTTGGATCTCCCCATTTTCTGCCAACTCATCCAGTGGATTTTCTTGACATTTTTCGAATGACCCCACCAAAATCTTTGCATAATGGTATTAATCTCCTTACACAAAGTTTTGGGCAATAGGAAAATTCCCATACTATAAGTAGGCATAACCTGTACCACAGCTTTCAAAAGGATCTCCTTACCTGCTTGAGACAGGAATTTCACCTTCCAGTCATTTACCCTTTTACGGACCCGCTCCGTGATACTTTGAAATTCTTTAAGCCGAGACTTCTCTACCAACGCCGACAACCCAAGATATTTGTCATATCGTTGAGTAGTGGGGACCCCAGCTAGTTGAGTAAGTTGGTTCCGGACTCTCTGGCATGTGTTTCTGTTGAAGAAAATTGATGTTTTTTCTTTATTAAGCTTTTGGCCCGACACCCATTCATACTGGTCTAGAATCTCTGATAGTTGCTGCCAATCATGTCTCGTAGCCCGACAGAAAATCAGACTATTGTCTGCAAAAAATAAGTGACTAAGTCGGGGCCCTTTAGGAGACCTGGGCACACACCTTTGAAAGAATCGTCTTGTTCCTTACACCTTATCTGCGAGCTCAATGTTTCTGCACATAAAAGAAACAAGTAAGGGGATAACGGGTCCCCTTGTCGGAGATTGGGGGTTGGTTGAATACAACCTTCGGGGGAACCATTAATCAACACTTCATATTTGACAGTTATAATACATTGCATAATCAACCCTACCCATGGTCATTAAACCCCATTTTCTTCATTACTTCTTCTAAAAACACCCACTCCACCCTATCATAAGCTTTGCTCATATCCAACTTTAACGCCATATACCCAACCTTGCCCCACATCCGAGTATGCATAGAATGCATTGTCTTGTATGCAACAATTACATTATCAGTTATGAGTCTCCCCGGTACAAAAGCACTTTGATTAGGTGAAATAATATCTTGCAGAATTATTTTCAACCTATTAGGCAATGTTTTTAAAATAAGCTTGTATAAAACATTACAAAGACTAATAGGTCTAAATTCCGATACCTTGGAGGGATTTTTCACTTTCGGAATTAATGCAATATAAGTATGATTCATAGTTTTATCAAAAACACCCGATGATAAAAATTGTAACACCCCATTACATACTTCATCACCTATAGTGGCCCAGTGTTCTTGATAAAAAGTTGCAGGCATGCCATCCGGACTAGGCGATTTTAGGGTGCCCATTTGGGATAGAGCTGCACAAACCTCTTCCTTAGTAAACTCTTTCCCCAAAGATGCATTCATGGAAGCTGTCACTGTCGGTTGGAGGCCATCAATGAATTCTCGAATACCACCCGGGTTGGATGTAGTGTAAATATCTTGAAAATAATTGTTAAAGCCCCTCACTATCTCCTCCACCGTAGAACATTCCACACCTCGCCCATCTATAATACGATGAATGTGATTGACCCTTTGTCTTTGTTTTACACTTGCATGAAAAAATTTAGAATTCTTGTCTCCATATTTTAACCAATGCTCTTTAGCTCGTTGTCTCCATCCCAGCTCTTCCGCCTCCAACAACTCATGCAACTCATTTTGAACTTGCCCAATTTCCTCATTTTTTCCCAGCCCCTCTGTTTGTTGAAGCACAACAAGTTGCTTAGTTTTTTGTTCAATTCCATTTTCGCTTTGTTCCTTATTTTTCTTCCTCCAGCAAAGAATCTCTCTCTTGCTCCCCTCAATTTTCTTCTTTAATTTATTCCATTCATTCCCATCCTGACTCCTTGCTACCCATACCTTCTTAATTATTTTATGGTTCTCCTCTTGCTTACCCCAACCAGCCACATAGAAGAAACGTGGATTGCGCATCTTGAATCCTTGAGGCCGACTGCACGCCATAACATGGACAAGGGCATGGTCAGAACTTCTTGCGGCCAAAATCTCCACTATCATATATTGAAAAATCTCCAACCACTCATCATTGGCCCTGACTGTATCTAGTCTTTCTTGAACAAAATCATCTCCTCCCCTTTTATTGCTCCACGTAAATTTTGGACCCCTATATTGCAAATCATTCAAATTGTAGAATTCCAAAGCTTCTCTAAAATCCTCCATTTGCCTCATTGGTTGCCCGCGAATACCCTTTTTCTCCGACAACTCAAGTATCTCATTAAAATCTCCTACACAAAGCCAAGGAGTTGGAGTCAAATGCCAAAGGTATCGGAGAAGATCCCATGCCTCCTTCCACTTTGTGACGTCAGGATGTGCATAAAAGCCTGTAAATTTTCAAAGGGGACTCCATCTATCCAATTCAACCATCGCATTGATATGTCTTCTACTATAGTTTTGAATTTCTACATCCACCTCGTTACTCCAAAACAGTGCCAACCCTCCACTTCTACCAACACTATCAATCGCAAAAACATTTTCAAATCCTAACTTAATTTTAATATGATCGAAATTGGATGCCTGTAACTTGGTTTCTATAATGAAAACCAGCTTGGGTCTCTTTTCCTTCACCATCCAGCAAAGGTCCTGAATTGCTCAGGGGTTCCTAAGCCCCTGGCAGTTCCAACTAATTATACTCATGGCGACTGGCGGGGTTGTACCACAACCACCGCCTTGTTATCACTTCCCCTCTTCAAAGCTATCTCCCCAACCTTAGCTCTCTTCCCACTCACATTGCTCCCCCGAGATCCTCCCCCTATGAGAAGTTGACTGGATCCCCTTGGACCGATATCACCCTCCCTTTCATCACTGCTCCTTTCCCTCCCCCCCCCCCCCCATTTGTATCTCCCTTCGCTCACCATTTTCATCACCAGTCCTTCATCAGATGGGTCATTGCCACGAACCTGGCTTCCACCATGTAGTGATCGCATTGGTTTTTTCTATTGTACAGTCCTACAGCCTATGTGGTTAACCACTCTCTTAGCCACGTGACCAGACCCACATGACGTGGTAGAGTGTCTCCCGCCATTCCCATCCTTGGCCTCCTTATTTTGCTCCATAATTCCCCAAATCATGCGTTCCTTGATTGCGTCCCATTGCCCAATATAAACATTCTTCGATCCACCAGGATCTTTAGCATTAAATGACGATTTTGTATAACCGACATTTGCTACCATTTTTTCTCCACAATCTTCAACTGATTTGCATGTGTGTAATATGTGATTTTCCATGATTGCCGCCTTTCTACTTTTGTCTGCATGGAAATATTTGCCTTCCTTTTCCAAAGGAGTCGTATCCACACTTTCCTTAGAAGTGCTTTGACAATTCACCATGCTCCCAAAACTGCCCTCTCCCCTAATCGGCGCCTAAAAATTTTTCTTTGGGCTCCGACCACTGCTATGCTCTTTAAAGGCACTCGCAGCATCATCATGTTCCTTCTCCGATTGTTGGCTACTCTCCCCTGCTTTCGGATCCCACATCCCTCCTCGGCCCCAAAATCTATTTCCTCCATATCACCTCTTAGGAGATTGAACCCACAATCCAGGGCCGAACTCAGGTTCATTGTCATTCCCATGTTGATGTTTTTTTCCCATCGCTACACACCCCTTACTACCATGACAAATCAAACCGCAATGAAAACAATATTTGGGTATTTTTTCATACTGAAAAGTAACCCAAATAGTTTTATCCTTCACTTTCAGAAATCTTTCGTTAAATCAAGCACAATACGTACCCTTAAAAACTCCCCCCATCCTATACCATCTTCATTCACATCGACCTCCTTCACTTCCCCTACAGTGGATCCAATTCGATATCGGGTTGCCTTTCCCATACATCCAAGTGGGAGCTTAAAAATGCGTACCCAGAATGCCACTTTTTCGAACTCCAACAAATGAGGAGGCGTCATCCCGTCGAAATCCACCAGAGAGAGCAAATGTCCATCAAATGTCCACGGACATCCCTCCAAAATCCTGGATTTGTCCCAGGAATGCTCGAACTCAATTAGAAACAAGTTCGGTCCAAGATCCTTGAATTTCACCCATCCAGATAGGTGCCATGCCCACACCATAGGTATTCTGACAATATCCTTCCCCACTACTAGATTCGACAACAACTTCCCAACAATGCTCAACGACCCTTGAGACACCACCATTTCAATTTCATGTTCCGGAATATCCACCCCCACACTCTCCTCCTCCAAAAGAGTGAATTTCTCCCATTGTTCTGTCAGCTTGTCTGCCATATTACTCATACCGCAAGACTCAACACACGATCAACCTCTCTCCCACAGATGATAAGAGCACAAAAGCTTCATGTCTAGGTTTACAGAGAAAAAACGTAGAGAGAAGAAAAGCTATTGAAAACAAAGTAAAATTCAACAATATTGGACCCATATTATATTATAAAGGCTCATTATGAGCAAAAAATCCATTGCTTGATTGGATAAGGTGGCCGACCCTAGCAAGTCGATCAGTCAGTTTTATTAATTTTTGTTGACAATTAGAAGTTTAAGGCACAAATTTTTAGGTAAAATCTGGATTTCCTAAATTAAATTTCGTACTTCACCGGACTTAAGTATAACTTATTTATTTATTAAAATGGTTTAACATATGTCCAAAAAAATATTTTTCAATACCAAATTTAGAAATAAATAGGTGGACAAAAAGTGTCGTTTTAGTAGATAAATAGTAACTTTTAAGTTCCAAGGTAGAAATCACTTTTTACCCTTAAGCTTTGTTTTGAAAGTTCCCATAATTTCTAAAATAATTATAGAATCAAAATGATAATATCTTTTCAATATTATTATTGATTTTCATAGATGAATTTAATAGACACTAAATTCCCAAGTTTCACAACTTTTGATTTAGCAAACTTAATAATTCTGCACATAGTAATTCCTCTCTTGTCCATATATAGTATCTTTTGGAAAGAGGAAGCTGAAATAATATGCAGCTTACCTTTGAGTCGATATTGTCAAAGTGATAAGTTGATTTGGCTGGCCACCTCTACAGGGGTTTTTTCGGTCCAAAGTGCTCATTGTTTGGAGAAGGAGAGGAAAAATATTAAGGGGAAGGATCCAACTAGAATTGGTGTCATGAAGTTTGGAAGAATCTGTGGAACATTCAAGTGTCTAACTCTAAGAAGGTTTTTATTTGGAGGGCCTGCAATAATATCCTTCCAACTAAGGATAATTTGAAGCGGAGAGGAGTAGTAAGGGAGGAACTATGTCCTATGATAAGTGCCAAATATTGCATATTTGGACGCCTTAATTTGCATTTGCTAAGTCTTTAACTTTATTATTTTCTGATGTTTTGGTTAGTTTTGGTGTTTTAGTGTTTTGTAGGTTGCTAAGGAAAAAATGCATCTTTAAAGGGAAAAGAAAATCCATTAATTTTGGGGCTTAAGACACTTCAGGGAGCATTGGCAGCAAATTTGGATTGAGCGATGATTCGCACCTGACGACTCCCACTAAAAAGGCCATTTCTAGAGTTGTAGAGCTCGGATTGAAGTGATCTTGGTGTCATTGCAAAGTAGATCTACAAAGTCATGCTTCACAAGAGTTGGCTAATTCTGCAGGAAGTGCATTCAAGCGCACATATAGTGCAATTGATCGCACTTGTGCCCATCAAAGTGGAAAGTGCATGCTCGAGTGCGATCGAGCGCACTCGATCGACCTGGCAGTGCTGAAACCCTAAAATTAACTTATAAATATCATTATTTTCTATTGTAAATGTATGGAGACATGTTGGGGGTGCCGTGCTTTGTCAATTTTCATATTTTCTGGGTTCTTGGAGCTTTGAACTCCAATTCTTTTGTAAGTAGTTTAATTTTAATGAATTCATTTAGTTTCTTATATGATTTTGTTATCATGAAAGGCTAAATCTTCAACTAAGGTTGAAGATGAAGCCTCACCATTGATTTGTTTGCGTATTTTTATGAATTGTTCGTACAATTCCATTGTTTAATGTATTGTATGTTCATTTCAATTCAATTGTGTGACAAAATTGTGATTGGTTGTTGTTTATAAATCGTGAAAATGTTGGATATTCATTGTGTTTCATCC
This sequence comes from Corylus avellana, assembly GCF_965113065.1. Lineage (NCBI taxonomy): Eukaryota > Viridiplantae > Streptophyta > Magnoliopsida > Fagales > Betulaceae > Corylus > Corylus avellana. The sequence goes on along the minus strand of NC_142495.1, from coordinate 13,522,259 downwards.
AACGGATACATTTCATCTTTTGGTGTACTTTGGATATCCATTTTTTTTGTGCAAAGCATAGATATACTGGATCTTTTGAACTAAACCAAATATGTTTTATTTTTCGTAATAGAGATGGATTCATTGAATGTTTCAATAGGATTTTATAAAAACAATAGAACATGCTTAGGGTTTAATTTCTTGACGGATGTATGAACAAACATAATTATATGTGCTTTGATTTGGTAGGGTGGATTTTGAAAACCTTAGTGTTTTTATTTATTTATTTATTTTTATCTTTTGATTTATTTTATTTGATTTTTTTTTTCAATTTCAAATTCCCAAAATTTGGAACTAGGTTAAGATAAGATTAGTTTAGATAGAAATCTATTTTTGCAATGCAATTCCTTGTAGATCGACCTCGCACTTGCATAAGCTGTACTACACACGACTCGTGCACTTGCAAGTAATTATAATTTGCACATCTAGTTTTTTGCGCCGTTGCCAGGGATTTGTCTGTTTGTGAAAATTGATTTTTGTTTGAATTAATTTTATTTTTCTACTAGTTTAGGTAGACTTTTCTTTTCTTTTCCTTTTGTAATTTAATTTTATTGTATTTGTTTTTGTTTCTGAGGTTTTATCTAACCATAAAAAAAAAAAAAAAGAAAAAAAAAAGAAAAAAAAAAGAAGAAGAAGTTGTTTTTGAGTTTTGTTGCAGATTTGGTGAAAATCAGGTCCCTGCAAATGTGATTGAGTGCGCCTCACCTGCGCTCAAGCGCACTCGGGCCTATCATGGCACTGTTCGTGTGCCTGCGCTCGACATTTCCACACTTGCGCACGAGCGCACAGCAAACCAATGCTCGAGCGCAAGCCATTGCCTCTCGAGCGCACCAACGCGTCTACGATCGATCGCATTTCCAGAAATTAGCCTCAACAGACCAAAAGTAGCTAAGTGAAAAAAAAAAATTGCAAATTCTTTTTGTCCTTTTGTGTTTTCTCTTTTTATTTTTCTTTTCTGTATTTTTGTTTATTCTATTGTCAAAAAAAAAAAAAAATGTGGTTAATGTTTAATGTGGAAGTGTGTTTTGTTTAAATAGTGAGGGTGAAGCATGAATTTTCCTTTTGGTAATTTTTATGCTTCTCATAGTGCTAGGGATCCAAATCCCACCAACTACCCTTAGAATTTTCACTCACATGAACCATGTTCATACTGCTCCAACCCTTATCATAGTTCAGGTATTTGTCCATCCTGGGGACAATTTTTCAATTTTTCACATGAGCAAATGAACACCAATTTCTCCAGTCTAGGGTTTGAATCAAATTTCAATTTCTACACCCCAGACTGGAGCAACCATTCTAATTTCTCATGACAAGATCATGCTACAGGAAATTATGCTCCCCAATCCTATGAACCACACCATCCTGAATACCCGCAGTTCAATAACCATACTTCCATGCCTTCACCTTGCAATTACCCTCCTCAAGAATCACTAGTGCAACATTTTCCAACTGCTCATGTCGATGACTTAGAGGAGAGAGTGAACCAACTCATGGCAGCTAGGCGTGCCCATACCCAGCCTCCTCACACTCACGCACCTCATAAGTCAGGTTCATATTGTTATCATCCTTCTCACCGGAAAGATGATTGTCCATTCATTAACCATTACATAATTAATGAGGGTGATGCTAACAAGTCTTCATATGAGCATGTCCAGGCCACCACCACAATTGGGAGAGAGGAAATTGGTGAGGAGACTGCTTGTGAGCCAAGTCTTGAGGATCCTTTGGGAGAGCGATTTAATCAATTTGGAGGTGACCTAGACCTAGATAAGCTACTTGAGCATGCTGATACTTCTAATGAGCCGAGTCTTGAGGACTCTTTGGGAGAGTGTTTTGATCAATTTAGAGGTGACCTAGACCTGGACAAGCTACTTGAGCATGCTGATACTTCTAATGAGCCAAGTCTTGATGATCCATTGGAAGAGTGCTTTGCTCAATCTGAATACGATCTAGGTCTTGACAAGTTCCTTGAGCAAGCTAAGACTTCTAATGAGCCGAGTCTAGAGGATCCCTTGGAAGAGTGTTTTGCTCAATTTGAGTGTGATCTGGACCTTGACATGATACGTGAGCAAGCTAAAGCCTTATGGGATTCCACTCTTGAGAACAATAATGTAGAGGAAGAGAAAAATGAGCACTTGGAGCAAGTTGAGCATCGGGAGCAAATTGAGCTCCCAAATCTATTCAATGATACAGAAGTGAGTACTGAAACTCATTCCTTCATCACAATCCCTTTTGAGACACAACATGGACTACAAGCTTCATCTTTTCAATGTCTCGAACAGCCATCTTAAGTCGAGATCTTCAACGGATCATCCACACAAGGGCGCAAATCTAGGAGTAGGCGTCCAAAGGAAATCTTTTAGAGCAAGCATGTTGGCTACATAAGATGGTGAAACATCCTTCCGGAGGGGCATCAAATTCTGAAGAAGAAAGGGTGGAAGGGATTGGTTGGACACCCAAATGATTGGGGAAAGTGCGGTATTCTTTCTCTTTTATTTTCCGTATTTCATTTCCGAGTTCTTTTCTTCTGTTATTTTATTTCTTGTCATTTTATTTTATTTTATTTTTTTTGTTTCTAACAGCAATTAACCTTTTGATGTTTGTTCCTATGAAAAAAGATTGATGTTAGTTGTTGGCAGGTGTCGTGGTGTTCAAGTTTGGGGGATGCCTTGGCGTTTGCACACTCCGGTTCCTCATCCCACGGTATTGTATCTCTTGCCACATTAGGACAATGTGTCATTTAAGTTTGGGGGTATGGAATAACATTCTGTTTGTTTGTTTGTTTTATTTTGTGTAAAAAAAAAAAAAAAAATTAAAATTGCTATGTTGTTGTTAAGCATGAGTTAGCTGTAGGTGTGATTTGATTTTCCTTGGCTTGTTTTACATTTTGAACACACCATCATGTCATTAGGAATCAATCTGAATCCTTTGAGTCATTTTGGGTTAGAGAGACTTCATTTGTTTTGAGTTGATTATCACGAGCATATTAGCACAGTGTCTGTGAGGTATGAAATTTGAACTGAATCATGTATATCTTGAGATTTGTTGGATGATTTGTTAATGAATAACCATGGCATGAAAATTAAATTAAAAAAAAAAACAAAACAAAAAAACAAAAACAAAAACAATTTTTTTTTTTTTTTTTTTAAAAAAATCATCATTTTGAGTCCTCACTAAGTAACTGGACCTCTTGCCTCATTAAGTATTGAGTGTTCCCATAAAAAGGTGTGAAACTCAAGATTGGTTGATTGTATGGCTAGTTTGGCTTCGTAGGCTTTTTGACTTGAGTCATTAAGCCCTTAGGGATGCTTTACATCTAATGCCCTAAAACCATCTAGTTTGGGAGTCATTGGCCTAACACTCGTTACATGGGTCAATTAGAAAGCTTAAGGGAGCTAAGCATTGCACAACCTAGACAAAAAAAAAAAAAAAAAAAAATGCATATCTTGCCTTGGCTGTTTCATTTGATAGGGATTCCAACGAATTTTGAGGTATTTATCTTAAGAATAAATTGAAGCCTCATGACTGTATGCTAATTTCACTTTGCACCTATCAGCGCATTTGTTGTCTCAACTGTCAATTTCTGTTAAACCCTCACGAGACTTCACTCGTCCTCTAGGGATGCCTAGGGGTTTAAAAAGGCTTGTTGCATATGCTAAATGCAATCGTCTCTCCTACGATAGCGGACTAATGTTTCTTGCTTTCATTTTGTTTTGTTAAGGGACTAGCAAAATGTAAGTTTGGGGGTATTACACTAAATAAACAGACAAAATAAAACAAACAAACAGACAGAAACAAACAAATAGAGTGTTGTTCCATCCTATATCCAGTCAAGCTCCAGAAACAGTCATCCATACTTTGTGGGAATGCCCAGGTGCTAACGATGTTTGGGGAGGGAGTAAACGATGATTCGAAAAGTGCAACAGTGAAGGGGCTATTTTCTTGGAAGTCATGGAAGCTCTGTTGTCGAGATATAGTGGAGAAGATATGGCTGTCATAGCAGCTATAGCTCGTGGGATTTGGACTTGCAGAAACCACGTGGTGCATGGAGGGAAGTTTGCTCACCCAAATTTTATTGTAAAAGAAATCGAAGGAGGTAGTTTCCCAATTCTAGACAGCTAATGATAGATTGGAAGATGCTCACCCTACACAACCTGCTCCAACACGCACGAAGTGGATAAGTCCCCCTCCAGGCCGGTTGAAGGCCAACTGGGATGTGGCTTTCAATGTTGATGGCAAACATGTTGGGATAGGGGTGATTATTAGGGAAGATAAAGGGTTGGTAATTGCTGCTCTTAGTTGTATTGTGGTAGAGTGTCCAGCGTCGGTCATAGCTAAAGTAATGGGAGCGTTACAAGCAACTGAATTTTACCAGGACCTGGGAATGTCGAATAGAGCATTGGAGGGAGATTCACTACAAGTGGTTCAAGCTGTCAATGCCAAGGGAGACCAATGGCTTCGGTTTGGATAGATTATTGCAGATATTCAGGTGGTTCTTTCTCAGTTTTGAAGATGGGAGGTCTTACATGCAAAATGTGAAGCCAATTTCGCAGCTCATGGTTTAGTAAAAGTTGTGGCGCTAGAACCTACGAAGAAAATATGGAAGGAAGGGATTCCTTTATGTATTTCTGATGTAGTTCTTTTAGAGCAATTTGCTGTTGTTGTTTATAGTTTTATACTCTAGATCTTTTATGAAATGAAATGCAAGAAGTTTTCATTTCAAAAAAAAAAAAAAAATCTGCACATAAAATAAAAAAGGTAGGTAGATAAAGGGTCCCCTTGTCAAATTCCTCTGGATGGGATGATCTTTCCCTACGGGTACCAATTAATAAGGACAGAGTAACGTATAGTTCTGACACATTCTTTGATAAATTACATTCCACTCTATCATAAGCTTTACTCATGTAAAGCTTAAGTGCCATGGAGCCATCTTTTCCCTTCATCTGAGACTTCATTGTGTGGAGTGCCTCATACGCCACAAAATTATTCTCAGTAATCAAATGACCAGGAATACAAGCACTTTGATTCTTTGAGATGATGCTAGGTAAAATCTTCTTCAATTTATTGGATAAAACCTTGGCATCAAATTAGACAAGGCATTGCAAAGGCTAATGGGGGGGGGGGGGGGGGGAGTTAATATTCTCATCTACTACCCCAAAATTCAAAAAATCAAGGACTGCTTTACATACCTCACTCCCCACTATTGCCCAATTCTTTTGGTAAAAATAGGCTAAAATGCCATCAACTTCGGGAGATTTAAGCAATTGCATTTGAGTTAAAGTTGAAGCAACCTCTTCCTCTGTAAACATATTTAGGAGTTGATTATTCATGTCCCCAGTAACTCTCTCCTCCATTCCTAATAGACACTCTTCCACCTCTTCAAGCATATTTTGGTAATACCCAATGAAGGCATGACTAATAGCTTCCTCTTCTATACACAACAAGCCCATGTCATCCACAATTTTACCAATGTGATTTATCTTCATGCGATGATTGTCCCAAGCATGAAATTTTTTTTGTATTTTTATGATTTTATCCCGATTTTGAAACCAATTTTGCTTCTTTCTCTACTTCCACTTTAGATCTTTTTACTCTAATAATTCATCAATATCTCCTTGAAGGTTTTATTTTTTATTTTTTATTTTTTAATTCATTCTAAATTTTCCTAGCTTTCTCACTTTTGAAGATCTTCAAGTTCTTACTTTTTTTGCTTAAGCTTGGCAGCTGAATCTTCAAATTTGGCTGAACTCCATCGCTTTAAATCTCTCTTTCAATTTTGTAGTCTCATTCTTTTATTTGCTACAACTCGGTCTAATCTCACTTGTAAAAGTATAATCACTCCTGTTGTTCCATGTAGAGTTGGGACCATGAAATGCGAAATCACACAGCTGACTATCCTCTAGAGCTTCTCTTAAATTCTATTTGCCCCTCACTTCTTAAGGTAGCCCCAAAATCTTCAGATTGAGTAGTAGTTTCATTAAATATGGAGAAAAATACTTCAGATATTTTTAGAGCTCCCAACACTCCTTCTTTTTTGCCCATTCCAGATGACCGTAGAATCCAGTGAATTGGGTTCATTGCAAACATCCTGATAAATCCATTTTTCTTTTTTCTTTTTTTTTTTTATAAAATTCATCTTGTATTGCTGCATTTTTGTTCACTTTGCACTAATTGGAGCTTGTTGTATCTCAAAAATGCCAGTTGTAAGTGACTTGACTTGTGATTTCCTGAAATTTTGAAGACGGAGTTTATCTTTTTAAGCTTGACAATGAATGAGAACCATTTTTTCTATGACGCTTCATTCTTCTAAATAACATAATGCTGACAATGTATGTGGTTACCATTCCTGTTAAACTCTCACGAGACTTCTCTCGTCCTCTAGGGATGCCTAGAGGGTTTAAAAGGCTTGTTGTATACACTAAATGCTTTATTCTTCTAAATAATATAATGTTGACCATGCATATGGGTATCATTTATGTTAAACCCTCACATGACTTCACTCGTCCTCTTGGGATGCCTAGGAGTTTAAAAGGCTTGTTGCATATGCTAAATGCAATCGCACATCCCATGAAAGAAGGAATTAGTTTGTTATTTTTCTGCTTTCCAGTTTATTTTTAGTTTTGTATTGTTAAGGGACTAGCAATATGTAAGTTTGGGGGTGTGATAAGCACCGAATGTTGCACATTCAAGCCCCTTAACTGACATATGTTAATTCTTTAGCATTGTTATCTATTTGATTTTGTTGTTGTTTTAGTGTTTTCAAGTTTTTAATAAAGATGAAAGAAATTCTTAGGGCTTAAAGCAAGAATACCAAGAAGATGCGTTTAAGCCTAACCAATCATAATAGAGGACATATATGATGTGGTTAAGTTTAATCAAATCAAGAAAATGATTAAATCAGACTTTCTCTAATTGGAGTTAAAATTGGATTGGATTCAAATTTGGATTCTGTACAAGTCTCAGTATTTTGACCATAAGTTCCCACTCAAGAATCGGATTGAGGTGAAACTACTGGCATTGGAAAAATAACTCAAAATAATACAAATTATTGTGAAATAAGAGTTTCCTAATTCAGATGTTGGCTATGCCAAAATCGTTCCGCAATATAAGAACGCAAATCTGGACAAATCCTATTCCGATTTGTACTAAGAGTGCTTCCTAATTTGGCTAGGAGATTAAAGTACGATTTTTTTGGGATTCTTAGGGCTTCTAGGGTTTGTTTTACACCCTATAAATAGGCCTCTAAGCCTTGAAGAGAGGGTTCTTAGTTTTAGATAGAAAATATTTTCTTTGATGCTTGAAGAGTTGAAGAGAATATGAACATGACTGGAGGTCATTCTAGCACCACCATGAGTGGCTAAATTCGTAGTAGGGTGTTGATGTAGCCATTTCCAAGTAACAATGGTTTAATTGTATTTTTAATTTAGGTATTTTCTATATACATGATGGTTAAATAACTTCGAGATTTGATTTTAAAGTTTCTATTAAATCATTATGAAATTCTTTTCTTATCTTAGAAAGCTTTTTATCTTGATTGAACTCAATCCTTCATATTTTCTGTGATTATTTGAATGATTGTTATACAACGGTTTTAACCGACATATGAGCAAGAGGGTTTGATAGGTCATGCTTAGGGAAGACGAATTACTCTACACCCTAGCTTAGTGTAATTTAGGTTGACAATTCATATGATCCGAAGATGAGTTATGTTTATCCCTTGATTGTGTGTAATTGATTAAGCGATTTGATAGTTCATACCTAGGGAAGATGGATCGTACTACATCAAGAGGTTAAGCAAACGGTCCGTGCCAACCAAAGATGGATTATACTTATTTCTTAATTATAGTATTTTCTTGACTACTCGAGTGAGACAAGCCCTATATTATGCATAGTATAAATTTTTCTTGTTAATTTATGATTCACCATTGTTATGCGGTTAGCGGTGAAATCAACCCCCTATTCTTTCTCTCATTATTACTATCTATCTTTACTTTTATGTATTTATTTTTAGAAAACAAAAACAAATCAACTTTCTTTAAATTAAGTTGCTTTTAATCTTGACAAACTTGATAGCAACGCTTGTGCAATCCTTGAAGTTTGACACCCTCAATATAGCCCTATCCTACAAGGATTCTTCCTATTGTGAGTGATAATTTTATTATTGATTATTTTTGCACACAAAAGACCACATCAAACACATATCCTTTCTCACACCTGTTGTTCAGAATTACCTACCTAAATTAATAGGCAAATAATTGGATGTTTTACCCGCAAGTGCACGAGGTCAACACAGTAGTATAGTGTGCAAATACAGGGTCATTCCCACGAGGATTGCTGAATTTTGTCTAAAATAAACTCCCAAGGTAAAATAAAACAAAAGATTGGATTGAGTTGATAATGATAAAAAGGTAGGGCTTTGATATCCACCACTAATTATATTTAGATAATATGTCAATATGCCAATGTTTTGATCATGTTATATATATTTAATGTTTGTCAACCTAAGTGCATGAGTGTATACTCCTTTAAGCTATAGATTTCCCTAAGCAACGAGTTAGGCATGGGTGTATATTCTAATTCTTTTATTTCCTAAAGGATTTAGCATGGGTGTATACCAAGTTATTCTTTAGGAAAGCATATATTCTATGGAAATCAACAAACACATGAGGCCGGTTCCCCATGTTGATTAACCCAAGAACCCGGTGTGGATTACTTTTGTTACTTATGTTAAACCAAGGACTCGGTCATCCAAATTGGTTTAACTAACTAGTCCATTCCACATGCACATGTTGATCAGGCACAAACATTTGAGGAATCCATGAAAACATGAATTAATCAATTTAGATATCACAACAAGATCATCACAAAGGCGCTAATATTGAATATCAACTAAACATAACTAGGGCTTCAATCTAGCCTACTAAATAAATTCGTTACACATGAAGTTGATGTTAAACATCTTCATAAAAATAAAATAAAAGAAAGGAAATGAATAAACCCGAAACTTGAACTTGAAGAGCTCCAATTCTTCTCCTTACAAAGTATATCTATTCTTGAGGCTTAAGGATATATTTATAGGCCTTTAGGAATACTCTAGAACTCTTAAAAATCATAGGGTTTGAGCCCTAGTTCGCACTAAGCTACAAAACCCTAAAAGTGCTATTTCCATAACAGGGTTGGCGGCTGTCTTGGCCATCACGCACGGGTGCGCTCAATCACAGCCCGTGTACGATTGATCGTAGGTCTGCGATTGATCCTCATGATGCTTGCGCTCGATCGTGGTTGCCTTGCAATGTGCCATCCTCGCCTGTAGTGTCCTCGATCGCAGCTCCCCTGCGATTGATCGCTCTACCAAAGCCTTCGAAAATCCAAAATAGCTCCTTTTCCGTCCAAAACTTCTTAGTTTGCTTCTTTTTCTTCCAATGACCTACAAATGAAAGAAAACACATAAAAGAACTAAAATGGCCTAATTAACTAAACTAAAGGATTAAAACATGTAAGTTAAGGGCTAAAAATATGAATATTTTAACACTTAACACACCCCCAACTTACATATTGCTAGTCCCTTAGCAATACAAAACTAAAATAAAAAATGAAAACAGAGAACAAAAAAAAAAAAAAAAAAATAAATCCATTTTTTGTGGGATGTACGATTGCATTTAGCATATGCAACAAGCCTTTTAAACCTCTAGGAATTTCCTAGAAGACGAGTGAAGTCTCATGAGGGTTTCCCAGAAATGTTACCCACAAACATCATGCAAAGTTCATGTTATTCCGAAAATTAAAGTATCACTTCAAGATAATGATTTTCATTTATTTGCAAGCTTAAAAAGATGAACTCCATTTTCACAATGAATTGGAATCTTAAAGTTCAATTACTTACAAGGGACATGCTAAAACATCACATGTTTGAAAACAATGTAAGGTGAACTAGCACAAAATTATGAGGCTTCCAAATCTTTCCAATGTGTAATGTCTCCATATCTCAAAATTCACTGAAATCCCTATTAGAATGAACAACAATGGCATATTTCTTTCTCTTCTTTTTTCTTTTTTTGGTCAGGTTGTGCAATGTTTGGTTTCTTTAAGATTTCTAATTGACCCATGTAGCGAGTGTTAAGTCAATGACTCCCAAACCAGATGGTTTTAGGGCATTAGGTGTAGAGACACGCCTAAGGACCTACTAACTCAAGCCAAAAAGGCAACAAAACCAAACTAACCATGACATTAATCAAATCAAAAATTTTCACCTTTTGACGTGAACACTCAATGCTTTAAGGCAAGAGGTCTAGTTACTCAGTGAAAAACTTATCAATGATCATATATATATATTTCATCATATATATGCCAAAGTGTCCATCTAATAAGTCATCCAATTTCATCCAAGATACAAAAACACACATATCAGACCTCATGTCATACCTCACAAATTATGTGCAAATGTGCATGTGTGATCAGATCAAACATGTGATTTTTCAATTGTCATAAACAAGTAACCAAACTAACAGATTCACTCATCGGATCGTGTGTTCAAAATTTTAAGCTCACTCATGAATTCAAGCCACAATTCTTTTAGATTAACCAAAATTTTTAGGCAAATATGAACATGCATAAACTTATTTTATTTTATTATTTATTATTTATTATTTATTATTTATTATTTATTATTTATTATTTATTATTTTTTTCAAATAAACAAACAAACACACAAAACAAATAACATGAAATTGGGACAAAGTGTTTGTGAACAACATGTGTTCTCATACTCCCAAACTTAAATGACACATTGTCCCCAATGTGTCTAAATTAAGGAAAGAATATACTTGAAAGATGGACGACATAGTCTTGGAAAGCATGGCTCATAGCACACCCCCAAACTTGAATCGAAGCACACTTGTCCCTACAAAATAAGAAAACACAAAAACAAGTAAAAAGGAACAAACCTAAAGATAAAAAGATTAACTTAAAACACACTAAACAAAACAAAATAAAAGGATAAACTATGGGGTGCCTCCCATGAGCGCTAAGTAAAGTCTTCAGCCAGACGGTGGTCCCTACTCAATGCTGCCTTGAAGAAGACGCTCCAGCTAGTGGTACTGCATGTTGGACGGATTGTAGTGCCAAATCTTCATCTCTTGGCACTAACTTTACTTCAAGATATGGTTTGACTTTGTGTCTATTGACCTTGAATGACGAGTTTGTTTGGGGGTTGTGAAGCTCCAAAGCTCCATGAGGAAATTCTTGTGTAACAATGCAGGGTCCAGACCATCTTGACTTAAGCTTCCCAGGGAAGAGTTTCAATCTCGAATTATAGATCAAAACCTTATGTCCTACTTGAAACTCCTTCCTAACCAGTTGCTTGTCATGGTATGCTTTGGTTCTATCCTTGTAGAGCTTGACATTCTCATATGCATCACGCCTCAATTCCTCCAGTTCATTTAGTTGGAGCTTCTTTTGTCACCAGCTTGCTTCATGTCAAAGTTAAACTTCTTGATGGCCCAGTACGCTTTGTGTTCCAATTCCACTAGTAGATGAAATGCTTTCCCAAAAACCAAACAATATGGAGGCATACCGATAGGTGTCTTGTAAGTAGTCCTATAAGCCCATATTACATCATTCAAGCGTAGTGACCAATCCTTCTTGTTGGGGTTCACTGTCCTTTCAAGGATACCTTTGATCTCTCTGTTACTAATCTCTACTTGACCACTAGTTTAGGGGTGGTATGGAGTGCCAACCTTATGAGTGATGCCATACTTCATTATCACAGAGGCAAAGGCATAATTGTTGAAGTGGCTCCCCCCATCACTAATGATTGCTCTTGGCGTTCCAAATCTAGCAAAGATGTTTTCTTGCAAAAACTTCACAACCACTTTGTGATCATTAGTCCTTGAGGGGACAGCCTCGACCCATTTAGACACATAATCCACACCCACAAGAATATATAAATAACCGAATAAGTTGGGAAATGGTCCCATGAAGTCAATACCCTAGACATCGAAGAGCTCTACTACTTGAATATTTTGCAGCGGCATTTGATTTCTGGATGAGATGTTACCTGTCCTTTGGCATCTATCACAAGAGCTGCAAAACAAGAAAGCATCTTTAAACATATTAGGCAAATAAAAACTAGATTATAATACCTTAAGCGCTGTTCTCTTGGCCCCAAAGTGTACACCACAAGCAAACTGATGACAGTGCTGCAAAATACTCAAGTGCTCTTCTTCTGGGACACACCTCCGAATGATTTGATCAGGGTAGAATTTGAACAAAAAGGGGTCATCCCAATGGTATTGTCTAGATATGGATATTAACCTCTTCCTTTTGTGACTAGACATACCTGGAGGAAACACCTTGGTAGTGATATAATTCACTATATCTGCATACCATGGGAGTTGGATATTAACTGCAAACAACTGCTCATCTGGAAAATTTTCATTCAATGGGAGCTCATCTCTTTCCTCCTCATGGAGTAATCTGGATAAGTGATCTGACACCACATTCTCACTACCCTTCTTGTCTCTAATCTCAAGGTCAAACTCTTGTAGTAGTAATACCCATCTGATCAATCTAGGTTTGGCATCTTTCTTAGCAAACAAATATCTCAACGCAGCATGATCAGTGAATACAATAACCTTAGAACCAATTAGGTACGACTTAAACTTCTCCAAAGCAAATATGACAGCTAATAATTCTTTCTCAGTAGTAGAATAGTTTAGCTAGGCATCATTCAATGTTCTAGAAGCATAGTAAATGGCATGAGGTACCTTATTGATTCTTTGACCCAAGACAGCTCCCACAGCAAAGTCATTGGCATCACACATGAGCTCAAAGGGTAGACTCCAATCAGGTGCCCGCATTATTGGTGCAGATGTGAGCAGCTTTTTCAGTCTGTTGAAGGCAGTCATACATTCTTCAGTCCATTCAAACTTGGCCTCCTTCCCTAGAAATGCACAGAGGAGTCTAGAGATCTTGGAGAAATCCTTGATGAACCTTCTATAGAATCCGGCATGTCTAAGAAAGCTCCTCACCCACTTTACTATCAGAGGTGGGGGAAGTTTGGAGATGATATCTATCTTAGCCTTATCCACCTCAATGCACTTGCTTGAAATAGCATGACCCAATACAATGCCTTGTTGAACCATGAAATGACATTTTTCCCAATTGAGCACTAGGTTGCATTCTTCACATCTCTTGAGAACATTCTTCAAACGGTAGAGGTATTCATCAAAACTAGTCCCAAAAACACTAAAGTCATCCATAAATACCTCAATGGTTTTCTCCACCATATCTGAAAAAATGCTCATCATGCATCTTTGGAATGTGGCTGGGACAATGCATAATCCAAATGGCATCCTTCTGTGGGCGAATGTCCCAAAAGGACATGTGAAGGTGGTCTTCTTCTAATCCTCTGGTGCTATTGTAATCTGATTATAGCCACTGTACCCATCCAAGAAACAATAATGGCTATGGCCAGCTAACCTCTCTAGCATTTGATCAATGAAGGGTAATGGAAAATGGTCTTTTCATGTTACCTTGTTCAACTTTCTGTAATCAATGCATACCCTCCACCCAGTGGTTACTCTTGTAGGTATCAGCTCATCATCTTCATTCTTCACCATTGTGATCCCACTCTTTTTTGGCACTACTTAGACTGGACTCACCCATTTATTGTCTGAGATGGGATAGATGATGCCCACATCTAGCAGTTTTAATACCTTTGCCTTAACTACCTCCTTCATGTGAGGATTGAGTCTTCCCTGTGCACCCCTGGTTGGCTTTGCTTCGTCTTCAAGGTAGATTTGATGCATGTACTTGGCTGGACTTATTCCCTTGATGTCAACAATGGTCCATCCCAAAGCAGTTTTATGCTCCCTAAGAACTCTCAATAGCTTTTCTTCTTCCCCACAACTTAGATTTGCAGCAATTATGACCGGTAGTGTCTTGTTCTCTCCTAAGTAGGCATATGTTAGGTGTTCTGGCAATTGCTTCAATTCCAGCTTTAGTGCCTGGACAATAGAAAGAACAAGAGTAGTATTAGTAGGCTCAAGAATTTCAAAGGGAGGAGTATACTTACTTGAATATTTTGGAGAGGCCTCAAGGCGATGCACTGTTTCAATGATGTCATCAGTAACATCTTCAAGTTCTGGCTCAATGTCCTTTCTTGTGAGACTATGGGTGAGGGTGGACTTCAGTGGATTTTTCCGTGGTCCTGTAAATCTGGCTCACTAACACCTTGGATCATACAATCATCAAAACACTTTAAAACATCATGAGGTAGCTTCATTGCATCAAATATTTTGAATTCTATTGTCTCACCATTCACCTTCATACTTACTGTACCCTTTTTCACACCTATTGTAGTATCAGCAGTTCTCATAAAGAGTCTTCCTAAGATGATAGGCAAAGGTGATGGCATAAGAGATTCTTCCACATCTAACATAATGAAGTCAGCAGGTAAAATAAATGTACCTACCTTTACCAACACATCCTCAAGTATACCTCTTGGTCTTTTGATGCTTCTGTCTGCCAATTGCAAGGTAACAGAGGTTGGTTGAAGCTCTCGTAAACCTAGCCCTTCTCCCAGATCCAGCAATGCATGCTCAAAAAGGTGGTCTTCTATCCTGCAAGGAATGGTAAAACTACCCGGATCTGTTAGCTTGGGTGGTAATTTTCTCAACAAAACTGCACTTACTCTTCTGTTAGGGCCACTGTCTCATGTTCCTGAAATCTCCTTTTGTTAGTGCAACAATCCTATAAAGATTTAGCATAAGAAGGAATTTGTTTAATTGCATCTAACAAGGGAATATTGATTTCTACTTTCCTCAAAGTCTAAAAAATATCCATAAGTTGCTTTTCTTCCTTTGGTTTGACTAACCTTTGAGGAAAGGGGGTGCATTTACCTTCTCCGTTTTGTTTACCTTAGAAGTTGATGCTTCATCTGGAGATGCTTGAGGTGGCTCTTCAGCTCTAATGACTTTGCCATTCCTGAGAACTGTGACTACTTTCAGCTGCTAGTGACTCCCTGGATTAGGTTTTGTTTGGGCTGGAAATTTTCCTTGCTTCCTTTCACTCAGCTCCTTTGCCATCTGCCCCATTTGCACTTCCAGCCTTTGGATGGCTTGATTAGTCTTTGTATTGAATTGTTTTTGATCAGCCATGAGTTGCTGTCGTGAAGTCACTAGGTTGTGTATCATATTCTCCAGTTGGTTCAACTTTGACTCTTGAGTTGGTTAGCTTGCTTGTTAGGGCCCCTTTTGCTGTCCTTGATTGTTACTCCAAGAGAAATTGGGATGGTTGCGCCATCCTAGATTGTAAGTGTAGGAGTACGGATTGTTCTTGTGGGGGTAATTGTTTTGTCCCACATAATTCACTCATTCTTGCTTTGCAATTGGAGATAAATGACACGTCTCAGTTGTGTGATCTAAATGGGAACAAATAGCACATACTTGGATTGGTGTGTCCTGTTGTAGAGGTGAGATTTTCTTAGTAGTAATGGCCTTAACAATCATGTCTAACTTATTTTCCACAGCAGCCATCTGATTTGGAGATCCCCCATTAAAGTTCACTTCATACATGCCCTTGCTCTTTACTCCTCACCTTCCTCTAGAGCAGAATTGTTGGGAATGCTCGCTCAATGTTTCAAAAAGCTCCATTGCTTCCTCACTACTCTTCTCCATAAGTGCTCCTCCACAAGCTGAGTCAACCATCCCTTTGTTAGTTTCATCTAAACCTTCATAGAAAATTTGTACCTGATCATCTTGAGGGATGTTGTGATGTGGGCACTTTAGAAGCAATGAATTGAAGTGATCCCATGCCTCAAAGAACAGATCTCCATCTCGTTGTTGGAACATTTGAAGTTCCCTTTTAAGTTGTCTTGTCTTTTGGGCTGGGAAAAACTTCTTCAGAAATTTGGTGGCTAATTCTTCCCAAGTATGGATAGAATCTGCAAGTAAAGAATTATACCATTGTTTAGCATTATCTTTAAAAGAGAAAGGAAAGAGAACTAACCTGAGTCTCTCTGGAGTTAGGCCTTGGACATGTTGCAACTTGCATAAATCAAAGAATTCTTTATAATGCAAGTTGGGATCCTCAGTAACTGTGCCTCTGAAGTGAGTCAATGCATTGAGGATTTGAGGAGAAATATAATAACCGCCTTCCATTTCCAGTTGATATACTATGCATGAGGGTTGATGGAGGTTTGCTGGAACGAATGCCTGCTTCATTGGTCTCCGTACCAGTGGTGGATTTGCCTCTAGTGGTCTTGGCCCTATTGGATTCTCTTGTAAATCTTCCATCTCAATTTATTCTCTTCTTCTTTGTCTCTAGGTCTTTGTCGAATTGTCCGCTCAATTTCAGGATCGAGTGGAATGATGGTCGAATCTTGAGATCGATGACCTTGCATATGAATATTTTGGCACTTAACAGAAAGCCCCTGACACTGCGATCGATCACAGGTTCCCTGCGATCGAGCGCAGTACCAGAGAAGACAAAGCATGCAGCAGGCCACGAGTGCTCGAGAGCACAACATAAGAGGCTCGATCGCAAACCTACGATCAAGCGCACACTAGTTGCAATCAATCGCACCCATGCGCAGAGGACACATCAAGTGGTGGCCAGAATGCTAATATTTCCATATTAGGGTTTTCCAAGTCCCTATTGAAATAGGTTCTGAAACCTTACGAAATCCCTAGGTTTACTAGTTTGTCAAGGACTTCTAAAGCCTATAAATAGACCATTAAGCCTCTAGAATAGGTATGCTTTTGAAGGAGAAGAATTGGAGCTCTTCAAGTTCAAGTCTCGGGTTTATTCTTTCCCTTTCTTTTATTTTATTTTATTTTATGAAGATGTTTAACATCAACTTTATGTGTAACTAATTTCATTAGTAGGGCTAGATTGAAGCCCTAGTTATGTTTTGTTAATATTCAATATTGGCACCTTTGTGATGATTTTGTTATGATGTCTAACTTGATTAATACGTAGTTTCATGAATTCTTCATATGTGTGTGCCTAATCAACATGTGCATGTGGTATGAACTAGTTAGTTAAATCAATTTGGATGACCGAGTCCTAGGTTTAACATAAGTAACAAAAGTAATCTACACCGGGTTCTTGGGTTAATCAACATGGGGAACCGGGAGTATACACCCATGCCCTAGGTGTTGTGCAAATTTATTTAACTCGCAAGTGCATGAATCGATTGTAATATAATGGATTACAAGTGCGAGGTCGAACCCACAGATAATTGTATTTTTGAAAGAGCAATTTAAATCTAAACTAATTAAATTCTAACCTAGTTCCAAAAGGGTTTTGAATTTTGGTTTTAAAAATTAAAAGATAAACATAAACTAAATAAAACAAAAGATAAAGACTAAGGTTTGGGAATCCACACTCACCGAATCATAACAACATACTCCATATCCATCAATATTTATCTGAAGTTCTCACAATTTAAATCTTATGTATGTTTTACTATGCTTCAAAGAATTAATCAAAACCATCTCATGTATCCATTCATTGACCAAATCACAAAAGGAATCCAAATTCAATTGAAACACCAAATGTATCCGTAGAAAAAATCACAAGGGATATCCAATTTTTATGAGTTAAAAACCAAGCAATCAATCATATAAAATTATCTCAAATCATCACATGTATCCTTGAATCACAAAAGATATCCAAGAATCACTCCACACATTGAATAGAAGTAAAAAAATTGAAATACAAAACTCAATAAAATCGGATAAATAAAGACTTACATAAAAGTGATGTCATTCTTCATCGGTGAGGCTTCATCCCCAACCTTAATTGGGAATTTAGCTCCACATAAAAAATAAAATCTAAACCTAAACAAAAGAATTTTGCTCTCTAGGATTGTGTCCCCTTTCTTGAATGCAAAGAAGTCTATTTATAAGCTTAGAAAAGTCCTAGAAGCCCTATTAAACTTAGATAATTCGGAGGTCAGTCTCCCAGTCAAAATAGAAGTCTCAAATCAGAATAGGATTAATCCAGATTTGTATCCTTTAATTGCGAGGCCATTTTGGCATAGAAACCTTCAGAATTAGGAAAATCCTATTTCACAACAAATTGTAGTATTTTGAATTAGCTTTCCAATACCGCTTGAATAACTTCAATCCGATATTTGAGTAGAAAGTTACGGTCAAAATACTGAGACATGTACATAATCTGAATTTGAATCCGATCCGAAATCTTATCCAATTTGATCTATTATCCAATTTAATCTGATTTAACCATTTTCTTGGATTTGGTTAGACTTAATCACATCATCTAGGTCTTCTCAAAGTATGCTTTTCTTTCAAACTTTGCATTTTTCCCTTTAAAGCTGTAGTTTTTCTTCAACGACCTACAAAACACTAAAAACACAAAACTAACACAAAACATTAAATAACGACACAACTAAAGGATTAACTAATGTAAATAAAAGGGTCAAAATATGAAATATTTGGCACTTATCACTAGGCCTCATGTGTTTGTCGATTTCCACAAAATATATGCTTTCCTAGAGAACAACTTAGTATATTCCATGCTAAATCCTTTAGGGAAGAAAATAGTTAGAGTATACACCCATGCCTAAGTCGTTGCTTTTGGAAATCTATAGCTTAAGGAGTATACACCCATGCCCTTAGGTTGACAAACATTAGATAGACATAACTTGATCAAAACATTGGCATATTGATATATTAACTTAATATAATTAGTGGTGGATATCAAAGCCCTACCTTTTTATCATTATCAATTTAAATCCAAGCTCTTGTTTTATTTTACTTTGGAAATTGATTTTAAGACAAGATTCAGCAATCCTCGTGGGAATGACCCCGTATTTGCACACTATACTACTATGTTGACCTCGTACACTTGCGGGTAAAACATCCAATTATTTGCCTATTAATTTAGGTAGGTAATTGTGAACAACAGTTGCTTCTTCAGTCAAAGCAACAACAGTTGCTTTTTATTTTAATCTTTTGTTATTTTTTACCTTCACACATATGGGGCGGCACTCAAACACCCTGTAGACCATGTTCATGTTGCCACGACCCTTATCACAGTGTTAGAGAATGTCCTACAATTGAGGAAGATTTCTAACCAATACATGAACGGAGCATTCTCTAGAATGGGTGATAAGCGATAAAATATTCATATTTTCAGCCCTTAACTTGCATGTTTTAATCCTTTGGTTTTGGTTAATTAGGTCATTTTACTTCCTTTTTGTGTTTTTGATGTTTTTACAGGCTTTTGGAAGAAAAGAAGCGTTTTTGGACAAATTCCAAGCTTAAAGGGTAAATTGGCAAGACCTAGAAGATATGGTTGGGCTTAGCCAATCATGGTTAAGTTTAATCCAATAAAGGAAAGGAGCAAATCAGAATTTCTCAAATAATAGTCAAAATCGGATTGGATGAAAAATTGGATTCTGAACATGTCTCGGTATTTTGATCATAACGTTTAGCTCAGATATCCGATTGAGGTGATTCAAGCGGCATTGGAAAGCTAACTCTAGGTAATCCTACTCCGATTTGGACTTAGGTTTTCTTTATTCTAATCGGACTTGGACTTAAAACTCCGAATTTTCTAGGTTTACTTGTGTAACAAGGACTTCTAAAGCCTATAAATAAACCTTGTAGGTTCTAGGAATAGGTGTGGAGAAAAGAGGCACAAGCTCTAGAAAGGAACTGAAGGCTAAATCAAGAGGAGTTTGGGTTTTTTCTCTTCCACCCTTTTTATCTTTATTATGTAGTTTATACTTTATTTAGGGCTAGATTGAAGCCCTAGTTAAGTTTAATTAATATTTCAATATTGGCGCCTTGTGATGATCATGTTGTGCTATTTAACTTGATTAATACATGCTTGCATGAATTCCTCATATGTGTATGCCTGATCAACATGTGCATGTGGTATGGACTTGTTAGTTAGATCAATTTGGATGGCCGAATCCTGGGTTTAACATAAGTAACAAGAGATATTCACGCCGGATTCTTGGGTTAATCAACATGGGGAACCGGGAGTAGACATGCCCTAGGCCCTGTGTGTTTGTCAATTTCCATAGAACATATGCTTTTCTAAAGAACAACTTAGTATATACCATGCTAAATCCTTTAGGAAAGAAAAGAGTTAGAGTATGTACTCATGCCTAACTCGTTGCTTAAGAAAATCAATAGCTTAAGGCGTTAGAGTTTAACCCTTAGGTTGGCAAACATTAAATATGCATAACTTGATCAAAGCATTGACATATTGTTATATTAGCTGAATATAATTAGTGGTGGATATCCAAACCCTAATCTTTTTTAGTTTTTGTTTATCTTTTATTCTATTGAATTCAATCGTGACAATTGAATTTTATCTGTTAATTAAATAGGAATTTACTTCTAAACATAATTTACCAATCCTCGTGGGAATGATCTCGTATTTGCCTACTATATTATTGTTTTGATCTTGTGCACTTGGGAGTTAAAACGTACAATTATTTACGTATTAATTTAGGTATATTTTTGCACAACAATGAGGAACAATCGCTATTTTGATTCCTGTAACTTAACATGGAGCAACAATCCAATCTTTCATGGCAAGCTCAAGCTCCTAGAAATCATTCATATTCCTCTCAATCGG
Organism: Corylus avellana; assembly: GCF_965113065.1. Taxonomy (NCBI): domain Eukaryota; kingdom Viridiplantae; phylum Streptophyta; class Magnoliopsida; order Fagales; family Betulaceae; genus Corylus; species Corylus avellana. The sequence continues at coordinate 13,501,601 of NC_142495.1, read as the reverse complement.
ATCCACCACTACAAGATCAGCTGGCTGCCATGCAAAAGACATTAAATATACTGGTAAAATCCATGGCTAGTCGAAACATCTCTCCTATTCAGCCAGCCACCCAACTCCAGCAATTGATGACTGATTAAGAACAAATCAATACAAGGATCGATCAAGCGTTTCAAAGAAATGATCAAGCCATTCAAAGACTGGAAGTACGAATGGGACAATTTGACAAGGAGCAGAGTACATTCCCCATCGATTGGCCTCAACAGTACCAAGAAGAAACACCTCCTCCAAAAAGGTTCACATTAGAAGAAGCAATTGCTGCCTTCGAAAAATAGTGTGCTGACTTTGCAAAACATACAACAGCTCATCTTAGCCGCATGGAGGAAAGAGAGCAATCATTTGAATGGATGGAGGCCCACCTCAAGCAAAAATCAGATACACTTAAAGAAGAAGAAGAAGAAGAGTGTCAAAGTCAGTTGATGGCCAATCCTAATGAGCATTACATGGAGGAAGAATGCACCTACTATCATGCGCAAGCTGTCACACTAAGGAGTGAAGAGGTGGTTGAAAATCCAATGGAAGAGGGAAAGGATGAGCAAAGTAAGGTTCTAGAAGAGCTACATCAGGAAAGAGAAGAAAGCACTAAGATTTTTTCACCATTAGTTCTTATTCCTGAAATACCAAGAGGCCAAGAGAGAAGTCTATTAGAGCTACCACATGAGCCAATTGAGGACATCAAGATAGAGAAGCTTCCTGAGTTTTCTTCTTACTATATTCCAGTTCATGTTCCCCACCGGATGAGCAACTGTTTGAGAAACTCAGAGTGGTCTTCCTCAATCTAGAAACACTCGGAATCACCTTGCAGCAGAAAAGATTCATTCCCTTTGGTGCAAGAGAAGAAAAGATTGGTGCTTCAAGTTTAAAGTACCACCGTCTGGCTGAAGACCTTAAACTTAGCGCTCATGGGAGGCACCCCATAGCATATCCTTTTTATTTTGTTGTTTGTTTTATTTGATTTTGTTTTATTTATATTTTGTTTTTGTTTTCCTTTACGTTTTATTTTACTTTAGTGTTTTAATGTTTCAAGTCCCTGGTCAATTTTGTTACTGGGATTGAGCGCACTCTGAGTGCGATCAAGCGCAGTAACCAACTTTTGGCTGCATTGCATTTTGTCAGTGCGATCGAGCGCACATCATCCAAACACTCACTCCACTGCGCGAGTGCGATCGAGCGCACTCGGGCAGCAGGCCACGTGACCTATTTTGAGTCACTTTCCCCCATTCCCCACATCCTTTTCTTCCCTGCACTGTACACACTCCATCACTGCACATCACCTCTACCGGCACACCACACCTTATCCCTCACTTCCACCGATCTTCAACCACCACCTCACCGCACCTCCACAACACCACCACACAACCACACAACCCGTTTTCCCTTCACACATCACACACCTAACTCCTACTCCCCCAACTTCCATTTTTACATAATTTTTGCAAATTGTGGGTGTTTCTCCACCCCCATTTGCATCTTTGTGGTTGGATTTTCATCTTTTGCAAGGGTTTTGGGTAGTCGTTGCCGTGCCTTAGCAACCTTGGTCATCACAGTGCACCCCAGGTGTTCGGCAAAATTCCTGAACCAAGCATCTTCTTCGGAACTGCTTTGAGCAAGGACCACAGTCTGGTTGAAGACGTTAAACTTAGCGCTCATGGGAGGCACCCCATAATTATCTTGTTATTTTATTTTTGTATTTGTGTATTTTCATTTCATCTTTTTATCTTTAGTTTTGTTTCCTTTTATTTGTTTTTGTGTTTTCTTATTTTGCAGGGACAAGTGTGCTTCACTTCAAGTTTGGGGGTATGCTATGAGTCATGCTATTCCAGACAGTTTCGTCCATCTCCTGGGTAAATTCTTTCCATGTTATAGACACAATGGAGACAATGTGTAATTTAAGTTTGGGGGTATGAGAGGCACTTTACACATACTTTGTCCCAGTTTTATTTTATTTTTATTTTTATTGTTTATGAGAAAAAAAATTCAGTGTTATTTTATTTTTGTTTGATAAGAGAAAAAAAAAAAAAATTATGCATGTTCATGTTTGCCCTAAAATTTTAAGCTAATCTAAAAGAATGGTGGCTTGAATTCATCTGTGAGCTTAAAATTTTAAACACATGATCTGATGAGTGAATCTGTTAGTTTGATTACTTGTTGAGGACAGTTGAAAAATCACATGTTTGATCTAATCGCACAAAGCACATTAGCACATAATCTGTGAGGTATGACATGAGGTCTGATATGTGTGCTTCTATATCTTGGTTGAAATTGGATGACTTATTAGATGACACTGTGGCATATATATTGAAAAAAAAATGAATGAAATAAATGATCATTGATGGCTTTTCTCTGAGTAACTGGAAAAGGTGAGAAATGTTGATCTGATCAATGTCAAAAGGTGAGAAATGTTGATTTGATCAATGTTATGGTTAGTTTGGTTTCATAGCGTTTTTTACTAGAGTTAGTAGGTCCTTAGGGGTGTCTCTACACCTAATGCCCTAAAACCATCTGGTTTAGGAGTCATTGACTTAACACTCAGTACAAGTGTCAATTAGAAAGATTAAAGGAACCAAGCATTGCACAACCTGACAAAAAAAAAAAAAAAAAAAAAGAAAAAGGAAAAAAAAAAAAAGAGAAAAGGAAATATGCCATGGTTGTTCATTCTAATAGGAATTTCAATGAATTTTGAGAGATGGAGACATTACATGTTGGAAAGATTTGGAAGCCTCATAATTTTGTGCTAATTCACTGTACAAAAATTTCAAACTTGTGATGATTTAGTATGTTCTTTGTAAGTAATACACTTTGAGGTTCCAATTCATTCTGAAGATGGAATTAATCTTTTTAAGCTTGCTTATGAATGAAAATCATAATCTTGAACTAATACTTTAATTTCTGGGATAACATGAACTGTGCATGATGTTTGTGGGTAACATTTCTGGAAAACCCTCACGAGACTTCACTCGTCCTTTAGGGAATTCCGAGAGGTTTAAAAGGCTTGTTGCATATGCTAAATGCAATCGTACATCCCACGAAAGATGGATTTATCTTTTTGTTCTCTTTTTTTTTTTTTTCAGTTTTGTTATTAGTTTTGTATTGCTAAGGGACTAGCAATATGTAAGTTTGGGGGTGTGTTAAGTACTAAAATATTCATATTCTCAGCCCTTAACTTACATGTTTTAATCCTTTGGTTTTAGTTAATTAGGCAATTTTAATTCCTTTTTGTGTTTTCCATACTTTTGCAGGCTTTTGGAAGAAAATGAAGTAAATCGGGAAGATTTGGGCTCAAAGAGAGAAGATAGGAAAAGTGGAAGCCTCTGACATTGCGATCGATCACAGGTTCCTTGCGATCAAGCGCAGTACCAGAGAAGACAAAGCATGATGCAGGGCACGAGTGGACAACATAAGAGGCTCGATCGCAGACCCGCGATCGAGCGCACACTAGTTGCGATCGATTACACTGGTGCGCAGAGGACATATCAAGTGGAGGCCAGAATGCTAATATTTCCATATTTTCCATCTCCCAATTGTAATAGGTTTTGAAACCCTATGAAATCCCTAGGTTTACTAGTTTGTCAAGGACTTCTAAAGCCTATAAATAGACCATTAAGCCTCTATAATAGGTATGCTTTTGAAGGAGAAGAATTGGAGCTCTTCAAGTTCTAGTCTCGGGTTTATTCTTTTCCTTTCTTTTTTTATTTTATGAAGATGTTTAACATCAACTTTATGTGTAACTAATTTAATTAGTAGAGCTAGATTGAAGCCCTAGTTATGTTTTGTTAATATTCAATATTGGCGCCTTTGTGGTGATCTTGTTATGATATCTAAATTGATTAATAACTAGTTTCATGAATTCCTCATATGTGTGTGCCTGATCAACATGTGCATGTGATATGGACTAGTTAGTTAAATAAATTTGGATGACCGAGTCCTGGGTTTAGCATAAGTAACAAAAGTAATCCACACTGGGTTCTTTGGTTAATCAACACGGGGAACCAGGAGTATACACCCATGCCCTAGGCCTCATGTGTTTGTCGATTTCCACAGAATATATGCTTTCCTAGAGAACAACTTAGCATACACCCATGCCTAACTCGTTGCTTAGGAAAATCTATAGCTTAAGGAGTATACACCCATGCCCTTAGGTTGACAAACATTAGATAGACATAACTTGATCAAAACATTGGCATATTGATATATTAGGCTTAATATAATTAGTGGTGGATATCAAAACCCTACCTTTTTATCATTATCAATTTAAATCCAATCTCTTGTTTTATTTTACTTTGGGAATTGATTTTAAGACAAGATTAAGCAATTCTCGTGGGAATGACCCCGTATTTGCACACTATACTACTATGTTGACCTTGTGCACTTGCGGGTAAAACATCCAGCTATTTACCTATTAATTTAGGTAGGTAATTGTGAACAACAGTTGCTTCTTCAGTCAAAGCAGCTTCAGTGTTGCTGGTTTGGATGCTCCCTGGGACTGCGTTCGATCGCAGGTTGGTGCGCTTGATCGCACTCGGTTGACGTTCTATCGCAGTAACAAAATCACAAGTCCGCACCCTGAAATAGAAAACAGAAAAGTTAGGAAAAATAGAAAATCTTTTTGATTTTTGATAACAACAAAATTAAAATTGAAAATTAAAACAACAAAACTAAAGGAAATTAATCCCAAACAAAATTCGCCACAATCCCCGTCAACGGCGCCAAAAACTTGTTGTTCAGAATTACTTACCTAAATTAATACACAAATAATTAGATGTTTTACCCGCAAGTGCACGAGGTCAAAACAGTTGTATAGTGTGCAAATACGGGGTCATTCCCACGAGGATTGCTGAATTTTGTCTAAATTAAACTCCCAAGGTAAAATAAAACAAAAGATTGGATTGAGTTGATAATGATAAAAAGGTAGGGCTTTGATATCCACCGCTAATTATATTTACATAATATGTCAATATGCCAATGTTTTGATCATGTTATGTATATCTAATGTTTGTCAACCTAAGGGCATAGGTGTATAATTCTTAAGCTATAGATTTCCCTATGCAACGAGTTAGGCATGGGTGTATACTCTAACTCTTTTCGTTCTTAAAGGATTTAGCATGGGTGTATACTAAGTTGTTTTTTAGGAAAGCATATATTCTATGGAAATCAACAAACACATGAGGCCTAGAGCATGGTGTTTACTCCCGGTTCCCCATGTTGATTAACCCAAGAACCTGGTGTGGATTACTTTTGTTACTTATGTTAACCCAGGACTCGGTCATCCAAATTGATTTAACTAACTAGTCCAGACCACATGCACATGTTAATCAGGCACACACATATGAGGAATTCATGAAAACAGGAATTAATCAATTTAGATATCACAACAAGATCATCATAAAGGTGCCAATATTGAATATCAACTAAACATAACTAGGGCTTCAATCTAGCCCTACTAAATAAATTAGTTACACATGTAGTTGATGTTAAACATTTTCATAAAATAAAATAAAAGAAAGGAAAAGAATAAACCCGAAACTTGAAGTTTAAGAGCTCCAATTCTTCTCCTTACAAAGTATACCTATTCTAGAGGCTTAAGGGTCTATTTATAGGTGATGTGCAAAATATCTACCTAAATTAATAGGTAAATAATTGTACGTTTTACCTGTAAGTGCACAAGGTCAACATAATAGTATACGGTGAACGTACAGGATCATTCCCACAAGGATTGTTGAATTTATGTTTAAAAATAAATTCCTTAAGTAAAACAAAGATTGATTGTTTAAGTGATGATAATAAAAGGTAGGGCTTTGATATCCCCCACTAATTATAATTAGCTAATGTAACAATATGCCAATGCTTTGATCATGTTATGCATATCTAATGTTTGTCAACCTAAGGGAATGGCGTATACTCCTAAGGCTATAGATTTCCCTATGCAACGAGTTAGGCATGGTGTAATCTCTAACTCTTTTCTTTTCTAAGAGATTTAGCATGATGTATACTAAGTTGTTCCTTAGAAAAGCATATACTCTATGGAAATCGACAAACACATGAGGCCTAGGGCATGGCATATACTCCCGGTTCCCCATGTTGATTAACCCAAGAATCGCGGTGTGGATTCTTTTGTTACTTATGTTAAACCCAGGACTCGGCCATCCAAATTGATTTAACTAACTAGTCCATACCACATGCATATGTTGATCAGGCACACACATATGAGGAATTCATGCAAGTAGGCATTAATCAAGTTAAATAGCACAACAAGATCATCACAAGGGTGCCAATATTGAAATATTAACTAAACAAAACTAGGGCTTCAATCTAGCCCTACTAATTAAATTAGCTACACATAAAATTGATGTTAAACATCTTCATAAAATAAAATAAAAGAGAGGAAGAGAATAAACCTGAGACTTGAACTTCAAGAGCTCCTCTTCTTCTCCTTACAAAGTATATGTATTCTAGAGGCTTAAAGGCCTATTTATAGGTTTTAGAAGTCCTTGAGAAAGTAGTAAACCTAGGGATTTCGTAGGGTTTTGATACCTATTACAATTGGGAGTTGGAAAACCCTAATATGGAGAGAGGGACATTCTGGCCACCACTTGATGTGTCTCCTGCGCACGGGTGAGATCAATCGCAGCCCGTGTGTGCTCAATCGCAGGTCTGCGATCGATTCTTCTTTTGTCATGCGCTCGATCGCTCCTAGCCTGATTTGTGCTGTGTCCCCTTTGGTATTGCGCTTGATCACAGGTACCCTATGATCGATCGCAGTGTCAGGGAGCTCCAATTTTTCCCATCTTCTCTCTTTTACCCCAAATCATCTAGATTTACTTCATTTTCTTCCAAAAGCCTGCAAAAGTATGAAAAAACACAAAAAATGAATTAAAATGACCTAATTAACTAAAACCAAAGGATTAAAACATGCAAGTTAAGGGCTGAAAATATGAATATTTTAGCACTTATCAATAGGCTTTTAGGAATACTCTAGAACTCCTAAAAATTGTAGGGTTCGAGCCCTAGTTCGCACTAAGCTACAAAACCCTAAAAGTGCTATTTCCATAACAGGGCTGGCAGCTGTCTTGGCCATCACGCACGGGTGCACTCGATCGCAGCCCATGTGCAATCGATCGTAGGTTAGCGATCAATCCTCCTGATGCTTGCACTTGATCGTGGTTGCCTTGCAATGTGCCATCCTCGCCTTAAGTGTACTCGATTGTAGCTCCCTTGCGATTGATCGCTCTACCAGAGCCTTCCATAATCCAAAATAGCTCCTTTTCTATCCAAAACTTCTGAGTTTGCTTCTTTTTCTTCCAATGACCTACAAAATCAAAGAAAACACATAAAAGAATTAAAATGGCCTAAGTAACTAAAACTAAAGGATTAAAACATGTAAGTTAAGGGCTAAAAATAATAATATTTTAGCACTTAACAAATCCAAGCATTGTGGGATGCTACATCCAATGTCTTGTACTATATATTTAAGTATGCGCATATTATATTAAAATATTAAAATTATTATTTTCTTTTAATTTAACTTTTGGATATAAACAATTATTTAACCTGATATTAGAGTCTAGAGATTTAAAATTTGAACTTTTACTCCATCATTTACCTCATATTTTAGTAAAATATTTCACATATAGAACTTCACCATTTCCTAAACACAACTTTTAATTACTAAAAACTACGCTTAGATCATGAGATCAATAATAAATAAACTTTCGAATGGAGTATGTTAGTTATTTTTATTGGCTAACTCAGTACTCAAACTTTGTAATTGTTCTTTATTTAGATCTTTGGTACCAGGAGCATTCGGTGTAGTTCAAATGGCAAGCCTCAGTGTCATTTCAAAAGGCCTCGTTCACTGGAGCATTCGTTGGTGCCTGAACGACTGGTATTTCAAGAGTCTATTCAATGGTCCATCCGAATGGATGTTGACCATAGTAAAACAAGAGAGCTTCATTCACTGGGCCTTCGTTGGACAATTTAGAGAGCTCCATTTGCAAGGCTGTTCGATGTGGGTTCGGACAAGAAGTGTCTAGAAAAGATTTTGACATAGCTGTGTCCGAACGGGTATCAAGATCGTCTAAACGGAATCTGTCAGTTGCTGTTTTAGGGTTTTCCAACTTCAACCTGGATTTCTTTATAACCCTAGATGCGTTCGAATGGGACCTTCAGGCATCCGAACGTGTAGTGACCCAAATAATTAACTTGGCTTAAGTAGCTTAGTTAGGGGGATAATTTAAAATTTGGGTCACTAGGGACACCTGGAGGGGCATTTTTGAAATTTTTGGATTTCAGAGCTACAGTACACGAGCGCTTGCCCCGTGGACCACACGAGCGCTTGTATGAACAGTGTTATTCACCTTGTGCAATACCCAATTGTACGTCTAAAAAGCATTTTTAACCCGTAGTGAATAGTACACGAGCATTCGTATGGGGACCAAAACGAGCGCTCGTTTACTTTTTTTTGACTGTTGGTTTTCGCCCGCGCGTGCTACCTACAACTCAAAACCATTGGATAAATAGTACACGAACACTCGATGTTGTAGCACATGAGTGCTCACACCATTTTAGAGATCTTTTGCAGCACCCACAGCTTTTTCCCTCTATTTAAACCCAGCCCCCATTCATTCTTTAGAGTTATTTTAGCCTCTAAAGCCTTAAGGAAGCTCTATTGGTTTGGTTCTTGAGAGGTTGTGAGATTGTGAGAGTTTCCTTGGTGTCCTTGATGAAGAAGGAGGTGCTTCTTGGAGGACTTGCTTGTCAGGGGAACCTCTGCCCTTTCTGTTGCGTTTTGTTAGGTTGTTATGCTAGTTCTTGTTTTCAATAGCTTTGTTGGTGATTGTATAGAGGTTTAAGCTTTAATATCGTCTTAAGTTTTCCTTTCCGTTTAGGTTTAATCTTGTTATTTGGAGACATTGTTCTGGTTGAAAGGTGTTAGAAAACTTTTTTATGGCCTTAGGACTAGTCGGGAAAGGCTCGAGAAGTATTTGGACCAAATGAGGTTCTACCTAAACCTCACTGACCGAACACTCGCCCCTAGGAATGAGTGCTCGACCAGAGACGTCTAGATGAATGCCTCTTTGACCGAACACCTTATGACCTTCATTTTCAAGTCTCAGGTTCATTTTAGTTGGACTTAGGACTAATGGAAGGTTTTCCACAGATTTAGAGAACCTGGATTGTTTGGAGGAATACTCGGAGAACTTGTTCGACCCAGGTGAGTTTTAACTCACATAATGCTCACCATTTATTTTCTCGCATTGCACGACTATTTTGTGTACCAAAACATGCATATTTACAACTCTCACGATATACACTTTGTTACACCATGAACTCTATCATTTGTGAAAAGGTGCTACTTAACAAGATAATGACATTGAGTTTTGTAAAAGCATGCATGTAAAATACGGATAGGATTAATTGCATTGTATGACATGGTACACCGGTACGTGCGGGATAATGGCCATGGGCTTACTATACATGTTAACTTTATGGTCAAATATGTGAGTGATATATGGGCCTTGGATCCGATGGTTGTAACGGGCGGTCACTACAAGACGTATATCATTAGTAACGTGGGACACCTGAGGTCGGATTTGGTTGGGCTGCTAGTGTTATGGACAGTAGCGTACAATGGTCGGGGCACCAATATTATATTACAGGTCCCTCGGGACAGCACCAACCCTGCTGAGAAGGGGTAATATCTCGAGTAGACCATACTGTTGAACTATCACTGTTTCTCATACTATAAGCATGTATTATATCTATATTGCATTCATGGATTACTGGCATACTCAAACGGTTGCATACTTTACCAAACGGAGTTCATCTCTAAATGGCACGGGTATTGTGTGCATTATCTCTCACTAAGTCCGTGGACTTACCCCTTTTTATTTTGCCTCCTATTTTGTATAAATTGCATGGTTTAGCTAGAGTAGAGAAGAATGCCTTCAACTGGATCGTGGTGATTGTGTAGGACCTGATTCAGGTCATTTTTGAAGACATGGAACCCTATTTGGCTAAAGTCTATGTGGGACGATGGAGGGACTATCCTAGCAGAGATGATAGAAATAATGATCATGCTTGCACTACTTACGATTAGGCATTAATCTTATTATCTTATTTTTAGACAATGATTTGGGGTAGTAATATGTTATTTTGATAATTGTTTTTTGACCATACATTTGATGACTTATTTATGATATGATGTTTTATTCTACTATGGTAATTATACTTGTATAATTTAGTTATTGCTTTCTATCCCTGTAGTTTAAAGTCTTCCATTGTATTCTACTATATATGTGAGATAATGATCCCTGAGTCTTGTCCCATGAGGGATATGGGCTGGGAGATGAACCATGTAGTCAGTTACCAATTAATTGATTTCCACGGGGCATTACAGAACGCAACCTCAGTTTTTTCATATTAGGGTTCCTTTTTTCAACAAGGAAACCTAAATCTTAATTGCCTATATATATATAGCTTTTCTGGGCATGAATTTTCTAAGCAACTAAGGGGCAAATTCTATATTGTGCTAAAAGATAATTTTTAGAGATTCCGAGCATGAGCGATAAATTTCTCTTAGAGTGTTGCTAATATTTGAGAAGTTGTTCTTCAATGACAATCAAGTAGCCTACCAGAGGTTCTGGCATGGGGAATCAGTAGAAGAAGTTTCCAAAGGTTCTGGGGGAACTATTGCGGTAGAAGGCAAGAAGGGTCACTTGTCTAGACAAGCCTGTATCAACTACAAAGCTTTTGTAAGTATGAACAACTTATAATTTCTCCTTCTTCTATAGTGCATGATTTTGGGTTTGGCTGCCCCAGAGTGGTTTTTCCTTTTGAAGGGTTCTTTAAAGGTTTCCACTTCGTCACCAAAATATTTGTGTCTATCTGCTTTATTGCTTTACATATTTTTGTGATTGATTGTTGCATGTTTCTTAGTTTTAATTCCACATTATTTTTGATAAACACCTATTCACCCCCCTCTAGGTTTATTTTGGAGTCATTTATATATTTTCAGAGTTGCCTACATTTTTTTTTAAAAAAAAATATTTAGAAGGATATTGCGAGAAACTAAATTTTTATTCAAATTGCAATGTGAGTAGAGTATGATAGTGGTGTGATGAAAGTGTTGTTTCTAGCATTACTCTAAGGGAAATGCTATATACAAAGAGTAATGTTACATAATCATCTCATATCTCACTCATATATCACAAGATTGATGTGGAAGTATCCATCCATCATTAAATCAACCTTTATTAAAGAAAAAAAAAATCAAGAGCTGATGGACATTGCCACATCAGCTAATTGATATGAGAGTGGAATGTGATATGAGTATTTAGAATTACTCATACGCAATACACTTACCCCCACTTTGATCTTACTCGCTACGCTAACGTAGTAGTTTGTAGTAGCCCTTGTTAAACCTTCTCATGTTAGCATAGCGATGTAAATGTATGGTGTTTATCATTACTCTTATTCTATTAAAAGAGTGTAATGTTTAAAACTATACTTTTATCCATCACTATCTCACAATGCTAATCATATCATATGTATATGTATATATAATAGCCAAAACCCTCCTTAAAAGTGCCTTAAATTTGCGACGTATGACGTGAATCCATTTTTTTTCTAAAGGCTAAATTGGTTTTTTAAGACATAATTTTTGAACATTGAATACATCATTTTTAAAGAGTGAACCCTTTTTTAAGTAAAAAACTGGTCTTTGAAGTAAAATTGAACCGATCATTAAATTAGCTTAATTAATTTTATGGGCATTTAATTATATTTCAAGAATTTTCCTTATATGAGATTTCATTAAGTTAAAAAATTAATGTATTATATTATTTTCTCGGAATTTACTACTCTCCAAAACTATAGAAGCCAACATTTAAAATTTAAAAACATACTACATTAATACTCATAATCAGTCAAATAGGTCATCCAAAAAAAATAAAATAAAATCGGCTATATAAGTATTGCATGCATTAATTCTAAACAAATCATTCATATTAGTAATACCTTTATGTATAGGTCGGCTAACAAAATAGTGAAGAAAAAAAATGTACAAGTCCGCTGAAACGTCACATTATTGAGCATTCTTAGCAGCTATCCTAAAGTTGCTTCCCTTCCCTACACATAGGAAAAGTTTCAAAAAAAATCACAAAGACTCACCTACAACAGCTTCCCTATATCTTCCCTATACCTTTGGATTACTACAGTTGAACCCAATGTATTGGGTTGAATTGTAGCAATCCACATTGTTTATTATAATCATAAAATGATATTCTCTCTCCTCTCACACTTTCCTATGCAAAATAAACGAATATAAAAACAATACAAAAGTAAAAAAAATAATATTTTAATGTTATAGGGAATTATAAAGGGAAGCTATTGTGGAGTGTATTTGAACAAGGGGGCAAAAAGTAGTTTGGTTTCGTAAACTTAAAGAAAATGACAAGGAAGCTGCTGGGAATACTCTAAAGATTGGTTATTTACCTCTCTCTAGTTTGAAAGATCTTGAATTGTGAAATCAAGAGCATCCAGAAGAAACATTCAAGAGAACAATAAATACATAATTTTTTTTTTTTTTGTAGCACTTTCCTCCTTTATTTTTTTCATTTATTTATTTTTTTGTGGTGGTTGAATTCGAAGTTAATGGGTTTCTATTTAGTGCAAATTTTTGTTGCTTTGTTGGATCTTTGTGTTTTATGTACGTTGATAATTAGAATCTAGATATTCTTTTTGCTATTGTTTTTTTCTTTATACTTTTCATTTTAAACCATGTATACCTATGGGAGCAAATTTTCATTAAAAAAAAATTATTTATTCCTCTGTATTTTCTTCGAATATTCAAAATTATATGTGTTTGATTTGTATTGAAATATTATAGATATCAGACACACTAAAAGCATTAGCAGCAGCTCCCTTAGAGCATTCACAACAGACTCCCTATATGTGATTTCCTTCCCTAAATTTAGGGAAAATGTCAAAAAAAAATCACAAAAAGCCACCCACATCAGACTCCCTAAATCTCTCTCAGACATTAGGATCGCTACATTACAATTGTAGCAATCCTTATGCTTATTAAAATATATAAAAAAAAAACTCATTTCTCTCTCCTTTCACATATTTTCATGTAACTCATCTTCTCTTTCTCATGCTCTTCTTTCTTCTTCATTTGTTCTTCTTCGTCCCAGGTCCCATGGCCAACAAACCACATGCCCATATCCTGTTCCACATATTCTCAGAGGTAAGGCCCATGGGCCCCAGACATAGTGATCTAAGAAAAAAAGAAAGCCCAAAGTACCACAATAGGCCCACCATGATAAAGCCCAATGCCCTAGTAAAAGACCAATTGATCTGCCATTTCAGCCATGCCAAGAATGCTTGTTCGAGACCAACACGGTCGGGAACGCTCAATGTAAACGGACATGCATTAAACCACCTAGTCGGTTATGCATCAGTCATAGACTCACATTGATTACTCGGACAGTTATGCGCCAAACAAGGGATACGCGTTAAATATACAATTACAAATTACTTGTAATGGCCAGAGAACAGAAATATTAACTCCTCCATCCGTTACTCCCGGATCCTAGATCCTATATACAGTTACAAACTATATCTCACAATTCTAACTATAAAAGGGTACAAACACTTATAGGTACATGATTCATTCTCGCTAGATACTATACAGAACTCAAAAAGAAGCTAACTTTAGCATCGGAGGAGGATTCACCGGAAACACCCATGGTGTATTCTCTTAACCCTATTTTTATCTTGTAGGTTGAAGGAGCAGCATCCAGAATTACAATTCTGCCCCTTGAGTTCACCAAGCCGGAAACTGTGTTAACAGTTTGGCATCGTTTATAGGAACGACTTCTAGTTCTTACAAAATTAAACTCCGCAATGGTGAACGTCCAGAAGTCAAGCTCGCCATGAAGAGTCAGCAATTCAAAACAACCAATGACCGCCACCTATTCCCCAAACTAGAGGAGACAGGGAGTGTATCACGGCCTTGGAGGCTTAAGTAACTCTCTTACTCCAGCAAAACAAGGAGTTACATCGTCATTTTCCAACACAATCCCAGTCCGAAGTAAATTGGAATGAACATTCAGAAGAAAAGGGAGATCACAGTAACCACTCTGATGGTCTTAGCCATCATGAGAGTAGTCATCATCGCAATTGGTAAGTGCCAAAATATTCATATTTTAGCCCTTAACTTATATTTGTTAATTCCTTAGTTTTGTTCGTTTATGCCATTTTAGTTCTTTTATGTTTTTTCTTTGTTTTTGTAGGCTTTTGGAAGAAAAGGTAGCAATTTCATAAGTATCGGGTTTAAAGAGCAATTTTGGGAAAAGCTGTAGGCTTTAGTAGTGCGATCGATCGTAGTGGAGCTGCAATCGAGCGCACTACAGGCAAGGACCAAGACGAGCTCAAGGCGTGTGCTCGTGCGCACAAGAAGCAGCCACAATCGTACTTGCGATCGAGCGCCTAGCATAGACAATTGATCGCAATCTTGCAATCGATAGCACACAGCATGCGATCGAGCGCACCCGTGCGTGAGAAGTAAGCTAGCCGTAGCCTTTTTACGGAAAATGTTTATTTTAGGGTTTTGAAGCCTTGTGCGAACTAGGGCTAAAACCCTACGGTTTTTAGCGTTTCTAGAGTATTCCTAAGGCCTATAAATAGACCCTTAAACCTTTAGAATAGACACACAATTTCCAAGGAGAAGAATTGGAGCTCTTCAAGTTCAAGTTTCGGGTTTATTCTTTTCCTTTCTATTTTATTTTATGAAGATGTTCAACATCAAACTCATGTGTAACTAAATTTCTTAGTAGGGCTAGATTGTAGCCCTAATTATGCTTATTTAATATTTCAATATTGGTACCTTTGTGATGATCATGTTGCGATATTTAACTTGATTAATTCTTGTTTCATGAATTCCTCATATGTGTTTGTCTGATCAATATATGCATGTGTTATGTATTAGTTAATTAAATCAATTTGGATCACGAAGTCTTAAGTTTAATAAGAGTAACAAAAGAAATCCACACCGGGTTCTTGGGTTAATCAACATGAAAAACTGGTAGTATACCCCATGCACTAGGTTGCATGTGTTTGTCGATTTCAATAGATTAATGCTTTCTTAAAGAACAACTTAGTATACACCCATGCTAAATTCTTTAAGAAATAAAAGAGTTAGAGTATACACCCATGCCTAACTCGTTGCTTAGGGAAATCTATAGCTTAAGGAGTATACACCCATGCCCTTAGGTTGACAAACATTAGGTATGCATAACTTGATCAAAGCGTTAGCATATTGTTATATTATATAAGCATGATCAATGGTGGATATCAAAGCCCTACCTCTTTATTATTATCAACTCAAAATCAATCTTTGTTTTGTTTTACTTACGGAATTCATTTGAAGCAAAATTTAGCAATTCTTGTGGGAATGATTTGGTACATGCACCATATACTACAATATTGATCTTGTGCACTTGCGAGTAAAACGTACAATTATTTGCCTAATAATTTAGGTAGATATTTGCACAACAATGTTTTGGCGCTGTTGCCGGTGATTGTGGCAAATTTTGTTTAGAATTATTTTCCTTTATCTTTGTTATTTTAATTTTTAATTTTTAATTCTGTTTTTATCAAACATCAAAAATATTTTTCGTTTTTTTTTTTTTTTTTAAATTTTTATGTTTTCTATTTTGTTTCAGATTGCGGCACCTACATTTTGTTACTGCGATCGAGCGGAGGCCGAGTGCGATGGAGCGCACTAAGCTGCGATTGAGCGCAGTTCTAGGGAGCATCCGGACAGCAGCACTAAAGCTGCTGTGACTGCAAAGGCAAATCAACTTAAGCAAGGTTGTCGATCTCAAGACTCAATCATCCTTCCACTCAATCCCGAAATTGAGCGGACAATTTGACAAAGGCCTAGAGACAACTCAGACACAGAAGAAGAGGAGGAAGTTGAGGAAACAATGGAAGATCTGCAGGAGAACCCACCACTAGTGTAAAGACCAATGAAACAAGCTTTCATCCCAAAAAACCTCAACCAGCCATCATGCATAGCCTATCAACTGGAGGTAGAAGGCAATTATTATATATCCCCATAGATGCTTAATGCATTGACTGACTTCAAGGGCATAGCTACTGAGGATCCTAACTTGCATCCTATGGAATTCTTTGATCTATGCAAGCTTCAGCACATACAAGGCCTAACTTTGGACAGACTCAGGTTAGTCCATTTTCCTTTTTCTTTGAAAGATAATACTAAATTGTGGTATAATTCCTTGCCTGCAGATTCCATCGATACTTGGGAAGAGCTAGCCACTAAGTTCCTAAAGAAGTTTTTCCCAGCTCAAAAGACAAGGCAGCTTGAAAGGGAACTTCAAACTTTCCAACAAAGAGATGGAGATCTTTTCTACGAGGCATGAGACCGCTTCAATGCACTGCTTCTGAAGTGCCCACATCACAACATCCCTCAAGATGATCAGGTACAAATTTTTATGAAGGGTTAGATGACACTAACAAAGGGATGATTGATTCAACTTGTGGAGGTGCACTTATGGAAAAGAGTAGTGAGGAAGCCATGGACCTCTTCGAAACACTAAGAGAGCACTCCCAACAATTTTGTTCCAGAGGAAGGAGAGAAGTAAAAAGTAAAGGCATGTCTTAAGTGAACTGTAGTTCACAATTACCTACCTAAATTAATAGGCAAATAATTGGATGTTTTCCCCTCAAGTGCACGAGGTCAACATAGTAGTATAGTGTGAAAATACAGTGAATTCCCACGAGGATTGCTGAATTTTGTCTAAAATAAATTTCCAAAGTAAAATAAAACAAAAGATTGAATTTGAGTTGATGATAAAAAGATAGGGCTTTGATATCCACCACTAATTATATTTAGATAATATGCCAATATGCCAATGTTTTGATCATGTTATGTATATCTAATGTTTGTCAACCTAAGGGCATGGGTGTATACTCCTTAAGATATAGATTTCCCTAAGCAACAAGTTAGGCATGGGTGTATACTCTAACTCTTTTCTTTCCTAAAGGATTTAGCATGGGTATATACTAACTTGTTCTTAAGGAAATCATATATTCTATGGAAATCGAGAAACACATGAGGCCTAGGGCATGGGTGTATACTCCCGGTTCCCCATGTTGATTAATCCAAGAACCCGGTGTGGATTACTTTTGTTACTTATGTTAAACCCAGGACTCGGTCATCCAAATTGATTTAACTAACTAGTCCATACCACATGCATATGTTAATCATGCACACACATATGAGGAATTCATGAAAGCAGGCATTAATCAAGTTAGATATCACAACAAGATCATTACATGGGCGCCGATATTGAATATCAACTAAATATAACTAGGGCTTCAATCCAACCCTACTAAATAAATTAGTTACACATAATAAAAATAAAAATAAAACTAAAAGAGAAAAAGGAAAGAAATAACCAAAAGGTAGGCTCCAATTCCTCCCTTAAAAGTTGTGTTTCTTCCAGCTTGATTATTTTTAAGGTTTAGAGGTCTATTCATAGGACTTTAGAAGTCCTCGTTACACTAGTAAACCTAGAAAATTCACAGGGTTTTAGTCCTATTACAAGTGGGACTTGGAAAACCCTAATATGGAAGGAAAGGGAGTCTGTCCGCAGCTTCTAGAATTCTCCAGCGCACAGGTGCAATCGATCGCCACCCATGTGCGATCGATCACAAGTCATCTACGATCGATCACACTACCAGAAACTCCAACTTTTCCAAAATTCTCTTTTTGAGCCCAAATCTTCCAGATTTACTTCCTTTTCTTCCAAAAGCCTACAAAAGCATGGAAAACAAATAAAAGAACTAAAATAGTATAAATTAACTAAAACTAAGGGATTAAACATGAAAGTTAAGGGCTAAAAATATGAATATTTTAGCACTTAATACACCCCCAAACTTACATATTGCTAGTCGCTTAGCAATACAAAACTAAAAACAAAATAAAAAACAAAAAACAAAAAGGCTACAAAACCAAACTAATCATGACATCAATCAAATCGAAAATTTTCACCTTTTGATGTAAATACTCAATGCTTTGAGGCAAGAGGTCCAGTAACTCAGTGAAAAGATTATCAATTATCATATATATATGCCAAAATGTCCATTTAGTAAGGCATCCAATTCACCCAAGATACAAAAACACACACATCAGACTTCTTGTCATACCTCACAAATTATGTGCTAATGTGCTTGTGTGATAACATCAAACATGTGATTTTTCAACTGTCCTAAACAAGTAATCAATCTATCAAATTCTCTCATCAGATCATGTGCTCAAAAGTTTAAGCTCACTGATGAATTCAAACCACAATTCTTCCAGATTAACCAAATTTTTAGGGCAACATGAACATGCATAAAAACAAACACACAAAACAAATAACACGAAATTGGGACAAAGTGTGTGTGAACAACATGTGTGCCCATACCCCCAAACTTAAATGACACATTGTCCCCAATGTTTCTAAATTAAGGAAAGAGTGTACCCGGGAGATGGACGAAATAGTCTTAGAAAGCATGGCTCATAGCACACCCCCAAACTTGAATTGAAGCACACTTGTCCCTACAAAAGAAGAAAACACAAAAACAATAAAAAGAAACAAAACTAAACATAAATAAAAAGATTAATTGAAAACACACTAAACAAAATAAAAAGATAAACTATGGGGTGCAGGTGATGGGAGGGGGGGGGGGGAGGGTGTGAAGTCTGTACGGTGTAGGGGGGTATGAGGTGAAAGTGGGGAAACAGTGACCTAAAATAGGTCACATGGCCTTCTGCCCGAGTGCTCTTGATCGCACGCATGGTGCGCTCGATCGCACTCACGTAATGGTGTGCGTGTGTGGGTGATGTGCACTCGAACGCACGCATGGTGCGCTAAATCGTACTGACAAAATGTAAAACAACCAAAATTTGGTTACTGCGCTCGATCGCACTCAGGGTGTGTTCGATTGCAGTAACAGAATGTAACAAAAATGACCAGGGACTTGAAACACTCAAACACTAAAGTAAAATAAAACACATAGTAAAACAAAAACAAAATATAAGTAAAATAACACAAACAACAAAATAAAAAGGATATGCTATGGGGTGCCTCCCATGAGTGCTAAGTTTAACGTCTTCAGCCAGACGGTAGTACTTTAAACTTGAAGCACAAATCTTTCCTTCTCTTGCACCAAAGGGAATGAATCTTTTCTGCTGCAAGATGCTTCTGAGTGTCTATAGATCGGGGAGGACCAATTTGAGTTTTCTCCAATAGCTTCTCATCCGGGAGGGAATCGTGAACTGGACAATACTCAGGGAATTCATCTATCTTGATGTCCTCAATTTGCTCATCACATAGCCCCAACAAACTTCTCTCTTGGATTCTTAGGAATTCGGGAATAGATGTTGAATAAGTTTCAGTGCCCTCTTCCTTTTCCCGATGTAGCTCCTCTAGAACTTTGGTTTGATCCCCATTCCCCTCTTCCACTTGATTTTCAACCACCTCTTCTCTTGTCAATGTGACAACTTGCTCATGATAGTAGGTGCACGCCTTCTCCATGTAATGCTCATAAGGATTGGCCACCAACTCACTTTGACACTCTTCTTCTTCTTCTTCTTCTTCTTTAAATGTATCTGAATTTTGCATGAGGTGGGCCTCCATCCATTCAAATGATTGCTCTCTTTCCTCCATGTGGCTAAGATGAGCTACCACATGTTTTGTAAAGTCAGCATACTATTTTTCTAAGGCAACAACTGCTTCTTCTAAGGCAGACCTTTTTGGATGAGGTGGTTCTTCTTGATATTGTTGATGTGGAGAAGAATTCAAATGATCATATATGGGAGATGGCTCCTCTTCTTGGTATTGTGGAGGCTAGTAGGTGGAAGACGGCTCCTCTTGATCTGCTTCTTCTTCTTTGAGACTATTGCCTTTCGGGTTGAGGTAGGTCTTCATCTCCTCAGATGCTTGTTGTGTAGTCTTAATCAATGTATTTACCATATCTATAAGAGAAGGTGGTTCAGCCTGACATTGTTGTTGTGGAGCTGATTGAGAGGAATATACATGATCATAGAATTGCTGATATGAGTGATGTTGCAGTCCATGAGATTGTTGAGCATGAATTCCGAGAGCTTGAGTTTGCCATGAGAGATTGGACTGTTGGCTCCATGTTGGGTTACAGGAATCAAAATAGTGGCCGTTCCTTGGTCTAGAGAACAATGTGTTCTTATGCCCAAAAAGTTTGTTAGAAATTTGTCTTATTGAAGGATATTCTCTAACATGGTCCATGGGGTGTCAGAACGCCTCCCCACATGTGTGAAAATAAAATAAAATAACAAAAAGAAGTTAAAATTAAAAGGGAAATAAAAACAAAATTAAAAATAAAAACTTACGAATATGCAGATTCGAATGACCCGGCATGAAACAAAAGAAAAAATCAGATCTATAGTTAGTACAGTACTGTGCTGCTCTCTGGATGTGCGATCGATCGCACCATGATCGATCGCACCATGAGGTGCGCTCAATCACACTGGTGTGCTCGATTGCCCTAGTTGGGTGCTCGAGCACACCTCTAGAGGCAAAACAGGAATTGTGGAAAAAATTAGAAAAACAGAAAAATTTAAAACAAAATTAAAATAGAGAAAGAAAACAAAATTTAAAATTGAAAATTAAAATAACACAACTAAAGGAAATTAATTCTAAACAAAATTTGCCGCAATCCCCAGCAACGGTGTCAAAAACTTGTTGTTCACAATTGCCTACCTAAATTAATAGGCAAATAATTGGATGTTATACCTACAAGTGCACGAGGTCAACATAGTAGTATAGTGTGCAAATACGGGGTCATTCCCGCGAGGATTGCTGAATTTTGTATAAAATAAATTCCCAAAGTAAAATTAAACAAAAGATTGAATTTGAGTTGATGATAAAAAGGTAGGGCTTTGATATCCACCACTAATTATATTTAGATAATATGTCAATATGCTAATGTTTTGATCATGTTATGTATATATAATGTTTGTCAACCTAAGGGCATGGGTGTATACTCCTTAAGCTATAGATTTCCCTAAGCAACGAGTTAGGCATGGGTGTATACTTTAACTCTTTTCTTTCCTAAAGGATTTAGCATGGGTGTATACTAACTTGTTCTTTAGGAAGGCATATATTCTATGGAAATCGACAAACACATGAGGCCTAGGGCATGCGTGTATACTCTTAGCTCCCCATGTTGATTAACCCAATAACCTGGTGTGGATTGCTTTTGTTACTTATGTTAAACCCAGGACTCGGTCATCCAAATTGATTTAACTAACTAGTCCATACCACATGCATATATTAATCAGGCAGACACAGATGAGGAATTCCTGAAAGCATGCATTAATCAAGTTAGATATCACAACAAGATCATCACAAGGTCGCCAATATTGAATATCAACTAAATATAACTAGAGCTTCAATCTAGCCCTACTAAATAAATTAGTTATACAAAATAAAAATAAAAATAAAACTAAAAGAGAAAAAGGAAAGAAAGAACCGAAAGGTAGCCTACAATTCCTCCCCCCAAAGTTGTGCCTCTTCCAGCTTGATTATTCTCAAGGTTTAGACGTTTATTTATAGGGCTTTAGAAGTCTTTGTTACACTAGTAAACCTAGAAAATTCATAGGGTTTTAGTCCTATTACAAGTGGGACTTAGAAAACCCTAATATGGAAGGAAAGGGAGTCTATCCATAGCTTCTAGAATTCTCCAGCGCCAAGGTACGATCGATCACAACCCGTGTGCGATCGATCACACTACCAGAAACTCCAACGTTTTCAAAATTCTCTTTTTGAGTCCAAATCTTCCAGATTTACTTCATTTTCTTCCAAAAGCCTACAAAAGCATGGAAAACACATAAAAGAACTAAAATAGTATAAATTAACTAAAACTAAAGGATTAAACATGTAAATTAAGGGCTAAACATATGAATATTTTAGCACTTAACATGAACCTAAATGGTGGATCTCCAAATCAGATGGCTATTATGGAAAGAAAGCTAGAAATGACTTTCAAAGCCATGACTGCTCAGAACATCTCACCTATTCAACAAGACGCACAACTCCAAGTATGTGCCATTTGTTCTCATGTTGATCACACCACTAAGACTTGTCCTTTGTATCCATTTGCAGATCAAGAGCAGGCGAACTGTGTGGTACAAAACAATTACCCTCCCAAGAACAATCTATACTCCAACACCTACAATCCAGGGTGGCGCAACCAACCTAATTTCTCATGGAGTAACAATCGGAATGCTCTAAACCCTCAAGGGCAGCAGAGGAGTCTCCAACAAGCAGTCCAACCAATTCAGGAGCCGAAGAAGAATGACCTGGAAAGTCTAGTACAACAATTTATGCTTGTGCAACAACAAGCTAGTGCAAAGAACGAGCAAGCTATTCAAAGACTGGAAGTACAAATGGGGCAAATGGCTAAGGAGCTGAGGGAAAGAAAGCAGGGTGAATTTCCATCCCAAATAATACCTAATCCAGGCGATCACCAGCAATTGAAAGCCACCACAACTCTCAGAAATGGCAAGCTCATAGGAACTAAAGAGATAGCTCAAGCATCTCCAGATGAAGCCTCAAAATCCAAGGTAAATAAAACGGAGAAGGTGAATGCACCACCCTTCTCTTAAAGGTTAGTAAAGCCAAAGAAAGAAAAACAACTTCTTGACATTTTGGAGACCTTGAGGAAAGTAGAGATTAACATTCCTTTATTAGATGCAATTAAACAAATTCCCTCATATGATAAATTTTTAAAGGATTGTTGCACTCATAAAAGGAAATTTCAGGAGCATGAGACATTAGCTTTAACAGAGGAGGTAAGTGTGGTGTTGTTAAGAAAACTACCACCGAAGCTAAAATATCGAGGTAGTTTTACCATTCCTTGCAGGATAGGAGACCATCTTTTTGAGCATGCATTGCTGGATCTAGGAGCAGGGGTCAATTTGCTGCCATACACTATATCTGAGACACTAGGTATAGGGGAACTTCAACCAACTTCTATCACCTTACAATTGGCAGACAGAAGCATCAAAAGAGCAAGAGGTATACTTGAGGATGTCTTGGTAATGGTAGGAGAATTTAATTTACCTGCTGATTTTATTGTATTGGATATGGAAGAATCTCCTATGCCATAGCCCTTACCCATCATTTTAGGAAGACCCTTTATGAGAACTGCTGATACAAAAATTTGTGTGAAAAAGGGTACTGTAAATATGAAGGTAAATGGTGAGAAGGTAGAGTTTAGAATATTTGATGCATTGAAATTACCTCAAGATGATCTGTAATGCTTTAATGTCTGTATGATTCACGGTGTTGTTGAGAAAGTATTTTAGGTCCATCACATTGATACATTGGAGGCCACCCTCACCCATAGTTTCACAAGGCAAGACATTTAGCCAGAATCTGAAAATGTTACTGATGACATCAGTGCAACTGTGCACCTTCTTGAGGCCTCTCCAAAGCTTTCAAGTAAGTACACCCCTCCCTTTGAGATTCTTGAGCCTACTAATACTACTCTTGTCCCTTCTACTGTCGAGGCAGCAAGATTGGAATTGAAGCAATTGCCAGAACACCTAACATATGCCTACTTAGGAGAAAACAAGACACTACCAGTTATAATTGCTGTAAATCTGAGTTTTGGGGAAGAAAAAATGCTGTTGAGAGTTCTTAGAGAGCATAAAACTACTTTGGGATGGACCATTGCTGACACCAAGGGGATAAGTCCAGCCAAGTGCATGCATCAAATCTTCCTTGAAGACGAAGCAAAGCCAACCAGGGATGCACAAAGAAGACTCAACCCACACATGAAGGAGGTAGTCAAGGCAGAGGTATTGAAACTGTTGGATCTTAGACAGTAAATGGGTCAATCCAGTCCAAGTAGTTCCAAAAAAGAGTGGGATCACAGTGGTGAACAATGAAGATGATGAGCTGATACCTACAAGAATAACCACTGGTTGGAGGGTATGCATCGATTACAGAAAACTGAACAAGGTGACAAGGAAAGACCATTTTCCCCTACCCTTCATTGATCAAATGCTATAGAGGTTAGATGGCCATAGCTACTACTACTTCTTGGATGGGTACAGTGGCTACAACCAGATTGCAATAGCACCGGAGGACCAAGAGAAGACCACCTTCACATGCCCTTTTGGCACATTTGCCTACAGAAGGATGCCATTTGGATTACTAGCCAACTTCCAAAGATGCATGATGAGCATTTTCTCAGATATGGTGGAAAAATTCATTGAGGTATTTATGGATAATTTTAGTGTTTTTGGGTCTAGTTTCGATGAATGCCATAATCATCTGAAGAGTGTCCTCAAGAGATGTGAAGAATGCAACATAGTGCTCAATTGGGAAAAATGCCACTTCATGGTTCAACAAGGCATTGTGTTGGGTCATTCTATTTCCAGGAAGGACATTGAAGTAGATAAGGCCAAGACTGACATCATCTCCAAACTTCCCCCTCCTATGACAATGAAGGGGGTGAGAAGTTTTCTTGGACATGTCGGGTTCTATAGAAGGTTCATCAAGGATTTCTCCAAGATCTCTAGAGCCCTCTGTGCATTGCTAGGGAAGGAGGCCAAGTTTGAATGGACTGAAGAATGCATGACTGCTTTCAAGACACTAAAAAGGCTGCTCACATCTGCACCAATAATGATGGCACCTCATTGGAATCTACCATTTGAGCTTATTAAGTGCCAAAATATTCATATTTTAGCCCTTAAACTTATATGTGTTAATTCCTTAAGTGATGTTAATTTATGCTATTTTAGTTCTTTTATGTGTTTTCTATGGTTTTGTAGGCTTTTGGAAGAGAAGGAAGTAAATCTAGAAGATTTGGGCTCAAAGAGTGAAATTGGGAAAAGTTGGAGTTCCTCATAGTGCGATCGAGCGCACTACTAGAGAAGACAAGCAGCGATGCAACCATGTGCGATCGTGCGCACAACTAAAGAGTCTCTATCGTAAACGTGCGATCAAGCGCACATAGGTTGCAATCGATTGCACCCACACGCTAGTGACACATTAGAGGCGGCCAGACTGTTGTTCTTTCCATATTAGGGTTTTTCCAAGTCCCACTTATAATAGGAATAAAACAATACGAATTTTCTAGATTTACTAGTGTGTCAAGGACTTCTAAGGCCTATAAATAGACCTTTTAGCTTCTAGGAAAAAGGTGTGGAGAAAGAGGCACAAGCTCTGGAAAGGAACTAGAGGCTAGATCAAGAGGAGTTTGGGTTTTTCTTCTCTTCTCCCTTTTATTTTTGTTGTGTAGTTTATATTTTATTTAGGGCTAGATTGAAGCCCTAGTCATGTCTATTTATGATTTCAATATTGGCACATTTGCTACAATTATATTTTGGTGTATTTAACTTGATTAATTCCTACTATCTTGTATTCCTCATATGTGTTTGTCTGGCCAACATACGCATGTGGTATGGACTAGTTAATTTAATCATGTCTTGGGTTTAATAAGAGTAACAAAAGAAATCCACACTGGGTTCTTAGGTTAATCAACATGGGGAACTGGGAGTAGACACTCATGCCCTAGACCTCATGTGTTTGTCGATTTCCATAGATTTATGCTTTCTTAAAGAACAACTTAGTAGACACCCATGCCAAATCCTTTAAGAAAGAAAAGAATTAGAGTAGACACTCATGCCTAATTCGTTGCTTAGGAAAATCAATAGTTTAAGGAGTAGACACCCATACCCTTAGGTTGGCAAACATTAAATATACTGGTATGATTGGCGCATTGGCATATTGTTATCTTAACTAGTCTGATTAGTGGTGGATATCAAAACCCTAATACTTTTTAGTTTTAGTTTATCTTTTATTTTATTTCTTTTTATTAAATTCAATCGTGACAATGAAATTTTACATGTTTAAGTAAATAGGAAATTACTTCTAAACATAATTTACCAATCAACGTGGGAATGATCTCGTATTTGCCTGCTATACTATCGTTTGATCTTGTGCACTTGCGAGTAAAACATACTAAATATTATCTATTAATTTAGGTAGTATTTAGCACAACAGAGCTCATGTGTGATGCCAGTGACATTCCCTTGTGAGCTGTCTTGGGTCAAAGAACCAATAAGGTACCTCATGCCATTTCTTATGCTTCTAGAACATTGAATGATGCTCAGCTAAATTATTCTACTATTGAGAAAGAATTATTAGCTGTCATATTTGCTTTGGCGAAGTTTAGATCATACCTGATTGGTTCTAAGGTTATTGTATTCACTGATCATGCTGCTTTGCGATATTTGTTTGCTAAGACAGATGCAAAGCCTAGATTGATCAAATGGGTATTATTACTGCAAGAGTTTGACCTTGAGATTAAAGACAAGAAGGGTAGTGAGAATGTGGTGGCAGATCACCTATCCAGGCTATTTCTTGAGGAAGAAGGAGATGAGCTTCCATTGAATGAAAATTTTCCAGATGAGCAGTTGTTTGCAGTTGAGGTCCAACTTCCATGGTATGTAGATATTGTTAATTATATAACTGCCAAGGTTTTTCCTCCAGGTATGCCTAGTCAAGAAAGGAAGAGGTTGATGTCTATATCTAGACATTACCATTGGGTGACCCCTATTTGTTCAAATTCTGCCCTGATTAAATTATTAGAAGGTGTGTCTCAGAAGAGGAGCACTTGAGCATTTTGTAGCATTGTCATAATTTTGCTTGTGGAGGACACTTTGGGCCAAGAGAACAGCTCTTAAGGTATTACAATCTGGTTTCTATTGGCCTAATGTGTTTAAGGATGCCTTTTTGTTTTGCAGCTCTTGTGATAGATGCCAAAGGACAGGTAACATCTCATCCAAAAATCAGATGCCATTGCAAAATATTCAAGTGGTAGAGCTCTTCGATGTATGCGGTATTGACTTCATGGGTCCATTTCCTAATTCATATGGTTATTTATATATCCTTGCGGGTGTGGATTATGTGTCTATATGGGTCGAGGCTGTCCCCTCAAAGACTAATGATCACAAAGTAGTTCTGAGGTTTTTGCATGATAACATCTTTACTAGGTTTGGGACGCCAAGGGCAATAATTAGTGATGGAGGTAGCCACTTCAACAATTATGCCTTTGCTTCTTTGATAAAGAAGCATGGGATCACACATAAGGTTGGCACTCCATACCATCCTCAAACCAGTGGTCAAGTTGAGATAAGCAACAGAGAAATTAAAAGCATACTAGATAAGACAGTGAATTCCAACAGGAAGGACTGGTATCTGCACTTGAATGATGCACTATGGGCTTATAGCACTGCTTACAAGAAGCCTATTGGTGGTATGTCTCCATATCGGTTGGTCTTTGGGAAAGCATGTCATCTACCAGTGGAGTTGGAACACAGAGCATATTGGGCCATCATGCAGTTGAACTTTGATATGAAACAAGCTGGTGGCAAGAGGAATTGAGGCGTGATGCATATGAGAACGCCAAGCTCTACAAGGAAAGAACCAAAGCATACCATGACAAGCAACTGGTCAAGAAGGAATTTCATGTAGGGCAAAAGGTGTTGATCTATAATTCTAGATTGAAACGTTTCCTTAGCAAGCTTAAGTCAAGATGGTCTGGACCTTGTATTCTTACCCATGTGTTTCCTCATGCAGCACTAGAGGTTCATAGTCTAGAAAATAATCAGACATTCAAGGTAAATAGACACAAAGTAAAGCCACATCTTGAAGTGAAATTAGTACCAAGAGATGAAGATCTGGCACTCCAGTCTGTCCAATATACAGCACCACCAAGAGCACTTGAGCCACAGCCAGTGGAGTTCAAGTGCATCTCCCCGAAATAGTAGCACTGAAGCTACTATTGAAAGTGTTTGAACAGTCCAGGAGCTCGAGCGCATCTGCTCAGATCAGTGGTATTGAGGCCACTGAATGCGGTACAAATCTCTATCCTTTGGTTTCTTTCCATTGGGTCAATTTTTTTTTTTTTTTTACTTTTCATAATTTTCCGTAGTACTTTTAGTGTTCTTATTTATATTTTGTGTCTGTTTTTCTTTAATTCGGTAAGATACTGTCCATTTTGCATTTATTTAAAAAAAAACTAATTGTTTTACATTCTGTTAGTGCGACCGAGTGCACCTTGCATGCGTTCGAGCGCACCACCACCACACACGCACACCGCTGCACGAGTGTGATTGAGCGCACTTTGCGCGTGATTGAACGCACTCGGCCAGAGGGTCACATGACCTATTTTAGGTCACTTTCCCCATTTCCCCCCCCCCCTCACTTCTCCTCTGCGCCAACGCCCACTCTCCAGCCATTTTCACTCACCGGTAGTCACTCACCTCCACCGGCATTCTCTCACCACCACCGCACCTCCATGTCGCCGTTCACCCTCCGGTCACCACTCACTGCCCCACAACACTCACAACACATTCCCCATCACCCATCCCCACCCCAACCGCCATTCTTACCCACTCCCATTTTTATGTAAAAAGCAATCTGTGGGTGTTTCTCCACACACGATTGTTTCTGTTGTTGGTTTTCTCTGTTTTGTAGGGGATTGGGCCATTTTTGCTGTGGTTTTGCAATCTAGCTCGTGACACTGCGCACCACGTGTTCAACAAAATTCCTGATCCAAGTTGCACCATGGCTAAAGCTCGCACTTCATCCTCTCGGGTCTCTGAAATCCAAGCCACTTCCTCCCCATCCCACTTTTGAGGAGTGGGAGCTTCTGTTTGAGACCACATTTGCAATTAGAGAAGACTTCCAAAACCTTGAAGCAACTTGATGGGCGGTTGCAGAATTCAAACGCCGAGGGCTGAAGAAACTGTTCAAGCCAGTCACCTCCACTGCATATAAAAAATTGGTAGCAGAGTTCTATGCGCATCTGTTTTACTATTGCACTAGGCCGGATATCCTGTCCTCAACAGTTCACAACAAAGATATTGAGGTGACTTCGGCCGACATTGCCATTACTCTACAATGCAATGATGAGCATCCTCTAGAAGACGTGCAGCTTGCAAGACAACCTCCCAGATTCTATGCTGCAGAAATAATTGAGGACATGTGTCAAAGGCAGTTTGCAGACACACATAATAATGCCGGCAGCAGGGCCAAGTTGCCTCCACAACTCTAGCTTGTGAACTCTATTCTGCATCACAATGCCTTTCCCATAGGACACCAGACTCAAAGGCGATTATTTGGAGCCAAATTCTCAAGTTCTAGAATGGGGTGCATGTTGGGGGAGCTGAGTACACCCACTCATAGGGGTTGCATTTTCCATATTTACTCACTTACATACTTCGAAAAAAGGGCATAAAGGGCACCTCAGTAGATGAGCCAGTCACCCAGATCCCGCGGTTTGGCATTCGACAATGGAATCAAAGCTATTCACATATGCCCAAGGTACCTCAAGCACCAGCAGCTGAAGCAGAGGAGTTCAAGGCAGAGCCTATGACAGAAGATGAACCTGTAGCTAAGCAGGAAGTAGGAGAAGAGAAGGCGACTGTCACTCTGCACGTAGCACAATATCGTTCTATCAGTGAAGAAGTGGCAGGACTCTAGCGAGAGCTAGAAGAAAGAGAGGAGGCTCGGGAGGAGAGAGTTTAGACAAACCACAAATTAACTAACTTAGAAGAACTGATGCGGTCAATTCTAAGCCGATTGCCACCACCATCAGGAGCATCTTCTTCGGGATAGCAATGAGAGGGGTGTGCTATGAGCCATGCTATTCCAAACAGTTTTGTCCATATCCCGGATAAATTCTTTCCATGTTATAAGCACATTAGGGACAATGTGT
This sequence comes from Corylus avellana, assembly GCF_965113065.1. Classification (NCBI taxonomy): domain Eukaryota; kingdom Viridiplantae; phylum Streptophyta; class Magnoliopsida; order Fagales; family Betulaceae; genus Corylus; species Corylus avellana. The sequence continues at coordinate 13,471,709 of NC_142495.1, read as the reverse complement.
AATTTAAGTTTGGGGGTATGGGAACACTTTACACACACTTTGTCTTAGTTTCATGTTGTTTGCTTTGTTTGTTTTGTTGTTAGAAAAATAAATTAATAAATAAATAAATTTATGCATGTCGATGTTTCCCTTAAGATTTTGGTTGATTTGAAAGAATTGTGGTTTGATTTCATTGGTGAGCTTAAAATTTTGAACATATGATCTGATGATAGAATTTTTTAGTTTGGTTACTTGCTTAGGACAATTGAGAATTCACATGTTTGATCTAATCTTACAAGCACATTAGCACATAAATTGTAGAGTATGACATGAAGTCTGATGTGTGTGTTTCTATGTCTTGGGTGAAACTAGATGATGTATTAGATGGATTTTTTTGGCACACACACACACACACACACACACATATATATATATATATATATATATATATATATGTAATAAAAAAAGAAAAAAATTGATCATTGATAAGCTTTTCACTAAGTAACTGGACCTCTTTCCTCAAAAACATCGCGTATTCATGTCAAAAGGTGAAGAATTTTGATTTGATTAATATCATGGTTAGTTTGGTTTCGTAGCCTTTTTGACTCGAGTTAGTAAGTCCTTAGGGGTGTTTTACACCTAATGCCCTAAAACCACATGGTTTGGGAGTCATTGGCATATATATATATATGCCATAGTATTCGTTCTAATACGGATTTCAATGAACTTTGAGATATTGAGACATTGCATTAGAAATAATTGGAAGCTTCATATTTATGTGCTAGTTCACTTTACACTGTTTTCAAACTTGTGATGTTTTAGCATGTCTTCTATAAGTAATTAAACTTTAAAATTCCAATTCATTGCGAAGATGGAGTTTATCATTTTAAGCTTGCTAATGAAAGAAAATCATGGTCTTGAGTGATACCTTAATTTTTGGATAAAATGAACTTTTGCATAATGTTTGTGGGTAACATTTCTGGAAAATCCTCACGAGACTTCACTCGTCTTCTAGGAAATTCCTAGGGGTTTAAAAGGCTTATTGCATATGCTCAATGCAATTGTACATTCCACGAAGGATGGATTTATCTTTTTGTTTTCTGTTTTTGCATTTAATTTTTAGTTTTGTATTGCTAAGGGACTAGCAATATGTAAGTTTGGGGGTGTGTTAAGTGCCAAAATATTCATATTTTAGCCCTTAACTTATATTTGTTAATTCCTTAATTTTGTTAGTTTATGCCATTTTAGTTCTTTTATGTGCTTTCTTTGTTTTTGTAGGCTTTTGGAACAAAATGAAGCAATTTTTGGAAGTATTGGGCTTAAAGAGCAATTTTGGGAAAAGCTCAAGGCTCTAGTAGTGTGATCGATCGCAGTGGAGCTGTGATCGAGCGCACTACAGGGAAGGACCAAGACGAGCACAAGGCATGCGCTCATGTGCACAAGAAGCAGCCTCGATTGCACCTGCGATCGAGCGCCCAGCACAGACGGTCGATCGCATCTGCGATCGATCGTACAGGGGATGCAATCGAGTGCACCCGTGCGTGAGGAGCAAGCCAGCCGCAACCTTTTTATGGAAAGTGTTTATTTTAGGGTTTTGAAGCCTTGTACGAACTATGGCTCAAACCCTACGTTTTTTAGGGTTTTTAGAGTATTCCTAAGGCCTATAAATAGACCCTTAATCCTTTAGAATAGACACACAATTTCCAAGGAGAAGAATTGGAGCTTTTCAAGTTCAAGTTTCGGGTTTATTCTTTCCTTTCTGCTTTATTTTATGAAGATGTTTAATATCAAACTCATGTGTAACTAAATTTCTTAGTAGGGCTAGATTGAAGCCCTAATTATGTTTGTTTAATATTTCAATATTGGTGCCTTTGTGATGATCATGTTGTGATATTTAACTTGATTAATTCCTGTTTTCATGAATTCCTCATATGTGTTTGTCTGATTAACATATGCATATGGTATGGATTAGTTAATTAAATCAATTTGGATGACCAAGTCCTGGGTTTAACAAGAGTAGCAAAAGAAATCCACACTGAGTTCTTGGGTTAATCAACATGGAAAACCGGGAGTATATACCCATGCCCTAGGTTCCATGTATTTGTCGATTTCCATAGATTAATGCTTTCTTAAAGAACAACCTAGTATACACCCATGCTAAATCCTTTAAGAAAGAAAAGAGTTAGAGTATACACCCATGCCTAACTCGTTGCTTAGGGAAATCTATAGCTTAAGGAGTATACACCCATGCCCTTAGGTTGACAAACATTAGGTGTCCATAATATGATCAAAGCATTGGCATACTGTTAAATTATATAAGCGTGATTAGTGGTGGATATCAAAGCATTACCTTTTTATTTTTATCAACTCAAAATCATTCTTTGTTTTGTTTTACTTATGGAATTTATTTTAAGCAAAATTTAGCAATCCTCGTGGGAATGATCTTGTACTTGCACCATATACTACAATATTGATCTTGTGCACTTGCTAGTAAAACGTACAATTATTTGCGTAATAATTTAGGTAGATATTTGTACAACAGCAATCATGGAAGTAGCCGCCAGGAAGATGAACATAGGGAGAACAATCAAAGGGGAAGAAGCCACTTGGAGCATAGCAATAGAGAAAACACTGGCAAGGAAGACAACTTCAAGAAGGCAGAGGACCCTAAGAAAGATCAACAATCCACTAGCCAACAAAATCAGCTGGTAACTGCCCCACAAGATGAAGTAGACAAGGACCTGGTGGATCTAGTGATGCGGTGCGCAGCCATGGAGTGAAAAGAAAAACACAAAGCCGCTATGGTTAGCAAGCTTTCCGCAGGAACGTAGATACCATTTAACAAACAGGTAATCGACCATCAACTTCCTAACAAGTTTAAAGTCCCACAAATTCTGAACAATAGTGGTGTCGGGGATCCAACCGAACATTTAGAGAATTATCGGATGCATCTGGCCCTTCACGTGACATTCAATGAGGTGGCATGCAGAGCTTTTCCTATGACACTTTCGAGGACTGCAAGGGAATGGTTTCAAGGGTTAGCGCCCAACTCCATTAGTACTTTCAAGAAAGGAAAAAGCCCTCCGGATACCTTCTAACGCTCCACCAACATAAAGGAGAGACTCTAAAAGAATTCATGATCCAGTTCAATTTGGAGAAATTGAAGGTGGAAGATCCCACAGAGGGCGTGGTCTTTTCCGCAATATTTCAGGGCATCTCTCCTAATGAACCAATGATGAGGAAGGTCACGCGGAGACAACCCGACAATTTCCAAAGCTTGTTAGACAAGGTGGAGGAGTTCATAAAAGAAGAAGAAACATTGAAGGCAATGAGAGCGGCCCATAAATTGCCCAAAAAAGTCAACGACAAGAAGAGGAAGGAAAACTGAAGAATGGAAGATCTGAGAAGTTTCAAGAAGAGGTTTAAGGATTACAACTTCACACCGCTAAGATGCCAACATCTCAAAAGTACTAATGGAGGTTAAGAAAGACCCAGAGTATCGTAAGCCTTAAAGGATAATAGGAGCGCCAACACCCCAGAATAGAGACAGATACTGTGAGTTCCACGAAGCCAGTGGTCACTACATAGAGGGATGCATAGCACTGAGATTACTCATCAAGAAACTCATCAAAAAAGACACGTTGGTTCGTTTTTTGGCAAACCAAAGGGGAACAGTCGCAAAAAATTATGTTCGGGAAGTAAACTACCGGAATCCTCGAGATCATCAACCAAGGGAATGATATAGAAGTGTGAGTCTAGGGGAGAATCATAGACGACGGGACCGAAATCCTTGGAATGTGATGAGTGCCAAATATTGCATATTTTAGCCCCTTAATTTGCATTTGTTAATCCTTTGGCTGTGTTTTAATCTGATGTTTTGTGTTAGTTCTTTGTTTTTAGCATTTTGTAGGTTGCTAAGGAAAAACTGCGTCTTTAAAGGGAAAAATACAACTCATTCCATTAATTCTGGGGCTTAAGACACTCTGGGAGCATTGGCAGCAAATTTGGATCAAGCGATGATTCGCACCTAATGAATCCCACTAAAAAGGCCATATCTAGAGTTATAGAACTCGGATTTGAGCGATCTTAATGTCATTGGAAAGCTAACTCAATGATCTACAAAATCATATTTCAGAAGAATTTTCTAATTTCGATGTTTACTAGGTCAAAATAGCCTTCGTTCGCAAGCCGTCCGAACGGTGATTTTCCAGTCCGAACAGTGGAAGTCCCGTCCGAACGGCAGTGAGCTTGAGTGCACGTATTGTGCGATCGAGTGCACTCGGGAGGCATGTCTAGACGCTGAAAAGGCCTGTCTGGACCGACCACTTATCAGACACATTCCAGCCGCTGTTTTTTGGGTTTAAAGCCCTGGAAACCCCTATAAATATACTGCTAAGCCACAAGAAAATGAGGAAGACAAAGTCCGAATTTCTACAGTTTTTCTCTCTTTTAGTTTAGTTTTTTTAGGTTTAAGTTTTATTTTTCAATAATCATATGGAGCTAAATTCTCAACTAAGCTTCTGGATGAAGCCTCCCCAATGAAGAACAACACACTTTCATGTAAGTCAATATTATCTAATTTTATGGGTTTTTAAGGTTTCAATTGTTCTACTTTAATTCAATTATTGAGATTACTCTTGGATATCTATTGTGATTTCTAGATACATGTAATGATTTATGAGAGTTTTATTTAATTGTTGACTTGGATCTTTATTAATCAAAATAAAATTGGATATCTTTTGTGATTTGTGTATAGGATGGATACATTAGATGATTTAATTAATATGTGAAGCATAGTAAGACATACATAGGATTTTATTTGTTAGAATTTTGGATGTTAGTGATGAACATCGAATGTGTTGTTTCAATTTTGTGAGTGTGGAATCCACAACCTTAGTACTTTCTCAGTTGATTATTTATTTATCTTATTTAGTTTTTGTTTTCTTATTTTCAAAATCAAAAATCTTTTGGAACTAGGTTAGTGATGTGGTATTTTTGTGACAAAAAATATCAATTATAAAATTATCACTCGCAATAGGATGAATCCGTAGGATAGGGCTATATTGAGGGTGTTGAACCTCAAGGACTGCAAGGGTTTTGTTATCAAAATTCGAAAAATTAAAATTAACTTAATTAAAAAGAGAATGATTTTGTTTGTGGAACTAAAGTGCATGAAAAAAAAAAAGTGATTTAAAATAACAGAGAGAGTGTAGGGTATTGAATAAATTGAAAATCTAGAAATTAAATACAATCAAACCATTATTTTTGGATAGGGTTACATTAACACCCCACGAAGGGGTTTAGCCACTCATGATCTTCTAAGCTCCAAAAACAATTTTATGATTTCTAACTCTTGGAAGTGGTCTGTCTATTTACAATGTTTAGAGACATATTTATAGGGATTAGGAGAATCCTAAAAACCCTAGAAACCCTAGTAAAACTGGAGGTTAGTCTCCTAGTCCAATTGGGAGACTAAAAACCAATTCCAAGCTATAAAAGGACTCTTGCCATGCATTGTACGCTCGTGTGCGCTTGAGCTTAGTAAGGTGCGCTCAAGCGCATGCACGCTCGATCCCAAGTGCAACTGCGCTCGATCATGGAACCAGAATGTGTCCAGTTTTGCCCTTGAAGCCCAATTTTCAATGGTTTGCCAAATAAAACCTGAAACACAAAAACAAAACAAAAATCAAACAAATAACAATGCTAAGGAATTAACGTTTACAAATTAAGAGGCTTGAATGTGCAACATTCGGGACTTATCACACCCCCAAACTTACATGTTGCTAGTCCCTTAGCAATACAAAATAGAAAATAAACTGAAAAACAAAAAGATAAATCCATCTTTCATGGGATGTACGATTACATTTAGCGCATGCAACAAGCCTTTTAAACCCCTAGGCATTCCCTGGAGGACAAGTGAAGTCTCGTGAGGGTTTTCCGGGAATGATACCCACACACATTGTCATCATTAAGTCATTCAAAAGGATAAAGCATCACAAAAATAATGGTTCTCATTCATTAGGAAGCTTAAAATTATAAACTCCATCTTCAAAATTCCAAAGAATTCACAAGTCAAATCACTTATAAATGGCAGATTGAGACACAACAAGCTTTAATTAGTGCAAAGTGAACTAACATATAATCATAAGGCTTCAAAATAATTCCAATATGAATGAATGAATCATCTTAGAATTCATTGGACTTCCTATCGGATAAAACAACCAAGGCATACATTTTTTTATTTTTTATTTTTTTTTATTGGCTTTGCAATGCTTAGCTCCCTTAAGCTTTCTAGTTGACCCATGTATCGAGTGTTAGGCCAATGACTCCCAAACCAAATGGCTTTAGGGATTAGGTGTAAAGACACCCCTAAGAACTTACTAACTCAAGTCAAAAAGGCTACGAAGCTAAGCTAGCCATTTTATTAATCAACCTAAAAATTTCACTTTTTGATGCGAACACTCACTGCTTAATGAGGCAAGAGATCCAGTTATTCAGCGAAAAATTCAAACTTGATTTTTTTTTTTTTTATTTAGCATGCCAAAGTTTATCATCCAATATGTCACCCAACAAAATTCAAGACATTGAAAACAAACATAATTGGTTTCAAATTTCATACCTCTCAAACACGTGCTAGTGTGCTCAAGATAGATTTAAATTGAAACACGAAGCATCTCATGTTGCCGAAAGTAAGTAACAAGATGTTGTGCAAATATCTACCTAAATTAATAGGTAAATAATTGTACGTTTTACCTGCAAGTGCACAAGGTCAACATAGTAGTATATGGTGCAAGTACATGATCATTCCCACAAGAATTGCTGAATTTTCGTTTAAAAATAAATTCCTTAAGTAAAATAGAGATTGAGTTGATAACAATAAAAAGGTAGGACTTTGATATCCACCACTAATTATATTCAACTAATATAACAATATGCCAATCCTTTGATCATGTTATGCATATCTAATGTTTGTCAACCTAAGGGCATGGGTGTATACTCCTTAAGCTATAGATTTTCCTAAGCAACAAGTTAGGCATGGGTGTATACTCTAACTCTTTTCTTTCCTAAAGGATTCAGCATGGTATATACTAAATTATTTCTTAGAAAATCATATGTTCTATGAAAATCGACAAACACACGAGGCCTAGGGCATGGGTGTATACTCCCGGTTCCCCATGTTGATTAACCCAAGAATCGCGGTGTGGATTCTTTTGTTACTTAAGTTAAACCCAGGACTCGATCATCCAAATTGATCTAACTAACAAGTCCATACCACATGCACATGTTGATCAGGCATACACATATGAGGAATTCATGCAAGCAGGTATTAATCAAGTTAAATAGCACAACATGATCATCACAAGGCGCCAATATTGAAATATTAATTTAACATAACTAGGGCTTCAATCTAGCCCTACTAAATAAATTAGCTACACATAGAGTTGATGTTAAACATCTTCATAAAAGAAAAGAAAAGAAAAGAAAAGAATAAACCTGAGACTTGAACTTCAAGAGCTCCTATTCTTCTCCCTTCTCCAAGCCTCCTTATTCTAAAGGCTTAGGAGTCTATTTATAGGCTTTAGAAGTCCTTGGAAAAGTAGTAAACCCTAGGGATTTCGTAGGGTTTCAATCCTATTACAATTGGGAGTTTCAAAAACCCTAATATGGAAATAGGGACATTACAGCCGCCACTTGGAATGCCTCTTGTGCATGGGTGCGCTCGATCGCAGTCCGTGTGCACTCGATCGCAGGTCTACAATCGATCCTTCTTTTGGCCTGCGCTCGATCGCTCCTGGCCTGACTCATGCAACATCTGCTCTGGTATTGCGCTCGATCGCAGGTACCCTGCAATTGATCGCAGTACCAGGGAGCTCCAATTTTTCCATGTTCTCTTTTTTTTAGCCTAAATCACCCAGTTTTACTTCACTTTCTTCTAAAAACCTGTAAAAATAAAGAAAATACAAAAAGGAAGTAGAATGACCTAATTAACCAAAACCAAAGGATTAAAACATGCAAGTTAAGAGCTGAAAATATGAATATTTTAGCACTTATCATCAACCATGAATTGCTATTGTGAAGTCACCAGTTTGTGTATCATATTCTCTAGTTGGTTCATCTTTGACTCTTGAGTTGGTTGGCTTGCTTGTTGGGGTCCTTTCTACTGTCCTTGATTATTGCTCCAAGAGAAATTTGGATGGTTGCGCCATCCTAGATTGTAAGTATTGGAGTATGGGTTGTTCTTGTGGGGATAATTGTTTTGTCCCACAACATTCACCTCTTCTTGCTCTGCTAAAGGAGATAAAGGACACTTCTCAGTGGTGTGACCAAGATGGGAACAAATAGCACATACCTGGATTGGTGTGTCCTGTTGCAGAGGTGAGATTTTCTGAGTAGTCATGGCCTTGACAATCGTGTCCAACTTCTTTTCTACAGTAGCCAACTGATTGGTTGATCCCCCACTAAGGTTTACTTCATACATGCCCTTGCGTTTGATTCCTCTCCTTCCTCTTGAACAGAATTGCTGTGAATGCTCACTTAATGTCTCAAAAAGCTCCACAGCTTCCTCACTACTCTTCTCCATAAGTGTTCTTCCACAAGCTGCATCAACCATCCCTTTGTTAGCATCATCTAATCCTTCATAGAAAATTTGTACCTGATCATCTTGAGTGATGTTGTGGTGTGGGCACTTTAGAAGCAAGGAAAGTGGTCCCAGGCCTCAAAGAACAAATCTCCATCTCGTTGCTGGAACATCTGAAGTTCCCTTTTAAGTTGTTTTGTCTTCTGGGCTAGGAAAAACCTCTTCAGAAATTTGGTGGTCAATTCTTCCCAAGTATGGATGCACTCTGCAAGCAAGGAATTGTACCACAGTTTAGCATTATCTTTCAAGGAAAAAGGAAAGAGAACTAACCTGAGTCTCTCTAGAGTTAGGCCTTGGACATGCTGCAACTTGCACAAATCAAAGAATTCCTTAAGATGCAAGTTAGGATCCTCAGTAGCTGTGCCACTGAAGTGAGTCAATGCATTAAGGATTTTGGGAGAGATATAATAGCTGCCATCCACCTTCGGTTGATATGCTGCGCAAGAGGGTTGATGGAGGTTTGCTGGAACATATGCCTGCTTCATTGGTCTCCTCACCCGTGGTGGATTTGCCTCTAATGTCTTGGCCCAATTGGATTCTCTTGCAAATCTTCCATCTCAATTTCTTCTTCTTCTTCTTTGTCTCTAGGTCGTTGTTGAATTGTCCGCTCAATTTTAGGATTGAGTGGTAGAATGGTTGAGGCTTGAGATCAACGACCTTGCATTAACTGAATTACTTCTTCAGTTAGGCAGCTTTAGTACTACCGGTCCGGATGCTTTTCGGAACTGCGCTCGATCGCACGTGATTGACGATTGATCGCAATCACAGAATGCCAATCCGCAACCTAAAACAGGAAACAGAAAATTAGGGATAACGAAAAATAATTTTGATTTTTGCAAACAACTAAATTAAAAATTGAAAATTAAAACAACAAAGCTAAAGGAAAATAATTTTAAACAAAATTCGCCGCAATCCCTGGCAACGGCGCCAAAAACTTGTTGTGCAAATATCTACCTAAATTAATAGGTAAATAATTGTACGTTTTACTACAAGTGCACAAGGTCAACATAGTAGTATATGGTGCAAGTACAAGATCATTCCCACGAGCATTGCTGAATTTCCGTTTAAAAATAAATTCCTTAAGTAAAATAGAAATTGAGTTGATAATAATAAAAAGGTAGGGCTTTGATATCCACCACTAATTGTATTCAACTAATATAACAATATGCCAATGCTTTGATCATGTTATGCATATCTAATGTTTGTCAACCTAAGGGCATGGGTGTATACTCCTTAAGCTATAGATTTCCCTAAGCAACAAGTTAGGCATGGGTGTATACTCTAACTCTTTTCTTTCCTAAAGGATTTAGCATGGTATATACTAAGTTGTTCTTTAGAAAAACATATGTTCTATGGACACGAGGCCTAGGGCATGGGTGTATGCTCCCGGTTCCCCATGTTGATTAACCCAAGAATCGCAGTGTGGATTCTTTTGTTACTTAAGTTAAACCCAGGACTCGGTCATCCAAATTGATCTAACTAACTAGTCCATACCACATGCACATGTTGATCAGGCACACACATATAAGGAATTCATGCAAGCAGGTATTAATCAAGTTAAATAGTACAACAAGATCATCACAAGGCGGCAATATTGAAATATTAATTAAACATAACTAGAGCTTCAATCTAGCCCTACTAAATAAATTAGCTACGCCTAAAATTAATGTTAAACATCTTCATAAAAAAGAAAAGAAAAGAAAAGAAAAGAATAAACCCGAGACTTGAACTTCAAGAGCTCCTCTTCTTCTCCTTACCCAAGCATATCAATTCTAGAGGCTTAAGGGTCTATTTACAGGTTTTAGAAGTCCTAGACAAAGTAGTAAACCTAGGGATTTCATAGGGTTTTGAGACCTATTACAATTGGGAGTTGGAAAACCCTAATATGGAAAGAGTGACATTTTAGCCGCCACTTGATGTATCTCATGCGCACGGGTGCAATCGATCGCAGCCCGTGCGCGCTCAATCGCAGGTCTGCGATCGATCCTTCTTCAGGGAGCTCTAATTTTCTCCATCTTCTCCCTTTGAGCCCAAATCACCTAGTTTTACTTCATTTTCTTCCAAAAGCCTGTAAAAGTATGAAAAATACAGAAATGAATTAAAATGGCCTAATTAACTAAAACCAAAGGATCAAAACATGCAAGTTAAGGGCTAAAAATATGAATATTTTAGCACTTATCACAAGACTCAAAATCCCTAAGTCGTATGATCATGTGTTAACAAATTTAAACCTACCAATGTAATTCAAACCAAAATCAAAGCTCAACCATATGCTTAAGAATGACATAACAACAAAAATGAACAGTGTTTTGTTTTTCCATACCCCCAAACTTGAATCATACATTATCCCCAATGTATGGATAGTACTGAAAAACAAGAGTAAGAGGATAGGAATACCTGAATGAGCAAATGTGGGCAGATCATACCCCCAAACTTGATTGCAAAAACACATATCCTAAAAGAAATGATACTCCAACCAAATACCAATCAAGTACATACATTGTTGTAAAAAATATAATCAAATAATGAAGCAACAATGGTTAAAATAAACCTAGATGGAGATCATGTACCTCGGTGAAGTGAGGAGTCGAGCGCACAGGGCCAATGCTTGATGCTATTAGGTGTTTCTCAATTGAAGTACGAGTTCCGAAGGATCTTACCTCAATCCTTCAGAAGTCCAAGCAAGCTCTTCCATCCCTTCTACTTTATGATCATCTAGCACTCCACAAGGAAGAGTATTCCTTTGAACACCCCGAAACTTCTTCTCTCAGCTAATAGGTCTTGATGCTTACCATGACGATGGTCAGGGTGTTTGTCCCGAACTGGTTTCATGATCAACCTCTTGTCTCTATGGGAGTTCTCAAAAACTGGGGTAGTCAGGGAATTTGCCAAAAAAATTTCCATCCCAATGAAATCCACTTCAGCAAACTCTTAATGAAATATGTCCCCTTTGGGGTTGTCTTCAGGTGGTGGAGTACTTGAAGTGAGAGGCATAGGCTCCGGTGGGTTGCCCCATGGCCCATGATGGAGCTTCAGATAGAGGATCTGGAGGTGGGTCTTCAGCAGTTTCTCCAATGTCATCCAAAACATGTATTTTGATCAAGCGCATTTTGGAAGGCATTAAAGATGTTTAATCTAATCTTCATATTCCCAAAGGAGATCTTCATTACTCTAGTTTGACAATTTATGCATGCATTGGCTGTGTCTAGGAAAGGTCGCCCGAGGATGATAGGAACTTGCTTTTCTGGATTCCAAACCGGTTCTGTGTCCAAAACTATAAAGTCAATTGGATAGTAGAGCTTCTCCCCCTTGATAATAACATCTTCCACAATTCTGCGGTCTTGATAGAGTGGTCAGCCAATTGCAAGACAGTACTTGTCGGTTTCAGTTCATCTAAACCCAGTTGCTGACATACCAAGTATGGAAGCGATTTACACCAGCTCCTAAGTCGAGGAGGGCTCTCTCAATCTCAGTGTTTCCAATGACGCACAAAATTGTAGGCGCTCCAGGGTCTTTGAACTTTGGAGGAGTGTTATGCTGAATCAAAGAACTTGCTTGCTCGGTGAGAATGACCTTCTTGGGAATGTGCTTGCGATTCTTCCTCTTTTGAGTGCACAAGTCCTTGAGAAATTTTGCATAGGCTGGAATTTGCTTGATAGCATCATGGAGTGGGATGTTGATTTTAACTTGCTAGAAGGTTTCCATCATGAGTATCTTCTCTCCTTGTTTCCCGAAGTGGGAGGGTGCCTTAAGTCACTATGGGAATGGGACCTTAGGCTCATATGGTACCTCAGGAGTGGGGGCAGATGATAAAGATGCCTCGATGCTTACTTCTTTACCCTTGCCCTGGTGTAGATTCTGTGGGGCCTCAAGTTGCCCATCCTTCTTTTCCTCCACATGATTGTCAACTAGTCTTCCGCTTCGCAATGTGGCGACGGCTTGAACTTGCTCTATATGAGACGTGCTTCCTTCTACCATGTATAGTCCCCTAGGGTTGGTCACCAGTTGACTTGGAACCTTCCTTCTTCCCTTTTGTTGAGGGTGTTAGCCAATTGCCCAACCTGTGCCTCTAGTTGGGATGATTTCTCCATCCTGGGTTGTAGGTATTGGAATATGGATCATTACCCCGTCTTGAGAAAGCTGCATTAACCTACTCATTAGAAACATCAGTATAATTTCCTGCAGTAGGGTAGTCATTTACATGATGCATAAGACAAGAACAAAATGAGCATGGTTCAGGTAGTGTGTGCATTTGAGTAGTATTAGAAGCAAAACCAGCAGTCATCAATTGATCTAGTTTCTTGTTGATAGCCTCAACTACTAGGGTTGCCATGTTTGAGGAATGTCCTGCTTCAAAAAGACTCTCAGTCTTTGGTGCTTTAGATGCTGGTGCCCTCCGTCTGGTGGAAACCTGCTGAAGAGAATTATTACTCAAGTTTTCAAACATAGACCATGCTTCATCTTCACTTTTCAACATGAATGTTCCCTCACAAGATGCATCTACCATATTTCTATTGAACATGGCCAAACCATCATAGAAACTCTGCACTAGCTGCCATTTCGAGATAGCGTGGTGTGGCATGATCTAAGCAAGTCCTTTAGCCTATTCCAGGTCTCATGGAAATGTTCTCCCTCATATTGGGAGATGCTAGTGATAGCTCTCCTAGTGTCATTGGTCTTTCCTATGAGAAAATACTTCTTAAGAAATTCTTGTTGCAATTGAGCCCAAGAAGTGATAGAGTCAGATGTTAAGGACTGGAACTAATGTTTGGCGTTTTCCTTGAGGAAGAAAGGAAAGAGACGCATCCTTAGGGCGTCCACAGTGAATCCTGTCATTTTAATGGTAGAACAGATTGCTTCGAATTCACTGAGGATGTCGTAAGGGTTTTCAATGCTAAGCCCTAGGAAAGAAGGTAAACTTTGTATAGTGCTAGGCTTAATCTCATAGTGGGCTGCCGTTGATGAGTGCCAAATATTGTATATTTGGGCCCCTTAACTTATGTTTGTTAAGCTTTTAGCTGTGTTAATTTTTGATGTTTTTGGTTAGTTTTGGTGTTTTAGGAATTTGCGGGTTGTTAAGAGAAAAATGCAGTTTTAAGGTAAAATTTGTAACTCATTCCATTAAGTTTGGGGCTTAAGACACTTCAGGGAGCATTGGCAGCAAATTTGGATCGAGTGATGATTCGCATCCGACAACTTCCACTAAAAAGGCCATATCTTGAGTTGTATAGCTCCGATTAAAGTGATCTTGGTGTCATTGGAAAGCTAACTCAAGGATCTACAAATTCATATTTCACAAAGGTATGCTAATTCTGAATGGAAGTGCACTCGAGTGCACGTTTAGTGCGATCGAGCGCACTCACGCCCAGCCATAGGAGACATGTTGCATGAGTGCGATCAAGTGCACCTAGAGTGCAATTGAGCGCACTCGGCCGACCTGGCAGCATTGCAGCACTGAAACCCTAAAATTAGCTTATAAATATCATTCTTATCTATTGTAAACGTACGGAGACGCGCCAGGGGCGCCGTTCTTGGTCGTTTTTCGTGTTTTCTGGGTTTTGTAGCTTGAAACTCGAATTCTTTTGTAAGTTTTTAATTTTAATGAAGTAATTTAGTTTCTTTATGATTTCTTTTGTCATGAGAGGCTAAATCTTCAACTAAGGTTGAAGATGAAGCCTCACCATTCATTAGTTTTATATTTTTATGTTTTGTTCGCACAAATCTGTCGTTTAATGTAATGTATGTTTGTTTCAATTCAATTATGTGACAAAATTGTGTTTAATTGTGCTGAAGTTGGATATTCATTGTGTTTCATCCAATGGATACTGTGCATCTTTTGATTTACTTTGGATATCCATTGTCTTTTGTGTAAAGCATAGATACATTGGATCTTTTGAACTAAATTGGATATGCATTTTTATTTGTAAAATGAATGGATTCATTGAATCTTTCAATAGGAACAATAGAACACGCATAGGTTTTAATTGTTTGTCGGATGTATGAACAAACACATGGGAATGTATGCTTTAATTTCGTGAGGTGGATTCTGAAAACCTTAGTGCCTTTTTTATTTTTTAATTATTTCATTTTGTTTTAGTTTTTGTTTTCAATTTCAAATGCACGACAAACTTCGGAACTTGGTTAAAATAGGATTAGTTTAGATAATAATTAGTTTTCACGACACGACTCCCTGTGGATTCGACCTCGCACTTGCACACGCTGTACTCCACACGACTCGTGCGCTTGAGAGTACAATTAAATTTGTACATCAGCCGTAACGTTCGACAGCCAGAGACAAGTGGGGGTAGTGTAAGTGGTAGGGAGATAATGATCTCTCAAAGCCATGTGATTAACTTCGTCCATGGTCTCAGTGGGACGCTCTTCTAGCAAATTAGAATTCCTTTTGGATCTAGTTTGTCTAAGAGTGCGTTCAAGTTCGAGGTTGCAAGGAATTAATGGAAAAGACAAAGAATGGCAACCTAGCATAAGCTAAAAATAAAAACTAAAACAGAAAGTAAAAATAAATAAACTAAGACAAAAGATTAAAGCTCACAAACGGCCCTTAGATGCACTGGAATATGGATGCAGACTGCTGCTGATGTGCTCAATCACACTATAACGTGCGCTCGAGTGTACTGCCACAAATGGGTGCAAGCGCAGGAGTGGAGGGCTTGAGCGCAGCTTGCTAAATTCCTGCTGGAGTGCGTACTTGTGCTCTGTCGCACGTGATCTACGCTCAATCGTAATCATAGGGATGGGCAGCTACGAACCTGTGTGAAAATTCTAAAAAAAACAAATAAAACAAAAATAAAACATAATTGAAATTAGAAAAGAACAGAAAAATCAAAATTAAGCTAAAATTAATCCTTAAAATTTGATAATGAACCATTCATTAGTCCCTAGCAACAGCGCCAAAAATTGATGTGGTATTTTTGTGACAAAAAATATCAATTATAAAATTACCACTAGCAATATGATGAATCCGTAGAATAGGGCTATATTGAGGGTGTCAAACCTCAAGGATTGCAGGGGTTTTATCATCAAAATTCGAAAGATTAAAATTAACTTAATTAAAAAGAGATTGATTTTGTTTGTGAAGCTAAAGTGCATGAAAATAAAAGAGATTTAAAATAAAAGAGAGAGTGTAGGGTATTGACTTCACCTCTATCCGCACAACAATGGCTAATCATAATTAATCTCATAAATTCATTCTATGCATGTTATAAATAAACAAGAAACTACCTTATTAAAGAATAAGCATAATCTATCTTCGGTTGGCACGGATCGTCCACCTAACCACTAAGATGCGGTACGACCCGTCTTTCCTAGGTATAAATTATCAATTTTTTTAATAGGATACATACAATCAATAAATAAGTGTAACCCATCTTCGGTTGGCACGGACTATCTACCTAAATTACACTAAACTAGGGTGTAGTACAATCTGTCTTCCCTAGGCATGGACTATCAAATCCTATTGATCATATGTCAATTAAACCCATTGTATAACCATCATCCTCATAATCACAGAAAACAAGAATTATTTGAGATCAACAAAAGTTATAATACTTTCTAAGACAAGAGAAGAATTTCACAAATACTGATTTTGGAATTTAAGATCAATTGCATTTAATAATTAAGAACAGAATCAAAAGGTAGCAATTCTCATAGTTATACAATCAACATGCATAAATTGAAAATCTAGAAATTAAATACAATCAAATCATTGTGCTTGGATAGGGTTACATTAACACCCCACGAAGGGGTTTAGCCGCTCATAATCTTCTAAGTTCCAAAGACAATTTTCTAATTTCTAGCTCTAGGAAGCGGTCTGTCGGTTTACAATGTTTAGAGGCCTATTTATAGGGATTATGAGAACCCTAAAAACCTTAGAAACCCTAGGAAAACCGGAGGTCAGTCTCCCAGTCCAATTGGTAGACTGAAAACCAACGCTTGATCCTAAACTACATACGCTCGAGCGCATGCATGCTCGATCTCAAGTGCAGTTGCGCTCGATTGTGGTACTAGAATGTGTCCAGTTTTGCCTTTTAAGCTCAATTTTCAATGGTTTGGCAAATAAAACCTGAAACACAAAAACAAAACAAAAATCAAACAAATAACAATGCTAAGGAATTAACATATGCAAATTAAGGGGCTTGAATGTACAGCATTCGGCGCTTATCAGTTAGAATTTAATTAGTTTAGATAAAAAAATTTCAAAAACACAATTCCCTGTGGGTTCGACCTCGCACTTGCAAAAGCTATATAGCAAACGACTTGTGTACTTACGAGCAACATTAAAACTCAAAACAAGATGATCAAAGAAGAAGTGAACCACGATGGGAGCACGCCCACCAAATTCGAGAACCCTAGAATTGGGGACCGGCACCCGAAATTCATACCAGCGCAGGTGGATTTGCAGGAGGAGGTGAATCGAGGAGAGCAAGGAAAGCACACGCCTAAAAAATAAATTTCCATGAGTTGTACGCCACAGAGAGACCCATGAAGCAGTCCAAGAGAAACTCAATGGTGATCGGGTTCTCAAATGACGATTATGCAGGCGTGTTGCTCCCTCACATTGATTGTGGCTTTAGTAGTCACATTGACTATGGCTAATCATAATATTCACCATATCTTGGTGGACAACAAGAGCTCAGCTGGCATCCTGTGTTGGTCGGTGTTCAAAAAGCTAAATAACGGGCAAGAAAGAATTACGCCAACCAGGTGCCCATTAATGGGATTCACAGGACAAGAGGTACAATCGGTCGGTTCAATTGAATTACCTGTAACAGCAGGGTCATTTCCGAGACAGGCCAACTTTCGCTACCACGGATAGACTTACTTGTAGACTCAACTTCCGAACATGAGCTCCTAAGCTTCATGGATGCATTCTTGGGATACAATCAAATATCCATGGACGAATTAGACCAAGAAAAGACAGCCTTCATGACCGACACAAACTTATACTCTTATAAGGTAGTGTCTTTCGGATTGAAGAACGCAGGGGCCACATATCAAAGGTTGGTCAACAAAATGTTTTGAGATCAGATTGAATGAAATATGGAGGTATATGTAGATGATATGTTGGTAAAAAGCATGCAAGCAACCAACCACATTGACGACCTATTCGAGGCTTTCAACACACTTAGGCGCTATGGTATGAAACTCAACCCCTCTAAATGCGCATTTGGTGTATCATCTAGAAAATTCTTAGGATTTATTGTCTCAAGAAGGGGAATTCAAGCAAATCCCTCGAAGATAAAGGCGGTGCTAGAGATGCAAGCACCTCGGAGCACAAAGCAACTACAACAGTTAACTGAAAGAATAGCCGCATTAAATTGATTTATTTCTAGGTCAACTTACAAATGTCTTTCGTTCTTCAAAATCCTAAAGAAAGCCTTTTTCCTGGGGCCCGGATTGTGATGAGCCATTTCGAGAATTGAAGGAATACCTCGGGAATCCTCCTTTATTAAGCCGACCAATAGAAGGTGAGGCATTATATTTGTACCTAGCTGTATCTCCACAGGTAGTAAGCTTGACGTTAATTTGAGAAGATAGAGAGTACAAAGACCAGTCTACTTCACCAGCGAAGCCTTTCACGGAGCAGAGGAATGATATCCTCGGATTCAAAAGCTAGCCTTCGCCCTAAAAACTTCAGCTCAAAGGTTAAGGCCATACTTTCAAGCACACACTATCAAAGTATTGACTGGACACCCTCTCTGGAAGATTTTGTAGAATCCTGGTCTGTTGGGAAGGTTGATCAATTGGGTTATTGAACTTGGTGAATTCGATGTAGAATTTCATTCGAGAACATCTTTGAAAGGACAAGTGATAGCTAACTTCTTGGCTGAGCTTCGCAATTCCCCAAAAGAGGAGGGATTGCCTCAAGGAGAAGCATGGGTAGCATGCATGGATGGGTCTTCAACACAAAAATACGATGGAGTCGAGGTCATACTTACGGGACCCGGCAGGGAAATATATGAATCAACAATACAAGTAAAGTTCACCACCACCAATAATGAAGCCGAGTGTGAAGCCATTATCACTAGAGTAGATATGGCTATAGAAATGGAGTAAAAAACTTAGAAGTTAAAAGCGATTCGTGGGTGGTGGTTGGGCACATCAAAGGAGAATATGAAGCCCGAGGAGAAAAAATGAAGCGGTACCTAGAAAAAGTGAAAGTGACTATGGAGTTCTTCAACAAAATAGTATTCACAAAGGTGCCTCGGGAAGAGAATGCAAAGAAGATGCGTTAGCCTGTATTGGTTCTTCTACTGACGAGAAAATTGCACCAACAGGACACCCAGTCCAAGAGCTAGTCGAGCCTTCAATCACTCGGATAGACCAAGTAGTGCATATTGAATAAGACAAGGGAGACCCGGAATGAAGTAGCAACATAGTCTAGTTCCTTAGAGAAGGAAAGTTACCTTTTGATAACAAATTGGCTCTGAAGATGCGTATCCAAGCTACTCGATACACATTCATCGGAGGTACTGTTGTGTCAAATTATAATATACTCACAAGTGCACAAATCGTTTGCAATATAATGTTTTGCAAGTACGAGGTCGAACCCACAGGGAATTGTGTTCTTGAATAACAACTTATATCTAAACTAATTAAATCCTAATCTAGTTCCGAAAAAGATTTGAATTTGGGGTTTTTGAAAATTAAAAGACAAAGCATAAACTAAATAAAATAAAACGACAAGATAAGATACTAAGGTTTGGGAATTCACACTCACCGAATCATAACAACATACTCCATGTTCATCAATATTACTCCGAAGTTCTCACAATTAAAATTTTAGATATGTTTTACTATGCTTCAACAGTTAATCAAAACCATCCCATTTATCCATTCATTGTACAAATCAAAAAAGGAATCCAATATCAATTAAATCATCACATGTATCCATAAATCACAAAAGATATCCAATTTTAATTAAAACACCTAATGTATCCGTAGAACAAATCACAACGGATATCCAATTTTTAAGGAAATAAAATCAAGCAATCAATTGTATTGAATTATCTCAAATCATCAACTGTATCCTTGAATCACAAAAGATATCCAAGAATCATTCTATCCAATTGAAAAGAAATAAAACAATTGAAATATTAAATCCAATAAAATCAAATAAATAAAGACTTACATAAAAGCAATGTTGTTCTTCATCGGTGAGGCTTCATCCCCAACCTTAGTTGAGAATTTAGCTCCACATAAAAATAAAACCTAAATCTAAACCTAAACTTGAACTAAACTAAAGAGAAAAATTGTGGAATTTTGTTCTCTGGGATTGTGTTAAGTGCTAAAATAAAGAGAAAAACTGTGGAATTTTTAGCCCTTAACTTACATGTTTTAATCCTTTAGTTTTAGTTAATTATGCCATTTTAGTTGTTTTATGTGTTTTCTTTGATTTTAGAGGTCATTAGAAGAAAAAGAAGAAAACTCATAAGTTTTGGAAGGCTCTTGTAGAGCGATCGATCGCAGGGGAGTTGCGATCGAGCGCACTACAGATGAGGATGGGACATTACAAGGTAACCACGATCGAGCGCAAGCATTAGGAGGATCAATCGTAGACCTGCGATTGATCGTACACAGGCTGCGATCGAGCACACCCGTGCGTGATGGCCAAGACAGCCGCCAGCCCTGTTATAGAAAGAGCACTTTTAGGGTTTTATAACTTAGTGCAAACTGGGGCTCAAACCCTACAATTTTTAGGAGTTCTAGAGTATTCCTAAAGGCCTATAAATAGACCCCTAAGCCTCTAGAATAGATATACTTTGTAAGGAGAAGAATTGGAGCTCTTCAAGTTCAAATTCTGGGTTTATTCTTTTCCTTTCTTTTATTTTATTTTATGAAGATGTTTAACATCAACTTCATGTGTAACTAATTTATTTAGTAGGACTAGATTGAAGCCCTAGTTATGTTTCGTTGATATTCAATATCGGTGCCTTTGTGATGATCTTGTTGTGATATCTAAATTGATTAATTCATGTATTCATGAATTCCTCATATGTGTGTACCTGATCAACACGTGCATGTGGTATGGACTAGTTAGTTAAATCAATTTGGATGACGAAATCCTAGGTTTAACATAAGTAACAAAAGTAATCCACACTGGATTCTTGAGTTAATCAACATGGGGAACCGAGAGTATACACCATACCCTAGGCCTCATTTGTTTGTCGATTTCCATAGAACATATGCTTTCCTAAAGAACAACTTAGTATACACCATGCTAAATCATTTTGGAAAGAAAAGAGTCAAAGTATACACCCATGCCTAACTCGTTGCTTAGGAAAATCTATAGCTTAAGGAGTATCCACCCATGCCCTTAGGTTGACAAACATTAGATATACATAACATGATCAAAACATTGGCATATTGATATAGTAGCTAAATATAATTAGTGGTGGATATCAAAGCCCAACCTTTTTATCATTATCAATTCAATTCAATCTTTTGTTTTATTTTACCTTGGGAATTTATTTTAGACAAAATTCAAAAATCCTCGTGGGAATGACCTCGTATTTGCACACTATACTACTGTCTTGACCTCGTGCACTTGCGAGTAAAACATTCAATTATTTACCTATTAATTTAGGTAGGTAATTGTAAACAACAAGTTTTTGGCGCCGTTGCTGGGGATTGTGGCGAATTTTGTTTAAGATTAATTTCCTTTAATTGCGTTTTTTTAATTCTCAATTTTAAATTTTGTTGTTATCAAAAATCAAAAAGATTTTCTGTTTTTCCTAACCTTTCTGTTTTCTGTTTTAGGGTGTGGACTTGTGATTCTGTTACTCCGATCGAACGCAGCCGAGTGCAATCAAGCGCACCAACCTACGATCGAGCGCAATCCTAGGGAGCATTCGGACCAGCAGCACTGAAGCTGCTTTGACTGAAGAAGCAACTCAATTGATGCAAGGTCGTCGATCTCAGGATTCAACCATCATTCCACTCGATCCTGAAATTGAGCGGATAATTCGACAAAGACCTAGAGACAGAAGAAAAGGAAGAAATTGAGATGGAAGATTTGCAAGAGAATCCAATAGGGCCAAGACCACTAAAGACAAATCCACCACCGATGAGGAGACCGATGAAGCAGGCATTCGTTCCAGCAAACCTCCATCAACCCTCATGCATAGCATATCAACCGGAGGTGGAAGGCAGTTATTATATTTCTCCTCAAATCCTCATTGCATTGACGCACTTCAGGGGCATAGCTACTGAGGATCCCAACTTGCATCTTAAAGAATTCTTTAATTTATGCAAGTTGCAGCATGTCCAAGGCCTAACTCAGAGAGACTCAGGTTAGTTCTCTTTCCTTTCTCTTTGAAAGATAATACTAAACTGTGGTATAATTCTTTGCCTGTAGATTCTATCCATACTTGGGAAGAATTAGCCACCAAGTTTCTGAAGAAGTTTTTCCCAGCCCAAAAGACAAGAAACTTAAAAGGGAACTTCAAATGTTCCAACAATGAGATGGAGATCTATTCTTTGAGGCATTGGATCACTTTAATTCATTGCTTCTAAAGTGCCCACATCACAACATCCCTCAAGATGATCAAGTACAAATTTTCTATGAAGGTTTAGATGATACTAACAAAGGGATGGTTAACTCAGCTTGTGGAGGAGCACTTATGGAGAAGAGTAGTGAGGAAGCAATGGAGCTTTTTGAAACAATGAGTGAGCATTCCCAACAATTCAGCTCTAGAGGAAGGCGAGGAGTAAAGAGCAAGGGCAAGTATGAAGTGAACTTCAATGGGGGATCTCCAAATCAGATGGCTACTGTGGAAAAGAAGTTAGACATGATTGTTAAGGCCATGACTGCTCAGAAAATCTCACCTTTGCAACAGGACACATCAATCCACGTATGTGCTATTTGTTCCCATTTAGATCACACAACTGAGACGTGTCCTTCATCTCCATTTGCAGAGCAAGAAGAGGTGAATTATGTGGGACAAAACAATTACCCCCACAAGAACAATCCGTACTCCAACACTTACAATCTAGGATGGCGCAACCATCCCAATTTCTCGTGGAGTAACAATCAAGGACAGCAGAAGAGGCCCCAACAAGCAAGCCAACCAACTCAAGAGTCAAAGTTGAACAAATTGGAGAATATGATACACAACCTGGTGACTTCACAACAGCAATTCATGACTGATCAAAAACAATTCAATACAAAGACTGATCAAGCCATCCAAAGACTAGAAGTGCAAATGGGGCAGATGGCAAAGGAGTTGACTAAAAGGAAGCAGGGAGAATTTCCAGCCTAAACAATACCTAATCCAGGGAGTCACCAACAGCTGAAAGCAGTCACAGTTCTCAAGAATGGCAAAGTCATTGGAACTGAAGAGC
The DNA here is from genome assembly GCF_965113065.1 of Corylus avellana. Lineage (NCBI taxonomy): Eukaryota > Viridiplantae > Streptophyta > Magnoliopsida > Fagales > Betulaceae > Corylus > Corylus avellana. The sequence continues at coordinate 13,448,728 of NC_142495.1, read as the reverse complement.
CACCTCAAGCATCTCCAGATGAAGCATCACAGTTCTTTTATGTATTTTCTTTGATTTTGTAGGTCAATGGAAGAAAAAGAAGCAAACTCAGAAGTTTTGGATCGAAAATGAGCTATTTTGGATTTTGGAAGGCTCGGGTAGAGCGATGAATCGTAGGGGAGCTGCGATTGAGCGTACTACAGACGAGGATGGCACATTACAAGGCAACCACGATCGAGCGCAAGCATCAAGAGGATAAATCGCAGACCTGCGATCTATCGCACACGGGCTGCGATTGAGCGCACCGGTGCATGATGGCCAAGACAGCCGCCAGCCCTGTTATGGAAAGAGCACTTTTAGGATTTTGTAGCTTAGTGGAAACTAGGGCTCAAACCTTATGGTTTTTAGGAGTTCTAGAGTATTCCTAAATGCCTATAAATAGACCCTTAAGCCTCTGGAATAGATATACTTTGTAAGGAGAAGAATTAGAGCTCTTCAAGTTCAAGTTTTGGGTTTATTCTTTTCCTTTCTTTTATTTTATTTTATGAAGATGTTTAACATCAACTTCATGTGTAACTAATTTATTTAGTAGGGCTAGATTGAAGCCCTAGCTATGCTTAGTTGATATTCAATATTGACGCCTTTGTGATGATCTTGTTGTGATATCTAAATTGATTAATTCATGTATTTATGAATTCCTCATATGTGTGTGCCTGATCAACATGCGCATGTAGTATGGACTAGTTAGTTAAATTAATTTGGATGACGGAGTCTTGGGTTTAACATAAGTAACAAAAGTAATCCACACCGGGTTCTTGTGTTAATCAACACGGGGAACTGGGAGTATACACCATGCCCAAGGCCTTATGTGTTTGTCGATTTTTATAGAACATATTCTCTCCTAAAGAACAACTTAGTATACATCATGCTAAATCATTTAGGAAAGAAAAAAGTTAGAGTATAGACCAATGCCTAACTCATTGCTTAGGGAAATTTATAGCTTAAGGAGTATACACCCATGCCCTTAGGTTGACAAACATTAGATATACATAACATGATCAAAACATTGGCATATTGATATATTAGCTAAATATAATTAGTGGTGGATATCAAAGCGCTACCTTTTTATCATTATCAATTCAATTCAATCTTTTGTTTTATTTTACCTTCGGAATTTATTTTAGAAAAAATTCAGCAATCCTTGTGGGAATGACCCCGTATTTGCACACTATGCTACTATGTTAACCTCATGCACTTACGGGTAAAGCATCCAAGTATTTGCCTAATAATTTAGGTAGGTAATTGATGAGTGTCAAATATTGCATATTTGGACCCCTTAATTTGCATTTACTAAGCCTTTAGCTTTATTATTTTCTAATGTTTTTGGTTCGTTTTAGTGTTTTAGTGATTTGCAGGTTGTTAATAGAAAAATGCGGCTTTTAGGTGATATTTGCAGCTTAAGACACTTCATGGAGCATTGGCAGCAAATTGGGATCGAGAGATGATTTTCATCCGACGAGTCCCATTAAAAAGGCCATATCTTGAGTTGTATAGCTCAGATTGAGGTGATCTTGGTGTCATTAGCAAGCTAACTCAAAGATCTACAAATTCATATTTCACAAGAGTAGGCAAATTCTGACTGGAAGTGTGCTCGAGCGCACGTTTAGTGCGAGCGCACCCAGCCCGTAGGAGACATGTTGCACGAGTGCGATCGAGCGCACTCGGTCGACCTGGTAGCGCTGAAACCCTAAAATTAGCTTATAAATATCATTATTTTCCATTGTAAATGGATGGAGACGCGCCGGGGGCGCCGTACTTTGTCAAAATTCGTGTTTTCTGGGTGTTTGGAGCGTTGAACTCCAATTCTTTTGTAAGTATTTGATTTTTAATGAAGTTAATTAGTTTCTATATGATTCCTTTTGTCATGAGAGGCTAACTCTTCAACTAAGGTTGAAGATGAAGCCTCACCATTGATTAGTTTTATGTTTTCATGTTTTGTTCATACAATTCCGACCTTAATGTAACATATGTTCATCTCAAATTCAATTATGTGACAAAATTGTGTTTGATTGTGCCGGAGTTGGATATTCATTGTGTTTTATTTGACGGATACATTGCATCTTTTGATTTACTTTGGATATCCATTGTCTTTTGTGCAAAGCATGGATACATTGGATCTTTTGAACTAAATTAGATATGCATTGTCATTTGTCAAATGGATGGATTCATTAAATCTTTCAATAGGAACAATAGAACATGCATAGGTTTTAATTGTTTGTCGAATGTATGAACAAACACATGAGAATGTATGCTTTAATTTGGTGGGGTGGATTCTGAAAACCTTAGTGCCCTTTTTATCTTTTAATTATTTCATTTTGTTTCAGTTTTTGTTTTCAATTTCAATTGCACGACAAACTTCGGAACTAGGTTAAAATAGGATTAGTTTAGATAAGAATTAGTTTTCACGACACGACTCCCTGTGGATTCGACCTCGCACTTTCACACACACTTTACTGCACATGACTCGTGCGCTTGCGAGTACAATTAAATTTGTACATCAAATTTTGGCGCCGTTGCCGGGGAGTTGTTTGTTTTTGTGAAAATTGATTTTTATTTAAATTGATTTTATTTTTCTACTAGTTTAGGTAGATTTTTGTTTCATTTTCTTTTTGCAATTTTTGTTTATTTTTATTTTTATCTGTTTTTGTTTTGTTTCATCTAACCATTAAAAAAAAAAAAAAAAAAAAGAGTTTGGTTTCTGTTTTCATTTTTTTTCTACAGTTCTGTGGAATCTACTCCCTGCTAGTGCGCTCGATCGCACCCGCACTCGAGCACAAGGCAGCAGACGAAGCGCACCTGCGCTCAAGCGCACAGCAAACATACGCTCGAGCGCAATTCGCTTACGCTCGAGCGCACACGCGCAACAGCAGCACACCTGCCGGACCAACTCGCACCTGCGCTCGATCTCTTCTCACCTGCGTTCGAGCGCACCTCCGCAGACTGCTCCAAAACGAGCCAGCACCTTGAATTTTGCCAAACTTATGTTTGGCCCGTTTTGTGAGTTTTTGTTTTGAGTTTTTATTTTTAATTTTTGGTATTTTTGTTTATTTTATTTTCAAAAAAAAAAAATTTGGTTACTTTTTCATGTGGAGGTGTGTTTTTTTTAAAGAGTGAGGGTAAGCATGAATTTTCCGTTTGGTAATTTTAATACTACTCATAGTTGTAGGACACCCGCTCCTACCAACTTCCCTCACAATTTCTACCCACATGGACCATGTTTATACTGCTCCAGCCCTTATCATAGTTCAGGTAATTGTCCATCCTGGGGACAATTTTTCAATTTTTCATATAAGCAGATGAACACCAATTTCTCCAGTCTGGGGTCTAAATCAATTTCCAATTCCTACACCCCAGACTGGAGCGACCATTCTGATTTCTCGTGGCATGGTCATGCTACGGGAAATTATGCTCCCCAATATCATGAACTACACCATCTTGAATATCCGCAGTTCAATAACCATTCTTCCATGTCTTCACCTAGCAATTACCCTCTTCAAGAGTCATTAGTGCACCATTTTCCAACTGCTTATGTTGATGACTTAGATGAGAGAGTAAACCAACTCATGGCAGCTAGGCGTGCCCATACCCAACCTCCTCACACTCACGCACTTAATAGGTCATGCTCATACTGTTATCATCCTTCTCATCGGATAGATGATTGTCCATTCATTAACCATTACATGATTGATGAGGAAGATGCTAGCAAGTCTGCACATGAGCATGTTCAAACAACCACCATATTTGGGAGTGAGGAAAAAGATGAGGAGGAAGAAAAAGAGGAGCAGGTTGATCACATTGAGCCCCCGTCAACTCCAAATCTGTCCAGTGACAAGGAAGTGAGTACTGAAGCTCACTCCTTCATCAAAATCCCTCTTGAGACAATTCATGGACCCCAAGCTTCAATTCTTCAATGTCTCAAAGAGCCGTCTCATGCTGAAATTCTCAAGGATCTATGCACGCAAGGTCACAAATCTAGGAACCATGATCCTAAGAAGATCTTTCGAAGCAAGCAACTAGGCTACCTGAGACGGCAAAACATCCTTCCAGAGGGATATCAAATTCTTAAGAAGAAAGGGTGGAAGGGATTGGTTGGACACCCAAATGATCGGGGAAAGTGCGGTATTCTTTCTTTCAAGTTATTTTCCGCACTTTATTTTTGATTTCTTTTCCTTTTTGTCATTTCATTTCTTGTCATTTCATTTTTTGTCTCTAACAGCAATTAATCTTTTGATGTTTGTTTCTATGAGGAAATATTGCTGTTAGATTTTGACAGGTGTTTTGGTGTTCAAGTTTGGGGGACGCCCTAGCCTTTTGCACACTCTGGTTCCTCATCCCACGGTATTGTATCTCTTGCCACATTGGGACAATGTGTCATTTAAGTTTGGGGGTGTGGACAAACACACTGTCTGTTTGTTTGTTTGTGTCTTTTTGTTTGTTTTTATCAAAAAAAATTTGTGTTATGTTGTTGATTGGGCATGAGTTACATCATAACTGTGGTTTGCATGTCATTCTTGTGTTTAACTTTTTGAACACTGTATGTCATTAGAAATCAGAGTCATTTGACTCATTTGGTGGATTAGAGAGACTTCACATGTCTGAGTTAATTATCACAAGCACATTAGCATAAACTCTGTGAGGTATGAGATTTGGATTGATTAGAGTGTGCCTTGCGATTTGTAGGATGAAGTGTTGATGAAACCTTGGCTTGAAAAAAAAAAAAAAAAGTGTCATCATCAATTTGAGCTTTTCATTGAGTAACCGGACCTCATGCCTCACTAAGCATTGAGTGTTCGCGTAAAAAGATGATAAATTCAACTTGGTTGACTGTATGGCTAGTTTGGCTTCGTAGCCTTTTTGACTTGAGTAATTAAGCCTTAGGGATGTTTTACATCTAGTACCCTAAAACCATCTGGTTTGAGAGTCACTGGCCCAACACTCGTTACATAGGTCAATTAGAAAGCTTAAGGGAGCCGAACATTACACAGCCTATACAAAAAAGTAAAAAATATATATAAAAAAAATGCATGTCTTGATCTAAGCCTTTGGTGTTTTCATCTGTGCGTATTCCTATGAATTTTGAGGTACGCCAAACGTTGAGAAAAATTGAAGCCTCTTAACTTTGTGTTAGTCTCACTTTGCACTTATTGGAGCTTGTGTTGTCTCAAATTTCCACCTTTGAGTTGAATGATTTGTGGTTGGCTTGATGATTTGTATGTGGTGTTTACTTTGTTAAACCTACTCATGATGTGAGAACCATGTGTTTGTGTGGAAAATTGTGTTTGTCAATGACATAGTGATAAAAATGTTTGTGGGTATCATTATTGTTAAACCCTCACGAGACTTCACTCGTCCATTGAGGATGCCTAGGGGTTTAAAAGGCTTGTTGCATACGCTAAATGCAATCGTCTCTCCCACGACAGCGGACTTATGTTTCTTGCTTTCAATTTGTTTTTCATTTTGTTTTGCTAAGGGACTAGCAAAATGTAAGTTTGGGGGTATTCGATGAGTGCCAAATATTGTATATTTTGACCCCTTAATTTGCATTTACTAAGCCTTTAGCTTTATTATTTTCTGATGTTTTTGGTTCGTTTTAGTGTTTTAGTGAGTTGCAGGTTGTTAATAGAAAAATGCGGCTTTTAGGTGATATTTGCGGCTTAAGACACTTCATGGAGCATTGGCAGCAAATTGGGATCGAGAGATGATTTTCATCCGACGAATCCCATTAAAAATGCCATATCTTGAGTTTTATAGCTCAGATTGAGGTGATCTTGGTGTCATTGGAAAGCTAACTCAAAGATATACAAATTCATATTTCACAAGAGTAGGCAAATTCTGACTGTAAGTATGCTCGAGCACACGTTTAGTGCGATCGAGCGCACTCGCACCCAGCCCATAGGAGACATGTTGCACGAGTGCGATCAAGCGCACTCGGTCGACCTGGCAGTGCTGAAACCTTAAAATTAGCTTATAAATATCGTTATTTTCCATTGTAAACGGACGGAGACGTGCTGGGGGCGCCGTACTTTGTCAAAATTCGTGTTTTCTGGGTGTTTGGAGCGTTGAACTCCAATTCTTTTGTAAGTATTTGATTTTTAATGAAGTTAATTAGTTTCTATATGATTCCTTTTGTCATGAGAGGCTAATTCTTCAACTAAGGTTGAAGATGAAGCCTCACCATTGATTAGTTTTATGTTTTCATGTTTTGTTCATACAATTCCGACCTTAATGTAACATATGTTCATCTCAAATTCAATTATGTGACAAAATTGTGTTTGATTGTGCCGGAGTTGGATATTCATTGTGCTTTATTCGACAGATACATTGCATCTTTTGATTTACTTTGGATATCCACTGTCTTTTGTGCGAAGCATGGATACATTGGATCTTTTGAACTAAATTAGATATGCATTGTCATTTGTCAAATGGATGGATTCATTAAATCTTTCAATAAGAACAATAGAACATGCATAGGTTTTAATTGTTTGTCGAATGTATGCTTTAATTTGGTGGGGTGGATTCTGAAAACCTTAGTGCCCTTTTTCTCTTTTAATTATTTCATTTTGTTTCAGTTTTTGTTTTCAATTTCAAATGCACGACAAACTTCGGAACTAGGTGAAAATAGGATTAGTTTAGATAAGAATTAGTTTTCACGACACGACTCCCTGTGGATTCGACCTCGCACTTGCACACACACTTTACTGCACATGACTCGTGCGCTTGCGAGTACAATTAAATTTGTACATCAGTAATTGTGAACAACAGATTGTGTGTTTTTCTTGAATGCATAGAGGTCTATTTATAGGGTTTAGAAGAGTCCTAGAAGCCCTTGTAATCCTAGAAAATTCGGAGGTCTATGTCCCAGTCAAATTAGGAAGCAATTGGATTTCAAATCGGAATAGGATTTGTCCAGATTTGCGTTCTTATATTGCGGGACAATGTTGGCATAGAAAACGTCTGAATTTGGAAAATCCTATTTCACAATACATTTTATATTTTTAAGTTAGCTTTCTAATGCGGCTAGAATCAACTCAATCTGATACTTGACCAGAAAGTTATGGTCAAAATACTGAGACATGTGCAGAATTTGAATTTGAATCCAATGCGATTTTGACACCAATTAGAGAAATTTCGATTTAATCCTTTCCTTGATTTGGTTAAACTTAACCACATCATCTAAGTCTTCTCAAAGTGTGCTTTCTTCCAAACTTTTCATTTTCCATTTAAAGTTGTAGTTTCTCTTCAACAACCTACAAAACACTAAAAACAAAAAAACAAAAACAAAACATTAGATAACGACACAACTAAATGATTAACTAATGTAAATTAAGGGGTCCAAATAGGTAAGTTATACAGAAGGGGATATACCCTTCCTCTACTGAAATGTCTATCCAAACCTGAAGCTTCTTATGTACTAAAAGAGATTTATGAAGGAATTTGCGGTGGTCACTCTCGAGGAAAGATGTTAGCCATAAGGTTGTCCGAGAAGGATATTACTGGTCCGGAATGAGCAAGGATTCGAGTGAGATGGTAAAACATTACGATAAGTGCCAACAGTTCAACAAAATAATGACCAGCCCTTAGGAGGAACTAAGCCCGTTGTCGGCTCCATGGCCTTTTGCGCAATGGCAAGTAGACATAGTGGGAACTATACCAATTGGGAAAGGAGGTTGCAAATTTTTGGTAGTAGCAGTCGACTACTTCATGAAATGGGCAGAAGCTAAGGCTCTTGCAACCATAACTACCGGGAACATAAGGAATTTCCTTTGGAAGTCAGTAGTATGCAGATACGAGATTCCTCACGCATTTTGTAACCGACAATGGTAGATAGTTCGATTGTGAACCATTTCAGAGCTGGCGCGCCGAGCTGCACATAAGAAATTACTTCTCATCCCCCTGACACCTTCAAGCAAACAGTCAAGTGGAAGCTACAAACAAGACTTTGATGAAAATATTGAAAAAGAAGCTTGAAGACAAGAAATGAGCTTGGGTGGACTTTCTCCCGGAAGTACTGTGGTCCTATTGAACAAACACTCAGACGCTAATACGGGAAACCCCATTTTCTCTAGCCTTCAGAACAGAGGCAGTCATTCCAGTTGAAGTCGAATCCATCAGCTTCCGAGTGAAGCATTACAACCCAAGACTAAATGAAGAAGGAATGAAGCTGAGTCTGGACTTGCTATAGGAAAAGAGGGATAAAGCACAAGCAATAATGGTTGCCTACCAACAAAGAACAACCAAATATTTCAGTAAAAGAGTCAAGCCCAGACAATTCAATATAGGTGACTGGGTTCCTAGGAAAGTCAGCATAGCAACCCGAGATCCAATAGAGGGAAAGCTCAGACCAACATGGAAAGGACCCTACAAGGTTGTTCCAAGTCATTGGCAAGGTGCGTATTTTCTGCAAGACGTGGAAGGGAGACCATCGCCGAGACCATAGAACGTAGACCATCTAAAGAAATATTACCAGTATTTTTAATTTTTTACTATCATTTCTTTTGTATTTCCATATTAACAATTCATGAATAAAATCTGACTTGAGCGTCGGAGAACCCTCGGTCGAATTGACCGTCGAGCCCAATGACGAATTCTCTATCCTACAGGAAGGAAAGGGAGTTAACCCTTGATAAAAATTATGAAGCTACAACTGCATCCCCAAAAAGAAAGGGAGTTAACCCTTAATAGAAATCACGGAGCTAAAACAACATCCCTGGAAAGGCGGAGAGAAAACCTTGGATAAAAACAAGACATGTGGTATGGATTAGTTATTTAAGTCAATTTGGATGATCGAGTCCTGGGCTTAATAGAGTAGCAAAAGAACCTCACCACGGGTTCTTGGGTTAATCAACATGGGGAACCGGGAGTAGACACCCATGTCTTAGGCCTCATGTGTTTGTCGATTTACATAGATTTATGCTTTCTTAAAGAACAACTTTGTAGACACCCATGCTAAATCCTTTAAGAAAGAAAAGAATTAGAGTAGACACCCATGCCTAATTCGTTGCTTAGGGAGATCAATAGCTTAAGGAGATCAATAGCTTAAGGAGTAGACACCCATACCCTTAGATTGTCAAACTTTAGGTATTCATAATATGATTGGAGCATTGGCATATTGTTATATTATTTGAGCATGATTAGTGGTGGATATCAAAGCCCTACCTTTTATTTATCTTTATTTCCTTTCAATATATCAATATCAATTTCGTGACAAAGTTGATATTTTAATTCTAAGCGAAATCAGCAATCTCCGTGGGAACGATCTCGTACTTGCTGCACTATACTACTGTTTTGATCTTGTGCACTTGCGAGTTAAAACATACCAATTATTATCTATTAATTTAGGTAGTATTTGGCATAACACATGCCTCTCCAAAGCTCTTGCTTTCCATAGCCGTTACTTCCTCCAAAGTCTTTTGCATTTCTCTTCTTCCTTTAGAAACAAACGGGTTCTAGAGTAAATACCTGAGGTATACTTCCGCTGATTCTCCTGAATACTGACAAGTTGAGCCTCAAGATCTGCAAGCCGACAGTCTCGCAACTCCAACTGATGGTCTCTTAATGCAATCTCACGATCCTTTGTTTCAATCTTAGCCATCAAATTGGCTACTTGATTGGAGCGCTCTCTAAGACACTGCTCCTGCGTCCCCAACAAGAGCCTTAAACCAGCAACTTCCACCTCGGAAGCCTGAGGCACCCTAAGACCAAGTTGGCCTTGTGGCTTGGTTGAACGCACTTCTTCCTTGCAAGGAAGAGAAACCGCTAAAGCAGCTGATGATTTAGTATCTACCGAACTGCAAGAAGAGGAAGAAGAAGCCATCAAAGAAAACAACGGCGAGAAAAGTGATAAGACTCCAATCGAAAATGAAAAATCACGAAAATGAAAGGGACTATTTATAAGGCCATATCCTCGGAAGACTAAAGGTTGCCTTTAATGCAAGAAGAAAATCTGTGAAAGCATTCCTCGGAAAGTCAATCGAAACAAACCTGAGACCAAATGAACATATCCCATGTGTCGCGCCACAGACAAGCGTGCAAAGCAATAATTACCCTCGATACCTAAAATGAAAACTGGACAAGTGGCAACAAGAAGTATTAAATGACCAAGGGTAAAAATGACCTTTTATCCTCAGTCATGGGGGGTAGTACAACCATAGAAAACAGAAGATTCAAGAAGAAAGAATTTAGGAACAACAAGCAAAATGGAGAAGTTCAAAGTTACAAAATCAAAATAAAAGAGGAATGTTCTTTATATAGACAACCAAAGTCTTATTAAAAAAAAAAAAGAAAAAAAAAAAGAAAGAAGAACAAGTTAAGTCTCGGGAGCAAGTCCAGTAGCAGGGGCATCATCATCATAATCACCATAATCATCAATATTGACCTCGGGGCCGAACGGATCGGGGGGTAGATTGGGCTCTGGTCGGAACCCATAAACATTAGCCTCCTGAGCATCTGGAATCAGATCCCTGCCAGTATCAACCAACCCATCAATAGCGCAAGCTGGACTCGTCAAGAAGTTAGAATTCACTATGGCCGGGTCAATGTTGAACCGCTCTCAATTGATGGTCAAATATCAGCAATTCTCGAAGCCCCAATGAAACCCTCGAGCCCAAAGCAGATCCCGGAGCCAAGGAATTAAAGACAACTCTTTGAAATATCAGGTGGCTTTAGCTCTCCAATAACGATACCCTCGACTGAATTGGCTACAACTATCCCGAGAACCCTTCAAATCTGCCTCGGCCTTCTCATGAGCATCCTCAGATTGAGACAGTTGAACCTCCAAAGTCTCGAAAAGCTTCTGATAACCTTCCTCAGAGGTCCGAGCCTGATGAAGCTCCTCCACCACTCTGAAATATTCCACAGTTGCTTATTGAACATTGACATCTACCTCCTTGGCATGTTCCACAAGCTCTCGATTTTTTTGGGTTGTAGCATCCAAAGCTCTTGAAGTTGAACATTAGCAACCTCCAACTTGGAGCACCTCTACTTGCTCTTAAGAAGCTCTTGATCCTTCTGATAAGTGCTAAAATATAGATATTTTAGCCGCTTAATTTACATATGTTAATCTTTTAGTTTTGTTATTTTCTGTTGTTTTACTTTCGTTTTGTATTTTCTGTCTTTTTACAAGTTTTGGAAGAAAAGGAACATTTATGGAAAAAGCTTAAAGTTAAAGGACAATTTCAAGAAAAAGCTGAGGATGTGATCGATCGCAGCACCACTAGGCTCGAGCGCATCAGTGATAGGAGCGAGCACAGCATGCGCTCGCGTGCACAAGAAGCTGGCTCGAGCGCATCAATGCTCGAGTGCCCAACACAGATGATTGATCGCACAACTGCGATCGAGCGCAACCGAGGTGCCCAGATGCGGCCATACTCCTTTTTCACCCCAAATTAGGTTTTCCTAATCCTATTTGAACTAGGAAAGTTAGACCTCTAATTTTACTAGGTTTACTATGGTTTCTTGGTCTTTCCTATGCCTATAAGTAGACTTCTAAGTCTCATAGAAAGACACACAATTTCACACAAGCTTGGGGAGAAGAATTGACGGCTCTTCAAGGAAGGGTTTTTTGGGTTTATTCTTTTCCTTTTTATTTTTCTTATGAAGATGATTAGCATCAAACTTATGTGTAACTAAATACTTTAGTAGGGATAGATTGAAGCCCTAATCATGTCTCTTTAATATTTCCATATTGGCACTTTTGCTACAGTCATATTGTGATGCTTAACTTGATTATTCCCTGCTTTATTGAATTCCTCATATAAATGTGTTTGGCCAACATATGCATGTGGTATGGATTAGTTATTTAAGTCAATTTGGATGATTGAGTCCTGGGCTTAATAGAGTGACAAGGAATCTCATCATTGGGGTTCTTGGGTTAATCAACATTGGGAACCAGGAGTAGACACCCATGCCCTAGGCTTTATGTGTTTGTCGATTTCCAACAGAGCCTTACCCTTATCTGCCTTCCTTGTGTTGGGGGTTGGTCTCGGCAATCGAAGCAGGTGAAGTAGTGCCCCGAACTTGGGGATGTGCAGAAGATTTAGAAGCAGAACCAAAACCCCTCAAAATAGAAGCCTTAACTACAACTGGCTTATCCGAAGGATTGACAACTTTGTGTGCTCGGGGTCTTCTTACCTTGAAACTGAGTCGGAGATTTTTGGACCGCCTTGTCAGATGGGAGAACTTGTTTCTTAGGATTCCCCCTGCGATCCCAAAAAACCTTGTCAGTTGGGATCTGATAGCCCAAATGGTCTCGGAGAACAGAATCAGTAACGGTAGCACTGAAAGTCATCCAAGCCTCATTCTCGAGAAGTTGAGAGAATGCCAGAATATGATCAACCCAGCTTTGTTGTTCCGAGCTCAGTTTGGGACATCTCTCCCCTTCCAAAACAAAGGGATTCAAAAAAATAAAAAATAAAAAATAAAAAATAAAATAAAATAATAAAATAATAATAATAATAATAATAATAATAATAATAGATTGAAGAAGAGGGAAAATGAGAAAGACTCACAACTTTCCCTAGAAGCCCCCCACTCTCGAGGAACGGCGTGCTCCAACGGCAAAGCTTCTGATGGGGATGCCTCCCAATCAGCAGAAACGTAGAAGAATTGCTTTGCCAAGTACTTATTATTGGAATAAGCAGTACCTATCTCAATAAATTGGTTCTTTCCACGAAGCATGAAGGTCACAGTCTCAGTGTTGTGGTAGATGTGGGGACCATATATGTTGAAGAATTCTGGGACTGACATTGTCTTCCTGGGAAAAACGGTAGGCCACAACAAAAACATGGCCAGAAAATATCACCATCCATTAGGCATCAACTGCCCTGGGGCTACTCGCAAAAAGGTAACATTTCCCTGATAATTGGGGAAAAAGGCAAACAAATTCCTGCCCGAAACATACGTTCATAAACGCATATATCTCTTGGACCACCGATCATTCTAGTGGAGTCCATGGGAAAATGTAATGAAACTGAAGGAGGAATCTTGTAGTTGTGTCGAAGTACCTTTTCATCAGACGACGAAAAGGAAGACCTCTATTGATAGGGAAAGTCCAAACGTAAAGAAGGCTTCGCATTAGAGGAAGATGCTCCATTAAACAGACGAACCCTAGAAGATGAGTCCCCTTTTTGCCGAACCAAAGGGACCTTCGAAGGGTAATCACCAAAGATCTCGCCATCAAAAAGCTGAGGTTGATTAAAAGAAGACATGATTGCAGGAAATGAATTTCTTGAGAATTTTCGAAAGCAAGAAATACAGAAGTTTGAAGCGGTGAAACCGGAAGAAGAAAGGGAAATTATTTATAAGAGAAAAAAAAAAAATCGAACAAAGCGATGGAGCATTTAATGCAAAGCCATCATAAACCTGCAGCTACGCTAAAACCAAGGGAACCCATGATATATTTCTCATTAAAAGACACAACAAAGGGTGCCATTCAGTGTCCGACACCTGTTTCGGAAGCCCACACACTCAAACACGGCTCACTCAGAAAAAAACATGTGGAAGAGGCAGTGGTGCATTTATGAGTATATGGACAAAGGATTTGAAAGGACGAAGATCAAACCTAATCTCCTAGTATCCCGGATGTATAGTTGTCAGGTTTCAAAAACGGATAAAACTCCAAGAATAAAGGCTCCAACGAGTCGAGCAAGGAAAATCATCTGAAGAATTCGGTATTTATGAAGAAAAAGGAAGAAACCGAGTATTAGAATTCCATTCTCTCGGATTCTCGATAAAAGGAATTTGGGGGGTAACTGTTACACATATTCTTAGAGGTAAGGTCCATGGGCCCTAGACATAGTGATCTACGGAAAAAAGAAAACCCAAAGTACCGCAATAGGCCCACCCTGATAAAACCCAATGCCCTAGTAAAACACCAATTGATATGTCGTTTCAGCCGTTCGAAGAATGCTCACCCGAGACCAACACGATCGGGAACGCACAATGTAAATGGACATGCACTAAAACACCTAGTCGGTTATGCATCAGTCATGGACTCACATTGATGACTCGAGCAGTTACGTGCCAGACAAGGGATACGCTTTAAATATATAGTTACAAATTACTTGTAACAGCCAGGGTACAGAAATATTAACTCCTCCATCCGTTACGCTCGGATCCTAGATGCTCTGCCTGGTCATCATCACTATATCTCACAATTCCAACTATAAAATGGTACAAACACCTGGAAGACAGGTACATGATTCATTCTCGCTAGATACTATATAGAACTTAGAAAGAAGCTAACTTTAGCATCGGAGGAGGATTCACCAGAAACACCGCCGTGTATTCTCCTATCCTTGTTTTTATCTCATAGGTTGAAGAAGGAGCAGCATCCAGAATTAAAATTCTACCCCTTGAGTTCACCAAGCTGGAAACTGTGTTAACACACATCATAGTAGAACCCAAAAAAATTCAAAACCATAGGCTTAATTTAAGGTCCAAGACCGGAGTGAAAAGAGAGTCTCGATGCTCTCCTGGTAAGGATGACTCGAAGATTGCCATGGGGGACCTTTGAAGAGGCAAATCAGAAAAATCGAGAGTTTAATGATGAAGATATATGTTTACAAGCACAATAGTTGGAGAAAAATCAAGATATCAGAGAAGGAGAGAAGACGTGTGCGAGAGAGAGAAATCGGAGAAGAAGAAGACCAGAGAGATGTGGGAGAGAGAGAGAGAGAGAGAGAGAAAAAAAAAAACTAGAGAGAAGACGTGTGGGAGAGAGAGAAAAACAAAAAAATAATTTTTTTTAAAAAAAAAAAGTAAAAGTAAAAATATTATTTTAATGTTATAGAGAAAATTTAAGGGAAGCTATTGTGGAGTACCTTTAGATATGGAAGCAAAAAGTATTTTTGAACCTTAAATTTAACGAAATTGATGAGTGCCAAATATTGCATATTTAAGCCCTTTAATTTACATGTGTTAATCCTATAACCGTGTTATAATCTAATGTTTTGTTTTAGTTTTGTAATTTCAGTGTTTTGAAGGTTGCTAAGGGAAAAAAGTGATGTTGTGCCAAATACTACCTAAATTAATAGATAATATTTAGTACGTTTTAACTCGCAAGTGCACAAGATCAAAACAATAGTATAGTGCAACAAGTACGAAGTCGAACCCACGGAGATTGTGATTTTATTTAGAATTAATTAAAAATATCAATTTGTCACTGAATTGATATTGTGAAAAAGAAATAAAAAGATAAAAGTAAAGGTAAAGGTAAAGGTAAAGGTAGAGGTAAAGGTAGGGCTTTGATATCCACCACTAATCATACTTAGATAATATAACAATATGCCAATGATCCAATCATATTATGAATATTTAATGTTTGCCAACCTAAGGGCATGGTTGTCTACTCCTTAAGCTATTGATTTTCCTAAGTAACGAATTAGGCATGGGTGTCTACTAAGTTGTTCTTTAAGAAAGCATAAATCTATAGAAATCGACAAACACATGAGGCCTAGGGCATGGGTGTCTACTCCCGATTCCCCATGTTGATTAACCCAAGAATCCGGTGTGGATATCTTTTGTTACTTATGTTAAACCCAGGACTCGGTCATTCAAATTGATTTAACTAACTAATCCATACCACATACATATAATGGCCAGTCACATACATATGAAGAATTCATGAAAATGAGAATTAATCAAGTTAAGAAACACAATATGATTATCACAAAGGCGCCAATATTGAAATATTAAATAAACATAATTATGGCTTCAATCTAGCCCTCCTTGAGAGTTAGTTACGTATAATTAAAATAAAAAGAAAAGAGAAGGGAAAGAAAAAACCGAAAACCGCTCCTAGAAGTAGCCTCCAAATTCCTCTTCCCAAAGTTGTCTCCTTCTAAATTGTCTCCAAGGATTTTCCAAGGATCTTTTGATGCTCTAAATTGTGAGGCTTAGGGGTCTATTTATAGAGCTTAGGAGAGTCCTAAAAGCCCTAGTAATCCTAGGAATTTCGGAGTTTTAAGTACAAGTCCAATTAGGATAAAGAAAACCTAAGTCCAAATCGGAATAGGATTCGCCCAGAATTGCTGTCCTGTCTTACGGCGTGATTTTGTCCTTGTATCGCTCCGAATTGGGAAACTCGTATTTCACAATGATTTGTAACCCCTTGAGTTAGCTTTTCAATTCCACTTGAATCACCTCAATCCGATATTGGAGATAAAAGTTATGGTCAAAATACCGAGACATGTGCAGAATCCAATTTTTCATCCAATCCGATTTGACTTCAATGTGAGAAATTTCGAATTGATCCTTTCCTCTATTTGATTAAACTTAACCATGATTGGCTAAGCTCAACCATATCTTCTAGGTCTTCCCAATTTGCCCTTTAAGCTTGTAATTCTTCCGGAAACGCTTTCTTTTCTTCCAAAAGCCTAAAAAACAAAGAAAATACTAAAAGGAAGTAAAATGGCCTAATTAACCAAAACCAAAGGATTAAAACATGCAAGTTAACGGTTGAAAATATGAATATTTTAGCACTTATCAAGTGGATTTAAAGTGAGAAATACAATTTTTTGGGAAGAAAATGACGAAGGAAGCAAGGCCCGTTCGGACGGTCTGTCCGGACGTGCGCTTGAGCGCACATCAGTGCGGCTCAAGTGCACTCGAGAGAAGGAAAGGTGTCTGGACATGGCAATGGCTTGTCCGGACAGGCCATGTATCAGACGTATGCCCAAGGCCCTTTTTGTCCCCCGAAAACCCTAGAAATAGGGATATAAAAGGAAAACAAAATTTTAGAAGTTGGGGGGGGGGGGGGGGGGGGGGCGGCTAGGGACGATTTTTGGAGAAAATAGAAGCAAACAGGCGAGGGTTTTTTAGTTTTTTGGCGGCTTTCAATTTGAATTTTCTCATTGTAAGTTTCTCAATTTCTATGGATTCCCATTTGGTTGTATTTTCTTTCAATTCCATAAGAGGCTAAATCCCCAACTAAGATTAAGGGTGAAGCCTCACATATTGATACTTTTCCAATGATAGGAATTTTATTGCTCATTGTTCTGTTTATATTCAATTAATTGTTGATCACTTTTAATTGATTGCTTGGTTTATTTGTTTAAATATTGGATATCCATTGTCATTTGTTCAATGGAGACATCGAATTATTTGATTTAAGTTGGATATCTCTTGTGATTTGATAAGTGCTAAAATATTCATATTTTCAGCCCTTAACTTGCATGTTTTAATCCTTTGGTTTTAGTTAATTAGGCCATTTTAATTCCTTTTTGTGTTTTTCATACTTTTACAGGCTTTTGGAAGAAAATGAAGTAAAACTAGGTAATTTGGGCTCAGAGAGACAAGATGGAGAAAATTGGAGCTCCCTGACATTGCAATCAATCGTAGGGTACCTGCGATCGAGCATAATACCCGAGAGGACACAGCACAAAGCAGGCTAGGAGTGATCGGGCGCATGCTAGAAGAAGGATAGATCGCAAACCTGCGATCGAGCGCACACGGGCAGCGATCGATCGCACCCATGCGCATGAGATACATCAAGTGGCGACTAAAGTGTCACTCTTTCCATATTAGGGCTTTCCAACTCCCAATTGTAATATGTCTCAAAACCCTATGAAATCCCTAGGTTTACTACTTTGTCTAGGACTTCTAAAACCTATAAATAGACCTCTAAACCTCAAGAATAAACATCCTTGAAACATCCTTGGAAAAGGCACAACTTTGGGGAGAGGAATTGGAGGCTACCTTTCGGTTCTTTCTTTCCCTTCTCTTTTCTTTTTAATTTAATTATGTGTAACTAACTCTTAAGGAGGGCTAGATTGAAGCCCTCATTTTGTTTATTTAATATTTCAATATTGGCGCCTCTGTGATAATCATGTTGTGATATTTAACTTGATTAATTCCTATTTTCATGAATTCCTCATATGTATGTGACTGGCCATTATATGCATGTGGTACGGACTAGTTAGTTAAATCAATTTGGATGACGGAGTCCTGGGTTTAACATAAGTAACAAAAGAATCCACACCGTGATTTTTGGGTTAATCAACATAGAGAACCGAGAGTATACACCCATGCCCTAAGCCTTTAGGAAAGAAAAGAGTTAGAGTATACACCCATGCCCTAAGCCTTTAGGAAAGAAAAGAGTTAGAGTATACACCCATGCCTAACTCGTTGCTTAGGGAAATCAATAGCTTAAGGAGTATACACCCATGCCCTTAGGTTGGCAAACATTAGGTATTCATAATATGATTGTGTCATTGGCATATTGTTATATTAATTGAGCATAATTAGTGGTGGATATCAAAGCCCTGCCTTTACCATTATTTTATCTTTATATCTTTCTATTTCTTTTCACAATATCAATTCAGTAACAAATTAATATTTTTAATTAATTCTAAACAAAATCACAATCTCCGTGGGTTCGACCTCGTACTTGCTGCACTATACTATTGTTTTGGTCTTGTGCACTTGCGAGTTAAAACGTATTAAATATTATCTATTAATTTAGGTAGTATTTGGCACAACAAGTTTATGGCGCCGTTGCCGGGGATTGTAGCAAATTTAGTTTAAAATTATTTTCCTTTAGTTTGTTTTTGTTTTAAGTTTTTCTGTTTTTATAGTTTTTTCCGCAGTTCCTGTTTTCCCTCTGGAGGTGCGATCGATTGCCCAACCAGGGCGATCAAGCGCACCAGTACGATCGAGTGCACTCATGGTGCGATCGATCGCACATCCAGAGAGCATCACAGTTACTGCACTAATTACATATCTGATTTATTTCTTTTATTTTTTTATTTTTATTTTGTTATTTAATTTTCTTTTTGTTTTAATCATGTTGAGAAACACTACACCTCCGGTGCGAAAACCTATGGAAAGTTCATTTAGTTCCCAGATCCTCAACTAGCCATCATGCATTAATTTCCAGCCCATTGTGCAGAGCAGTTACGATCTATCTCTGTTGCTCAATATGATTCCACACTATAAAGGCACACCTACAGAGAATCCACATTGGCATATTCGAGAAGTTTGTGATCTCTGCATGACTCAAAATGTTCAGGGTTTAACTCCAGAAGAAATCAGGTTAATCCTCTTCCCTATTTCTTCAAAAGATAATGCTAAGATATGGTACAATTCTTTGGCCACAGGTTCTATTCACACTTGGGATGAGATGGCCACAAAGTTCTTAAAGAAGTTTTTCCCAGCCCACAAGACAAGGCAATTGAGAAGGGAAATTATGACTTTCCAGCAAAGAGATGGAGACCTTTTCTTCGAGGAATGGGAACACTTTAATGAGATACTGCTCAGATGCCCTCATCACAATATATCTCAAGATGATCAGGTATTGCATTCTATGAGGGTTTAAATGATCCTAACAAGAGTCTTGTAGATTTAGCTTGTGATAGCATGTTGATGGAGAAAAGCAGTGAGGAAGCCATGGAGCTCTTTGAGACATTGAGTGAGCACTCCCAACAATTTCCATCTAAAGGGAGACAAGGATTCAAAGGAAAAGGCATATATGAAGAAAGCACCAATGGAGAAATTTAGGCTCAAATGGCTGCCATGGAGAAAATACTGGACATGCTCATGAAAGCTATTACTAATCATAGCAGTGCTCCTGTTCAACAAGTTACACAAATCGAGGTATGTGCCATATCTTCCCATATTTACCACACCACTAAGACTTGTCCCACGTTTTCAATGGCAGATCAAGAGTCATCTCTCATCAATTGGTCCCAACATTATCATGAAGAGGAGCCATCTCCCACCTATTGGCCTTCACTACACCAAGAAGAGGAGCCATCTCTGCAGTTCCATGGTCAATCATACTTCTTTCTTAGCCACAATGAAGCCAATATGCAACTGTTGGAATACACTGCCAAGATAGAAGCTCATGAAGAGGAGCCACATCTCGTTAATTGGCCTCAACAATACCACGAAGAAGAGTGTCAAAGTTAGTTTGTTGCCAATCCTAATGAACAGTACATGGAGGAAGAGTGCACTTACCATCATGAGCAAGCAATTTCCACATTAAGGAGTGAAGAAGCGGTTGAAAATCAAGGGGAAGAGAGGAAGGAGGAGCAAACTGAGGTTCTAGAGGAACCACATCGGGAAAAGGAAGAGAGCACTGAGACTTTTTCAACATCAGCTCCTATTCCCGAATTACCAAGAGTCCAAGAGAGAAGTCATCTAGGGTTATGTGATGAGCAAATTGAGGACATCAAAATAGAAAAGCTTCCTGAGTTTTCTTCTTACTATATTCAAGTTCATGATTCCCCACCGGATGAGCAACTGTTTGAGAAAACTCATAGTGGTCTTCCCCAATCTAGAAACACTCAGAATCACCTTGCAACTAAAAAGATCCATTCCCTTTGGTGTAAGAGAAGAAAAGACTGGTGCTTCAAATTTAAAAGTGTCACAGTCTGGCTGAAGACGTTAAACTTAATGCTCATGGGAGGTACCCCATAGCATATCCCTTTTATTTTGTTGTTTGTTTTATTTATATTTTGTTGTTTGTTTTCCTTTGTGTTTTATTTTACTTTAGTGTTTTAATGTTTCAAGTCTTTTGTCATGTTTTTACATTCTGTTACTGCAATTGATCGCAACCTGCGTGCGATCAAGTGCAGGTCTCCACTTGTGGTTTCATTGCATTCTGTCAGTGTAATCGCGCGCACCATGTGTGCGTTCGAGTGCACCTCACCCACACACGCACTCCACTGTACGAGTGCGATCGAGCGCACCATGCGTGCGATCGAGCACACTTGGGCAGCATCCCATAGTTATCTTTTTATTTTGTTTTGTTTCTTTTTACTTGTTGTGTGTTTTCTTATTTTGTAGGGACAAGTGTGCTTCGATTCAAGTTTGGGGGTGTGCTATGAGCCATGCTTTCCAAGACTATGTCGTCCATCTCTCGGGTACATTCTCTCCTTTACTTAGACACATTGGGGACAATGTGTCATTTAAGTTTGGGGGTATGGGCACACATATTCACACATATTTTGTCCCAATTTCATGTTATTTATTTTGTGTGTTGTTTGTTTATTTGAAAAAAAAAAAAAAAAAAAAAGTGTGTATGCATGTTCATGATTGCTCGAAAATTTTAAGTTGATCTAAGAAAATGGTGGCTTGAATTCATCAGTGAGCTTAGCATTTTGAACACATGATCTGATGAGTGAATCTGTTAGTTTGGTTACTTGTTTAGGATAGTTGAAAAATCACATGTTTGATCTGAGCGCTCAAGCACATTAGCACATAATTTGTGAGGTATGACATGAGGTCTGATATGTGTTTCTGCATCTTGGATGAAATTGGATGACTTATTAGATGACACTATGGCATATATTGTGATGACAAAAAAAAATGTGAAATAAATGATCATTGATGGCTTTTCACTGAGTAACTGGACCTCTTGCCTCAAAGCATTGAGTGTTCACGTCAAAAGGTGAAAAATTTGGATTTGATCAATATCAAGGTTAGTTTGGTTTTGTAGCCTTTTTGACTCGAGTTAGTAGGTCCTTAGGGATGTCTCTACACCTAATGCCCTAAAACCATCTAGTTTAGGAGCCATTGACTTAACACTCGCTACAAGGGTCAAATAGAAAGCTTAAGGGAACCGACATTGCACAACCTGACCAAAAAAAAAAAAAAGAGAAAAAGAAATATGCCAGTGTCATTCTAATAGGAATTTCAGTGAATTTTGAGGTAAGGAGACATTGTATATTGGAAAGATTTGAAAGTCTTATAATTTTGTGCTAGTTCACTGTACACAAATTTCAAACTTGTGATGATTTAACATGTCCTTTGTAAGTAATTGCACTTTGAGATTCCAATTCATTGTGAAGATGGAGTTCATCTTTTTGAATTTGCTTATGAATGAAAACCATGATCTTGAAATGATGCTTTAATTTTTGAAATAACATGAACTGTGCATAATGTTTGTGGGTAACATTTCTGGAAAACCCTCACGAGACTTCACTCGTCCACTAGGAAATTCCTAGGGGTTTAAAAGGCTTGTTATATACACTAAATGCAATCGTACATCCCACAAAAGATGGATTTATCTTTTGTTTTCTGTTTTTCCATTCCTATTTTTAGTTTTGTATTGCTAAGGGACTAGCAATATGTAAGTTTGGGGGTGTGATAAGTGCTAAAATATTCATATTTTCAGCCCTTAACTTGCATGTTTTAATCCTTTGGTTGTAGTTAATTAGGCCATTTTAATTCTTTTTTGTGTTTTTCATACTTTTACAAGCTTTTGGAAGAAAATGAAGTAAAACTAGGTGATTTGGGCTCAAAGAGAGAAGATGGAGAAAATTGGAGCTCCCTGACACTGCGATCAATCACAGGGTACCTGCGATCGAGTGCAGTACCCAAGAGGACACAGCACAAAGCAGGCCAGGAGCGATCAGGCGCATGCCAGAAGAAGGATCGATCGCAGACCTGCGATCGAGCACACACGGCTGCGATCGATCGCACCCGTGTGCATGAGATACATCAAGTGGTGCCTAAAGTGTCACTCTTTCCATATTAGGGTTTTCCAACTCCCAATTGTAATAGGTCTCAAAACCATACGAAATCCCTAGGTTTACTACTTTGTTTAGGACTTCTAAAACCTATAAATAGACCTCTAAACCTCAAGAATAAACATCCTTGAAACATCCTTGGAAGAGGCACAACTTTGGGTAGAGGAATTGGAGGCTACCTTTCGGTTCTTTCTTTCCCTTCTCTTTTCTTTTTATTTTAATTATGTGTAACTAACTCTTAAGGAGGGCAAGATTGAAGCCCTAATTGTGTTTATTTAATATTTCAATATTGGCGCCTTTGTGATAATCATGTTGTGATATTTAACTTGATTAATTCCTATTTTCATGAATTCCTCATATGTATGTGACTGGCCATTATATGCATATGGTACGAACTAGTTAGTTAAATCAATTTGGATGATCGAGTCCTGGGTTTAACATAAGTAAATAAAGAATTCACACTATGATTCTTGGGTTAATCAACATGGGGAACCGGGAGTATATACCTATGCCCTAGGCCTAATGTGTTTGTCGATTTCCATAGAACATATGCTTTTCTAAAGAACAACTTAATATATACCATGCAAAATCCTTTAGGAAAGAAAAGAGTTAGACTATACACCCATGCCTAACTCGTTGCTTAGGGAAATCAATAGCTTAAGGAGTATACACCCATGCCCTTAGGTTGGCAAACATTAGGTATTCATAATATGATTGGGTCATTGGCATATTGTTATATTAATTTAGCATAATTAGTGTTGGATATCAAAGCCCTGCCTTTACCTTTATTTTATCTTTATATCTTTTTATTTCTTTTTCACAATATCAATTCAATGACAAATTGATATTTTTAATTAATTCTAAACAAAATCACAATAACCGTGGGTTTGGCCTTGTACTTGCTGCACTATACTATTGTTTTGATCTTGTGCACTTGCGAGTTAAAACTTACTAAATATTATCTATTAATTTAGGTAGTATTTGGCACAACATGATTTGTGCAAAGTACGGATACATTGGATGATTTAAACTAAATTGGGCATCCTTTGTGATTTGTACAAAGAACGGATACATTGGATGAATTGATTCATTTATTTTGCAAAAATAGAATATACATAAAATGTGTCGTTAAAAACTTTGGAAAATATTGATGAACATGAAAGTTGTTGCTATGAGTTGTGAGGGCTAATTCCAAAAGCCTTAGCATTTTATCTTTTGATTATTTCATTTCGTTTCAATTTATGTTTGTTTATTTTTAATCACACAATTTTTGTAACTAGGTTAAAAATCAAATGATTTAGATAAAAGTTTATTTACATACACACAATTCCCTGTGGATCTGACCTCGCACTTGCGAAAGCTATATTGCAAACGACTCGTGCACTTACGAGTAACATTTGAAACGCACAACATGTTTTTAGCGTCGTTGCTAGGGAATTGTTTGGTTTGTGAAAATTAAATTTTTGTCTAGATTGATTTTATTTTTCTACTAGTTTAGCTAGAATTTTTCATTTTTAATTTGTTTATAAACTGTTCATTTTCGTTTTTGATTTATTTTTAATTTTTTCTTAAAAAAAAAGGTATTGTTTTTACTGTTTTGCAGTTTCTACCAAACTAGCACTACAACATCTGCTCGAGCGCACTCAAGCACAAGGTAGCAAAGAAGAATCCACGCTTGCGCTTGATCATCCCCAGTTGCGCTTGAGCGCAAGGCACTTACGCTCGAGCGCACCAACGTAGTGGCAGCACCCCTGGCGAACCAGAGCACCTACACTCGATCCCTCCCATCCTGCGATCAAGCGCACCTCTGTAGACTGCAGCAAAACAGATCAGCAGCTAAAGTTTTGCCAAAATTTTAATTTTGGCCCATTTTGTAAGTTCTTAAGTTTCTAAGTTATAGAATGGTTAATGTTTCATGTGGAAGTGTGTTTTTGTTTTAAAGAGTGAGCAAATGAACACTTCCTTCTCCAGCCCAGGGTTTGATTCAAATTCTAATTTTTACAACTGAGGATGGAACAACCATTCTAATTTCTCGTGGCAAGTTCAAGTTACGGGAAATTATGCTCTCCAATCTCATGAACTGCACCATCCAGATTATCTGCAGTTCGGTAACCAAGTCCTCCATCCTTTATCATACGACTATCCTCCTCAACAATCTTCGTTGGAAGACTCTCTCAAATCCTTCATGCAACTAACCCGCCAATCCACCGTTCAAATGCCACAGCCACAATTAGCATTGGAAGACAAGCTCAAAGCGTTCAGGCAAATAGCTAGCTAGTGCATACAAGAGCTTAAGAATTCCACCATGGTCAATAGCCAAGCCATTAAAGAACTCAAGGATGCCCCCATGGTCAACACTCTAGAAATTGCAAGGTTGGAAGGACAAGTCGATCATCTAGTTGCTGAATTTAACATAATAGAGGAAGAAAAGCTTCAAAGTCAGTTGATGGATGAAAGACACTACATGATTGATAAGGGTGATTCCAGAAATTCTGATCATGAGTATGTCCAAGCCATCACCACACTTGGGCGTGAAGAAAGTGTTGAGGAGGCTATTAATGAGCCAAATCTTGAGGATCCTTTGGGAGAGTACTTTGCTCAGTCTAAATGTGATGTAGACGTTGACAAGTTCCTTGAGCAAGCTAATACTTTTAATGGGCCAAGTTTGGAGGATCCTTTGGAAGAGTGCTTAGCTCAATTTGAGCGTGATCTGGACCTTGACATGATACGTGAGCAAGCTGAGGCCTTATTGGATTCCACTCCTGAGATGCAATCTAAGAATTGGAATACCACTAAGATATTATTCCCTAACTCATCTTCATCAGCAGCTAAGCCTCTCCTTGTGGATAACAATGAGGAGGAAGAAAAAGAGGAGCAATTTGGGCACCTAGAGCAAATTGAGCCCCCTCCAACTCCAAATTTGTCCAATGTCAAGGAAGTGAATACTGAAGCTCCTTCTTTCATCACCATCCCTTTTGAGACACATTATGAACCCTAAGCTTCATTTCCTCAATGTCTCAAAGAGCCATCATATGCCAAACTTCTCGAGGAGTTATGTACTCAAGGTCAAAAATCTAGGAATTATCTCCCTAAGAAAATCTGTCTAAGCAAGAAAGTTGGCTACTTAAGATGGCGATACATTCTTCCTGAGCCCTATGAAGTTTTAAAGAAGAAAGGATGGAAGGGATTGGTGGGACATTTGAATGATTGGGGAAAACATTTTAAATTTTGTTTTCCATTTTATTTTCTGCACTTCATTTCAGAATTTCTTTCCTTTGTCATTTTATTTTTGTTCTTGATAGAAATTAATCTTTCAGTGTTTGTTCCTGTGAGAAAATATTGTTGCTAGTTTTTGACAGGTGTTCTAATGTTTAAGTTTGGGGGACACCCTGACCTTTACACACTCTAGTTTCCTCACCTCTTGGTATTGTATCTCTACCCACATTAAGGACAATGTGCGATTTAAGTTTGGGGGTATGGAAAAACACATTGTTTGTTTGTGTCTGTCTGCTTGTTTTAATTTGTCTGTTTGTTTTTATCTATTTGTTTTGGAAAAAAAAAAAAAATTGCTATGTTGTTGATTGAGCATGAGTTACACTGTTACTATGGTTTGCATTTCATTAGCTTGTTTAACATCTTGAACGCATCATGTCATTAGGACTAATTTTTGGCTTAGAGAAACTTCACATGTTTTGAGTTGATCATCATGAACACATTAGCAAAGAGTCTGTGAGGTATGAAATTCGAACTGAATCATGCGTGTCTTGAGATTGTTGGATGACTTGTGGATGAATAACCTTGGCTTGAAAAAAAAAAATCGAAATCAAAATCATTTGGAGATTCTCATTGAGTAACCGGACCTCTTGCCTCATTAAGCATTGAGTGTTCGCGTAAAAAGATGTGAAATCCAGTTTGGTTGATTATATGGCTAGTTTGGCTTTGTAGCCTTTTTGACTTGAGTTATTAATCCCTTAGGGATATTTTTACATCTAGTGCCCTAAAACCATCTCGTTTGGGAGTCATTGGCCCAACACTCGTTACATAAGTCAATTAAAAAGCTTAAGGGAGCTGAGCATTACACAACCTACAAAAAAAAAAAAAAAATGCATATCTTGACTTAAGCCTTAGTTGTTGTCATCTAATAGAATTCCCATGAATTTTGAGGTACACAAAAACTTTGAGTAAATTAAAGCCTCATGATTGTATGTTAATCTCACTTTGCACTCAATGGAGCAAGTGTTGTCTCAATAGCCCTGCTATGAGTGACATGATTTTTGGATGTCCTAATGATGTGAATATGGTGTTTATCTTGTTAAGTATGCTCATGAGTAAGAAACATTTGTTTGATTGGGAATTCATTTCTTGTCAATAACATAGTGTTGGAGAAATGTTTGTGGGTATCATTTATATTGAACCCTCACGAGACTTCGCTCATCCACTAGGGATGCCTAGGGGTTTAAAAGGCTTGTTGCATATGCTAAATGCAATCGTCTCACCCACAACAGCGGACTTATATTTCATGTTTTCAATTTGTTTTTCGTTTTGTTTTGCTAAGGGACTAGCAAAATATAAGTTTGGGGGTATTTGATGAGTGCCAAATATTGCATATTTGAGCCCCTTAATTTACATTTGTTAATCTTTTAGCCGTGTTATAATCCAACATTTTGTTTTAGTTTTGTAATTTCAGTGTTTTGAAAGTTGCTAAGGGAAAATAGTGGATTTAATGTGAGAAATACAAGTTTTTGGCAAGAAAACCACAAAGGAAGCAAGGCCCTTTCGGATGGACGTGCGCTCGAGCGCACTCGAGACAAGGAAAGGTGTCCAGACATGGCAATGGCATGTCCGGACAGGGCACGTATCAGACGTACGTCTAGAGCTGGTTTTGCCCCACAAAACCCTAGAAATAGGGATATAAAAGGAAAACGAAATTTTAGAAGTTGGGGGGGGAGGGGGGGACCGCGGGGGGGGGGGGGGGGGGGAGAACGATTTTTGGATAAAATTTAAGCAAAAAGGCGAGGGTTTTCTAGTTTTTTGTGGCTTTCAATTTGAATTTCCTCATTTTAAGTTTCTCAATTTCTATGGATTCCCATTTGGTTGTATTTTCTTTCAATTCCATGAGAGACTAAATCCCCAACTAAGGTTGAGGATGAAGCCTCACAAATGATTAGCAATACATAATTTTCATGTAAATTGATACTTTTTCAATTATATGAATTTTATTTCTCATTGTTCTGTTTATAGTCAATTAGTTGTTGATCACTTTTAATTGATTGCTTGGTTTATTTGTTTAAATATTGGATATCCATTGTTATTTGTTCAATGGATACACCGGATTATTTGATTTAAGTTGGATATCCCTTGTGATTTATGCAAAACATGGATACATTGGATGATTTAAAATAAATTGGGTATCCTTTGTGATTTGTACAAAGAATGGATACTTGGATGATTTGATTCATTTATTTTGCAAAAATAGAACATACATAAAATGTGTCGTTGAAAAATTTGGAAAATATTGATGAATATGAAAGTTGTTGCTATGATTTGTGAGGGCTAATTCCAAAAGCCTTAGCATTTTATCTTTGGATTATTTCATTTCATTTCAATTTATGTTTGTTTATTTTCAATCACACAATTTTCGGAATTAGATTGAAATTCAATCGATTTAGATAGAAGTTTATTTACTCAAATACAACTCCCTATGGATTCGACCTCGCACTTGCTACGATACATCGGATTATACTCGTGGGAACAATGATTTAAACATGTTTTAATGTATATAGATTAAACTAAAATAAAGGTTCTTATGTTTTAGAGGATTTTTTTTATGTGATTAACTTTAAAGTGTTTTTATGCTTTTGAAAGCAACACAAGACAAAAATTTATTTGATTGATAAGTGTTGAGGAGAAAATATGCCCACCTATTTATATTTATTTACCATTTTGCCATAACCCATTCATAAGGTGACATATGTCACCTTAGCTTATAAAAGGAGAAAGGTCTCCCTTTCTCCAAGACTTTTGGCCTCTCTCTCTCCCACGTCTCCTTCTCGCTAGGAGACTCTTCTTTCTCCCTCGCCTCTCTCTCTCTCTCTCTCTCTCTCTCTCTCTCTTTTTCACTGACCCCATTTTGCACACACTAATTAATGGAAGTTAGAGGCATATTATCAATATATATTTTTATCCATATACGAGATGCTAACTTAGGTATCAGAGAGTCTTCGACCCCAATAGAAAACCCTCTGACCGTGTTCTTATTTTGCAGGAATTCCATTGACGTACTGAAATTCAACTTGTAGCTCGACCATGAAGAAATATCGCTAACGCTAACACTTCGGACCAAAAATTGCATCAACAATAAGCATAAAAAGAACATAAATATTTTCAAAACATCAAGGAAATATTAGCATTGAACCTTATGTGATAGTTGATTTGATTGCATTAAATGCTTAGTGAAAGCTTTTGTTTTATTTTGTATTCATAAAAAAATATTTTGTTTAATTTACTTTGTATTTTTTAAAAATGTTTAGAATTATATGAGTTTTTATTTGCATTGAAATATAAACATGCCAATAAATTAGTTTAATTAATGCTATGACCGTTTAATTATATTTCAAAAAAATTTCTTATATGAGATTTCATTAAGTTCAACAATGTACTTGAATTTTGAAATATAATAAGTATAACAGCAATAATATTATAAACTAATACTTTGATAATCAATATCCATAGGTTTTCTTCTTGGGTTTTTGCTATTATTTTCATTTTAAACTACTCACGAGAGAGTACAAATATTTTAACATGTTTTAATTTAAATGGAATAAATTAAAATTAAGACTTATTTTAAAAATATAATTTTCATTTTTCATTTTTTTTAAAGAATATCTAACTAGGACGAGAATAACCAGGAGAACACCTAGCATAGGCTAGCATTTCCCTTTTTAATTCATTTGAATGTTTTTATGGAAAAAAAATTTTCTTTGTATGATTTACTTGAATACTTTTTGGATTTTTTTTGCTTTTGAAGGCAAAATAAGACACAAATTATTTGATTGTTGTCCAAAAAAGGAATAGAAACATTTTTAAAACACCAAATAGATAATTAAACATTGAACATGACGTGAAATGATTTATTTAATTGTATTAAATATTGTTGGGTCATGGATCTGCTATTGAAACCCAATGGACTCCAGACCCGATCTTGACTAAATGGAATATCCGACAAGGCCTCGGAATAGCTTTCCCCTAGAAGGCCTCGTAAACCAGCGCGGTCTCGGGATATGACTCTGAGACCGTCCCTCGGATAGCAGTCAGATGTTAGATCCGAGACACTACACCGAATGCGAATAAATCAAAATACCAAGGGTAAAGTTGCCATTATACAGTGAAGGATATGCAAAGATTCAAACTCATTTCAGTAAACATTATCCTACATTCGAAAGAAGTGTTCTACAAACAATCTCTGTACTAGCGGGATAAGAGGCTATTCAAATTCAAAAAGGCAATATAATTCAAACGAAGGCTTTACTACCTCATCCGAAGATTCCTCCCTTATCAGAATAACTGCAAACCAAATATTCAGGGATAAGAGTCCCAAGATATGCAGGAAACAAACTCTACTCCATGCCTATAAATACAGCTCTCGATTTCCATCAAAAGTAAGTGCAATCCTGGCTTTGAAAACTTTGATTGCTTAAACACTATTTCCTCAGTTTCTAACTTAGGCATCGGAGTTCCCCCGCCGGGACACCACTGGGGGCTCTAATCCTATTTATTCTCTTCTGTGTGTGGTCTGAAATATCACCGAAGCCGATCGCAACACCTGAAGGCGTGCCACGTCACCATCCCGAAAAACTGTGTATCAACAGTTTGGCGCCGTCTATGGGAAGACTATTTCCTTCATTTTGATCAATTTTCATTATTCTAGGTATGGTGAATACACGTTGCCAATCCGTACGATAGCCCGGTGTACTTCCTGGGGCTACTGGAGCTCCTCCAGAGTTAGTAGATTTCATGAAGCAGATGATTGAACCCATGAAGGCTTTGCAGAAGCAGAACGAAGACCTCGCCACAAGGCTCACGATTGCCGAAGGGATTAAGAGTGGGAGGAAAGAAGGACAAAGAGGCAAGAAGATAGGCGCAAGAGGGAAAGACGCGCCGAGATCCATAGGGGAAAGAGGCCCCGAGGTTTCAAGGAAGAAGACGAAGTAAGCTCAGCTCAGGCCAGCCATCATAATACTGTCCAGAACGAAAGGTCTCGTCATACTAGATCTCGAAGGGAGCAGTCTATCCGCCAGGAGGACTGTCGCACTGAAGGGTATAACGAGAGCAACGTTAACGCCGACTTGCAGGAGCTTAAGAAGAAATGCGACGAAATGGCTCGTCAAATAGCTGATGGCGGAGATCAAACCAATGTGGGTGAACTTATGGAAAACACAAGTCTCCCCTTCACCCCTCGGGTCATGAATTTTCCTCTCCCCGATAAATTCAAGATGCCCCGAGTCAATCTCTATGATGGCACTGGGGATCCGATTGAACACATGGAAGGTCTTCGTGCGCATTTCATTCTTCATAGGACCCCGGACGCAATTTCCTGTAGGGTTTTTCCCTTAACTTTAGCAGGAGTAGCTAAAGATTGGTTCGGCAAGCTTCCAGCGAATTCAATAGATGATTTCAAGACTCTCGGGCGTCTCTTCTTGAGTCAGTTTTTGGCTACCCGGAAGAGGAAGAAGAATCCGGCTTATTTATTGTCCCTTGTTCAAGGGAAGGAGGAGTCACTAAAAGAGTTTATGCTCAGATTTAACCAGGAGAAGTTGATGATTGAAAATCCTCCCGAGCAAATAGTACTTGATGCTCTGATGCATGGAATAAGGGCTGAAGGGCCATTGATGGCCGAATTGTCGAAAAGTACTAAGTTAGTGACTCTCGGTCAGTTTATAAAAAAGGCTGATGAGTACATTAATCAAGAAGAGACCGTCAAGGCTCTCATGAAGAACCAGAAGGAAGAACTCGAAGCCAAGGGTAGTAAGGAGAAGGTAGCACTGGCAAGTACTTGAAAGAAGGAGGAGAAGAATGTGAAAAGGTCGGAGAAGGTGGCCCCATCATATCCTAGAATGGACCCTTGGAAATTGCAGAATCCGAAGTTCACTCCACTAAATACTTGTATGACTGAAGTATTCATGGAGATAAGGAAGGATCCTGCCTTCAAATGGCCAAGCAAGCTGAAAGGCGACCCTAAGAGACGTGATCCTTAGAAGTATTGCGAGTATCATCGTGATCATGGTCATTTAACTGAGGAATGCATAACACTGAGGCAAGAGATTGAGAATCATATTAGAAACGGAAGGTTGGTGAAATTCCTAGCGGGTGAGAGGAATCAATGAAGGAATGAAGAGCCTCTGTTACTGGAAGGAGACCGAAAAGCTCCCAAAAACCGAGAGGCAAGGCCAAGAGAAGATCGGTATGCTGAACCGGTCCAGGACCAGCAGGCGGAACCAAGGCAAGACAGAGAATTCCATCAGCCACGCCATCAGGATGTTGTAAGAGAGATCCACACCATTTCGGGGGGATTGGCAGGTGGAGGAGTTTCTAGTTCATCTAAAAAAGCCTACGCGAGGAAGACAAAGGCTGATGATGAAGTACTGTCGATAGGAAGACCTTCAAAAGTAGCAAAGAAAGAGGTCATGGCTATATCCTTCTCTGAAGAGGACACTAAGGGGGTAATCTTCCCCCATGATGATGCATTGGTAGTTACTTTAACGGTTGCCAACCATAAAATCCACCGAGTCTTGGTAGATAATGGTAGTTCGGCAGATATTCTGTACTGGCCAGTCTTCAAACAGATGGGCATTGACCGAGACAGGATACAACCGTTTGATGCCCTATTAGTAGGGTTTGCTAGGGAATAAGTTCGACTGATGGGATTCATCTCCCTCCCGGTTACAGTAGGGACAACTCTTAGGCAGTCCACAACTATGGTGGTCTTCTTGGTGATTGACCGACCATCAGCATATAATGCAATTATCGGTCGACCGTCCCTCAATAAGTTGAAGGCTGTGACCTCAACTTACAATTTGATGATGAAATTTCCTACTGAGGAAGGAGTCAGAGAGTTGAGAGGAGATCAAGCTGCAGCAAGAAAATGTTATAACATTTCCCTCAAGAAGTCGGAATCTGCCTCTTTGACGGTCAGTGTAGTGGGTAGTTGAGCTAAAGATCCCCTAAAAGGGGAACCTGCCGAGCCCTTGGAGGACGTAAAGCTGGAAGAAGGAAAGGTGGTGAGGGTAGGAACACAGCTCACCTCGGCAATCTGAGACTCTCGTAACCTTTCTCCGAGAAAATATAGAGGTGTTTGCATGGACTCACTAAGATATGCCGGGGATCAGCCCCGATGACATCCTCCACCAACTCAATGTGGACCCAAGTATGAAGCCAATAAGGCAGAAGAGAAGGAAGTTTGCTCTTGAGCAGAATATGGCTATCGCCGAGGAAGTAGAAAAATTGCAAAAGGCTCGGTTTATAGAGGAGGTAAATTATCCCAACTGATTGGCTAACGTGGTGCTGGTCAAAAAATCCAATGGGAAATGGCAAATGTGTGTAGATTTTACAGACCTCAACAAGGCATGCCCAAAGGACAGCTTTCCTCTGCCACGCATTGATGCATTGGTAGACTCAATAGCTAGATATGGTCTGTTAAGCTTTATGGACACTTTTTCTGGCTACAACCAGATTTATATGCACCCAAAAGACCGAGAAAAGACCACATTTATCACTGAACGAGGCCTGTACTGCTATAAGGTTATGCCTTTCGGCCTAAAGAACGCAGGAGCAACCTATCAGAAGCTGGTCAATAAGATGTTCCGAGACCAGATCGGTCGTAACATGGAAGTATATGTTGACGACATGTTGGTGAAAAGCGTGTTACAAGAAGATCATGTAGAAGACCTGCAGGAGACGTTCAGAACTCTGAAGTAGTATGGGATGAGATTAAATCCCGCGAAGTGTGCGTTTGGAGTGGCCTTGGGCAAATTTCTCGACTATATGGTGTCAAACCGAGGAATAGAAGCTAATCCCGAGAAGATCCAAGCAGTTTTGGATATGCAACCACCAAAAAATACAAAGCAACTTCAGCAATTGACGGGAAGAATTGCGGTATTAAATCGGTTTATCGCTCGGTCGACTGACAAATGCCTACCATTCTTCAAGATCCTAAGGAAAGCATTTGAGTGGTCTGCAGAATCCGAGGAAGCTTTTGAACAGCTGAAGAAGTACCTAACAAGTGCACCTTTGTTAAGCAGAACTGTTCCAGGAGAGGCATTGTATCTATACTTGGCTGTCTCCTCAACAGCTATTAGTGCTGTCCTTGTCCGAGAAGAAGACGGGATTCAGAAACCAGTATATTTTGTAACAGAGCATTGAGGGGAGCAGAAGAAAGATACCCCCAGATGGAAAAGTTAGCATTTGCCTTAACTATTGCTTCTAGGAAGCTACGCCCATATTTCCAAGCTCATACTATACGAGTCTTGACCGAGTATCCATTGAAGAAAATACTCAGAAAACTAGATCTGTCTAGCTGACTAGCCAACTGGGCAATCAAACTCGGAGAATTTGACATTGAATTCCTACCAAAAAATGCTATCAAGGGACAGGTATTGGCCGATTTCTTGGCAGAATTCACCAACCTACCTGTAACCTAAGAATGGCAAAAAGATGAGACGTGGCTAGTTTACGTAGATGGATCCTCTACAAGGAAGAACAGTGGAGCCAGTGTTGTAGTAATCACACCAGATGGAGAAGAATTATGCAGTTCCCTGAAATTGGAATTCAAAACCACCAATAACGAAGCCGAGTATGAAGCAGTTTTAGCAGGACTCAGTTTAGCCCGAGAGCTGGGAGCTGAGTTCGTTGAACTACGAAGCGACTCACAGGTAATCATTGGGCATATCCGAGGAGAGTTTGAAGCCAGAGGAAGGAAAATGAAGCAATATTTGTCAAAAGTACAGATGTTACAGAATGCATTTAAGAAATTATGTATTATGAAGATCCCAAGGGAAGAAAATGAAAGAGCTGACCAGTTAGCCGAATGGCGTCGGCAACAACTAGCAGCACTAAAGGGCCAATTCAGACTTTAGCAAGACCTGCTGTAACTGATACGGTCTCGGTCTCGGTCTTGGTCTCGGTTACCGAGACTATACCAGAATGTCAGAGGAGCATATGGGAGTATTTGGAACAAGGAGTTCTCCTGTTAGATAAGAAGTCAGCAACGCAAGTCAGAACTAGAGCTGCCAGATTCACCATCATTAACGGGACTCTCTACAGACGAGGCTTCATGCTACCACTCCTCAAGTGAATTTCCAAGGAAGAAGGTGACTATGTCCTTCGCAAGATTCATGAAGGAATCTGCGGCAACCACTCGGGAGCAAGAATAGTGGCCCACAAAGCAATCAGGGCCGGTTTCTACTGGCCAAATATGACTCGGGACTCAGTACAGACAGTCAAGAATTGTGACAAATGCCAATGCTTCGCCAACATTGCAAAGCAACCCCTAGAAGATCTGAGTTCAATCTCTTCGCCATGGCCTTTCTCACAATGGGGGGTGGATATAGTAGGACCACTACCTCGTGGAAAGGGGAGTGTTCGGTTCGCGGTTGTAGCAGTGGATTATTTCACCAAATGGGCAGAAGTAAAGGCCCTAGTGAATATTACAGCCAAGAGCATTGAACGATTCTTATGGAAGAACGTCGTATGCCGCTATGGTATTCCACATGCTTTTATAACTGATAATGGGAAGCAGTTTGCGAGTCATTCCGAGAATGGTGTGCAAAACTTCATATAAGAAACTACTACTCCTCCCTAGCTCATCCCCAGGCGAACGGGCAAGTAGAAGCCACCAACAAGACAATTTTAAAAATTCTGAAGAAGAAACTTGGAGATCGGAAGGGAGATTGGGCAGATGATCTTCCAGAAGTTTTGTGGGCATATCGAACAACCAAAAGAGTACCTACTGAAGAAACCCCGTATGCCCTGGCTTTCAGGACTGAGGCGGTCATACCAGCTGAGATAGGTTCGGGAAGTTACCGAGTCGAGTCCTTTCATTCCGAGACTAATGACGAAGGGCTCAAACTACACTTGGACCTGCTACAAGAGAAGCGGGACCAGGCCCAAATAACCATGTCAATGTACCAGGAGAAAGTAGCTCGGTATTTTAATGAAAGGGTCAAGCACAGATGCTTCAAGATCGGGGACCTGGTTTTACGCAAGACCACCATTGCTACCAAAGACCCTGTGGAAGGAAAATTAGCTCCAAATTGGGAAGGACCCTACAAAGTGATTGAGTGTAAAAGGGCAAGAGCTTACTACCTTGAGAACATGCAAGGAAAGGCACTCCCCAGGCCGTGGAATGCCGAGCACCTCAAAAAGTACTTTCTCTAGCTTATTTCAGTAAGGTGATTCTAGTTAATTGTCATTTCATTCGTATTTTTCCTGTAATTTTTATTACATTTTAAATAAAAGAATCTCCTGAAGTTTCAATCGCCTTTTAAACATTTCAAAGCAAAGTAAATTAAAATTACCCTCAGGGTAAACGATTGAAAGAAGGTTAAAACTTGCAGCCTGTAAAGGACGTAAAACCTTCAAACAAGGTGTGTCCAAAGATGGCTAAACTAATGACTTGTAAAGAACATAAAACCCTAAAAGGGTGTGTTCAAAGAAAGTCAAACAAGTAGCCTGTCAAGAGCAGAAATCCTTAAAAAGAGGTGTGCTCAAAAAGGTTAAATAAACTTCAAAAAAAGTAATTTATCAAGAGCATGTTCAAAAAGTATTGCTAAATTATTCCAAAAAATAAATATAAAACACTTCATTAAAATTGCAAGTTGTCATTTACAAAAGAACCAAATGTACTAACTGCTTTATTACAAGCAAAATAAATTTTAGCCCTCTTTGGGGTCTACAGATGGAGCTTCAGAAGCAGATAGAGTCTCGGCACCATGACCAGAGGCAGTCTTTTCATCACCTGAGGACTCCTCAGAACCTGAAAACAGCTGATGAGCAAATCTATTGATCCCCTCAGCATCAGGCATCAAATCCGACCCGAGACTGATAAGCAGTTTCAAAGCCTTATCGAAAATAGGAATGGTTTCAGGTTTGACCATATCAAGGTCGATGGTGCGAGCAGGGTCCTTGGTCCAAGACCGAAAGGTCTCAAAACCGAGAATGATTCCACCAGCCCAAGCACTATCCCGAGTCCAGGATGCATACGATAGTTGTTCCAAATAGTTAAAGGACAGGGCCTCGGCCTCTTTAAGTCGTAACTTCGTCTCTTCAAGCTTTCCTTGGAAGAATTTAAGTCGCTCCTCAGCAATAGCCTGACCTTTGGTAACTTCTTCAATTCTCGTATTTTGGCCGGTAGCCTCCGCTTAAGAAGCCTTTAACTGCTCCAAGACCTCCCCGTGCTTTTCCTCAAGTTGATGCAGGTCCTCCTTCATGATGGAATGATCCTCTTGAAGCTTTGAATGATCGGCACGGAGGGTCTACAACTCGGAAGATAGAGCC
The DNA here is from genome assembly GCF_965113065.1 of Corylus avellana. Taxonomy (NCBI): domain Eukaryota; kingdom Viridiplantae; phylum Streptophyta; class Magnoliopsida; order Fagales; family Betulaceae; genus Corylus; species Corylus avellana. The sequence goes on along the minus strand of NC_142495.1, from coordinate 13,411,670 downwards.
GAGATCCTGGACTCGGCTTGTTCAAACTCAGTCTGAGCCATCGACTGTTGTTGGCCAAGAAGGAGCAGTTCTTTGTCTTGCTGAGCCAGCGTATCCCTCAGCTTAGCATTTTCAACCCCAGAAGCTGCAAGCCTGCTTCGAAGGCTCTTGGATTCTGAGGCGGACTCCTAGAGAAACTTCCTTAAGTAGCAGTATGAAACTACTGACTTCATAACTCCCTGCAATAGATAAAGTTAATCAAGCAGAAAATGACTAAAGCAAAAAGAAAGCTTTATGAAGAGTAATACTTACACACAATTGATTGAATAACATTGACTCTGCCATACCCCTAGCAGAGATATCTCGTTCACCCGTTAAGCTCTCTTGGGGGAACCAGCTCTATTAAAGCTTGAAATGGGTTCCCCAACAATTGCCCACCAAGCCGAGACAGGGGTTCTCCCACAGTCCATTCTACATTCCGAGGCTTCACCAGGGAATAGCCTGAGGCCTCGTAACAAGCACCAACCTTGGCCTCAGGAGCCGGTGTCGGAGCCCGAGACAAAGCCTCTAGAGCAGAAGCCAGGACCTGAGTTTGCTCCTCGGCTATCGGGGACATCATCCGAGGCCTCACTTCTTCCTCAGCATGCGATCTATTCTCTTCCGCATCCATCCTTATAGAGCTGTCCGAAAACGGATCAACTAAAAGGTGTTGAATCTCGGGACCAGAATGGACCGGTAACATCGACTCCACAAGAATAGCGGTAGTAGCAGCAGCTCCAGGGGGATTTAAGGGGGTTGCCGTCAAAGGAGCGACAGCAATCGGATGGTTAGCAAGAATGTTCTGATAAGCAGATACAGGGGCCACGTCAGGCTCCGGGTTCACCTTCCTTCGAGCGGCCAAGAGATCGGTGATAAGTGCCAAATATTGCATATTTGGACCCCTTTATTTACGTTAGTTAATCCTTTAGCTGTGTCGTTATTTAATATTTTGTGTTAGTTTTGTGTTTTTAGTATTTTGTAGGTCATTGAAGAAAAACTGCAGCTTTAAAGGGAAAAATGCAAAGTTTGGAAGAAAGAATACTTTGAGAAGACCTAGATTGTGTGGTTAAGTCTAACCAAATCCAAGAAAATGTTAAATCAGATTAAAGTTCAGATTGGATAAGATTTCGGATCGGATTCAAATTCAGATTCTGCATACGTCTTAGTATTTTGACCATAACTCTCTGCTCAAATATCGGATTGAAATGATTCAAAAGACATTGGAAAGATAGCTCAAAATACTACAATTTGTTGTGAAATAGGATTTTAGTAATTCGGACGGTTTCTATTCCAAAATCGCCCCACAATTAAAGGACACAAATCTGGACGAATCCTATTCCGATTTCAGACTTCTATTTTGACTGGGAGACAGACCTTCGAATTATCTAAGTTTACTTGGGCTTCTAGGACTTCCCTAAGCCTATAAATAGACTTCTTTGCATTCAAGAAAAGAGACACAATCTCAGAGAGCAAAATTCTTTTGTTTAGTTTTTCTTTAGGTTTAGGTTTAGGTTTAGATTTTATTTTTATGTGGAGCTAAATTCCCAACTAAGGTTGGGGATGAAGCCTCACCGATGAAGAACATCAATACTTTTATGTAAGTTTTATTATTCTGATTTTATTGGGTTTTATATTTCAATTGTTTTACTTCTAATCAATTGTATGGAGTGATTCTTGGATATCTCTTGTGATTCAAGGATACATGTGATGATTTGAGATAATATCATATGATTGATTGCTTGGCTTTTAACTCATAAAAATTGGATATCCCTTGTGATTTGTTCTACGGATACATCAGGTGTTTCAATTGAATTTGGATTCCTTTTGTGATTTGGTCAATGAATAGATACATGGGATGGTTTTGATTAATTCTTTGAAGTATAGTAAAACATATCTATGATTTAATTTGTGAGAACTTCAGATTAATATTGATGAACATAAAGTATGTTGTTATGATTTGGTGAGTGTGAATTCTCAAACCTTAGTACCTTTATGCTTAGATTTACTTATTTTATTTAGTTTATGTTTATCCTTTAATTTTCAAAACTCAAAAATCAAAACCCTTTTGGAACTAGATTAGGATTTAATTAGTTTAGATATAAATTGCTCTTTCAAAAATACAATTCTCTGTGGGATCGACCTCGCACTTGCAATCCATTAAACTACAATCGATTCGTGCACTTGCGAATTAAATAAATTTGCACAACAATCGGCAAAAAGGGATTTCCCCTTTTCGGTCTCGACAGCAGGGCCTTTTCCCTTTATTAGCCTCTTTTTCTTCACCGGAGGAGCTTCACGTTCCTCGGGCTCATCCACCAAGTGTAGGGTTTGTTTTACCCTAGACTCTTCTATCTTCTTTTTGCCCTTGTCAAGTATAGGCTTTCGAGGGGTGGCGCCTCGAGTATTGGCCGCCGAAGCGCCCATATAAACAGCAAGACGAGATGGTCTCTTCCGAGACTCACCTATGTCTTCTCTGTTGGTATAAAGACAGTGGCTCAATGCATTAGTAGTAACCAGTTGCTTGAAGGTCATGGCAGACTCATTATTCTGAACCCAGGACAGAACCTTGTTGACTCGGACTGTCTCCTCCTCCGACATACACCAACTCTTGTGAAGGCCCAAATTCGGGGTAGTCGTCTCCCGTGGCACTCAAGGCCCCTCCGCCTTCTCTCCAGGAGCAAATTCCCATTGCCCTTGAGCAAATAAATATTTGTTTTTCCAGTTATGGTTATTGGTGAAGGTCTTATCCATAAAGAAAATTTTTCCCCGTCTCAATTGAAAGCTGTAAAGTCCATCGCTGTTGGGGTTCTTTTGGAGTCGGTATACCCAAAGAAACTCCGAAACTGTCAAATCCTTTCCTTTTCCAAGGGCCATGGGCCAAACAACCGCACAGGCGAAAAACATCCTCCAGCCGTTAAGAACCAACTGGTGGGGTGTCAGATTCAAGTGGCTAAGGAGCTCGCGAAACAATTTTGGGGAAAGGGAGCTTGAGGCCTGCTCGAAACCTTTCTTTATAAAGGCAGACCTCGTGGCTCCTAGCATCCACGATAGCGCCCTTCTTCTCATCGTCAAAACGAAGTTTCACCGATTTAAGGATGTAACAGTCCAATCTAATTCGCCGCTCGTCAACCGAGGTCAGATCGGGCTTCCACAAGGCTGGGTAGGTCTTACCCAAACCACCATCAGACCCTGAACCTTCTCCTTGAGACATAGTCAAAACAGAGCAGAGAAGGAAAAGTAGTGCAAAAAAGGAAAACAGATCAGAAAAGAACAAGCGGCACAGAGACTTGGTACGAATAAAAGGGAAACCCTAGAAAGAGAGGTTTTATAAAGCAGAGATAAGGGAGTAAAAACCAAAGTCTTCCCCGAGTTTGCACAATAAATGAGGCAAGAAAGGAGCCCTTGTGAATTCCACAGAACGGCTAACAGCTGGCAATTGAATAGACGCCTGTCCCAGCAACGACACGTGGAGCGACCGATGCGCCCTCGGTCAGGTCAACCGTCTCGGCAAAAATTGGTTTCAAAATTTCCCGCCAAAATTTAAAATTCAAATTTCCCGATTCCAAGGTCTCGAATTTTTCTCCAATCATAGTTTCAGAACGCTGATCCATTTCTAAGCAAAAATTTCCATGATTTTACAAATCAGAAAATTTGGGGGTAACTGTTGGGTCATGGATCCGCTATTGAAACCCAATGGACTCCAGACCCAATCTTGACTAAATGGAATATCCGACAAGGCCTCGGAATAACTCTCCCCAAGAAGGCCTTGTAAACCAGCGCGGTCTCGGGATATGACTCCGAGACCGTCCCTCGAATAGGAGTCAGATGTCAAATCCGAGACACTACACTGAATGCGAATAAATCAAAATACCAAGGGTAAAGTTGCCATTATACAGTTAAGGATATGTAAAGATTCAAACTCATTTCAGTAAACATTATCCTACATTCGAAAGAAGCCTTCTACAAACAATCTCTGTACTAGCGGGATAAGAGGCTATTCAAATTCAAAAAGGCAATATAATTCAAAAGAAGGCTTTACTACCTCATCCCACGATTCCTCCCTTATCAGAATAACTGCAAACCAGATATTCAAGGATAAGAGTCCCAAGATATGCGGGAAACAAACTCTACTCCATGCCTATAAATACAGCTCTCAATTTCCATCAAAGGTAAGTGCAATCCTGGCTTTGAAAACTTTGATTGCTTAAACACTCTTTCCTCAGTTTCTAACTTAGGCATCGGAGTTCCCCCGCCAGGACACCATCGGGGGCTCTAATCCTATTTGTTCTCTTCTGCGTGTAGTCTGAAATATCACCGAAGTCGATCGCACCAGCTGAAGGCGTGCCACATCACCATCCCGGAAAACTGTGTATCAACAAATATTAAGTGAAAGATTTTGGTTTATTTTGTATTCATAAAAAAATAAAAAAATAATTAAAAAAAAATTGTTATTTTGCTCTGTATTATTTTGTAAATGTTCAGAATTAGATGAGTTTTATTTGTATTAAAATATAATACATATTACACAAATATCATCACAATTTTTTCTAATTTTCTATTAATACTTTAATAATCATAATTCAGATTTTCTATTTACTATTTTTTTTTTCTTTGTACTTCTTTTTGTTTTAAATTAAACATATTAACATATTTTAATTTTTATGGATTAAAATAAAATTAAGTATCTTATGATTGTAATTTTTTTTTTGATTTATAAATTAATGCAATATTTTGTGTAACTATGTTTAGTAATGTACTGATTTATAACTTTAAATGTTTTTTTATTTAAAGAGTTGAAATATATATTTATACGTCTTTTTTAGCATATAATAAAAAGTACAGTGAAGATGCATTTAAATTTTAAAATTAAATTATAATGTTATGAGCTAGTGTAAGTAATGTTAGAAATCATACTTTTGTCCTACTAATATTTCACGCATTGAGGTGATAAAATTTGTTATAATTATATTTCTTTGTCTTTTTGATTCCTTTAAAAAAATAAAAACCAAAAAGAAATAAAGTGGCATCCAAACACGTCCTTAGAAATCAGTTGAAAGAGGCAGGTAGGGGGAGAATAAAGAGGTAAGAGAGTCCGAAAAACGTTGCGAGACTCTCATTCTCTCCTCACCTTTCGCTCTTGACAGTCGCAATGCCACTCTCTCATTCTCAACCATTGTTAGTTGTCAATGTCTTCCTTCTCCTTCCTCTTCCCTCTAATTTTAGCCACCATAACCAACCCAAGAAAACCCATCAAATCTTCAGCAAAAGTATCATCATTTCCTCTTGGGGGGTTTACATTACTTGTTTTCTCTTTCTGGATCCTCATTCTCTTGTTTGGGAAAGATGTGCCACAATAGCATTGTTGTTTTGTGGTATGTTTTATTTGGGGTCCTCACGTCTCCTGTCCATTCCAAGACCGCCTCTCCAGATGGTACGCTTTCTATTTTATTTTCTAGCCTTTTTTTTTTTTTTTTTTTGTTTGACATTTCGATTATGATATAGTTGTGCGATGTTATCTGGGTTTCATTTTCTTTTGATGCTTGCGGTAATTTCAAATGCGAAAGTGGCGATTCTGTTGATATTTGATAGGTCCCAATCAGCGTAACAGAAATATAACTAATATTTAATACAATAGAAAGATGATACACGATACAAATCTCCACTTACGGCTGGAGTATACCACAACACAAACACTATTCATTTTACATGACACACGTTAACTAAAGAAAACTATCTCTACCCATGTTACAAGGATAACTGAAACATAAGGGGTGAATGCTAACTACTTTGGACGTGCGTCTTGCACTTCCTCTCCACATTATGTGTATCAAAATTGTTGTACTTCTATGTATTTTGTTGAATTTATATGACACAAGTTTTTTTTTTTTTTTTTTATAAGTAATAATCCAATCTCATTAAAAGTGTAAGGCGCCTCTTAGTACACATGAGGTATACAAAGGAAACACTTAACTAGAAAGGAAAAAACGAATAAGGAAATCATCAAAACTAATCGACAGAGGGGACACATAAGCTGTAATCCAAAGATACAAAGTATGGTAAAAAGTGGCTAAAATCTCTTCCAAGGTCCTCTCTAAGTGCTCAAAGCTCCTATTGTTTCTTTACCTCCATAAGCACCAAAGAAGGCAAAGAGGTGCTATTTTCCATATTGCAGCACTTCTCAGCCTTCTAGAAGACCACTAACAAGCAAGCGAGTCGACAACCCATCTGGGCATGACACAAGACATCTTGAAGCGACTAAAGCGAGCACTCCACATAGCAAAAGCCACATCGCAATGATGAAGAAGGTGGTCCATAGATTCCCCAGTCTTCTTATACATGCTACATCTGTCTATCACGATAACACACGCTGCTTCTTGAGATTATCCAAGGTAAAGATCTTGCCAAGAGCTGTTGGCCATGCAAAAAAAGCCACCCTTGAGAGAGCTTGAGTCTGCCACACACTCTTCCAAGCGAAATGACTACCATTAGAACAAGCCAAGGAACAGAAGGACTTGACCTTGAATAAAACTTTTTTAGAAGGGACCCACCGCAACTTATCTTTACTACCTTTTCTCACTTTAACTGAATGCAAAACTTGGAGAAAAGAAGCAAAAACGTCCACCTCCTAATCATGAGCCTCTTTAGTAAAGCTCACATTCCACTAATTAGAAATGCCCAAAAACTCCAAATTGTCAGCAATGGAGGTGTCCTTCTCACAAGCAATGCCAAATAGAACTGGAAAAGTTACCTTAAGAGCAACGTCCCCACACCATAGCTCATTCCAAAAGGTAGTCCTAGTTCCATCCCCCACATCGAATCTAGTATAACCTGCAAAAGACTCCCAACCTTTCTGATGCTCTTCCGCAACTCCACCCCAAAAGCTCCTGCTGGCTCGAGAGAGCACCACTCATCCCATAAATTGCTGTATTTGGAGTTCACCGCTACTCTGCACCATGCGTCTCTCTCAATCCCATGGTGCCATAGCCATTTACCTAGCAAAGCACAATTGAACACCCTAGAGTTTTTGATACCCAACCCTTAGAGATCGGAGAGCAAACTTTGGCCTAGCTAACCAGGTGATATTTGAATTCTTCACCTATCCCTCCCCATAAAAAGTCTCATTGGAGCTATTTTATTCGATTGGCCACACTAGTAGGAATGGGGAAAAGAGATAAGAAATACGTAGGCAAGTTGGAAAGGGTACTCTTTATAAGGGTAACCCTGCCACCCTTAGAGAAATACATCATTTTCCAACTAGTCAGCCGATGCTCCATCTTTTCCATAATGCCATCCCAAATAGCCTTAGCCTTGTAAGAAGCCCCTAGCGGAATACCAATATACATGAGGGGTAGAGGGGAAGTCCCACTACCCAAAATGCCAGCCAACTCGTCCACATTATTCACATTACCCACAGGAACCAAAAATGATTTGGATAGATTAACCTTTAAACCAAAAATAACTTCAAAAAATAAGAGCACACATAGAGATCAAAGTTGGCCTCACAAAAAACCAAAGTGTTGTTCGCGAAGAGCAAGTGAGAAATATTTACAACAGGGAGCCTAAATCCCACAGAGAAGCCTAAGAGAAGACCCCTGTCAACAGTATTAGTTATCATTTCACTCAAAGCCTCCACGACTACTACAAATAGAAGAGGAGATAGAGGATCACCCTTCCTCAGGCCATGAGAACTACTGAAAAAGCTAGACGGAGAACCATTAACCATAACGGAGAAGCGTACAGAAGAAATGCAATGCCCTTTCCATGAAACCCAAAACCGCACCTTCTCAACATGTACAAAAAGAACTTCCAGTTGATGTGATCTAAGGCCTTCTCAATATCTAGCTTGCAAAGCACCCCAGGAACACCAAACTTGATACAACTATCTACACATTCGTTGGCAATGAGAACCGAATCCAGAATTTGCCTACCTTGAACAAAAGCATTCTAAGCCTTTGAAATGATCTTCTCTGTAATTTTACTCATTTTGTTAGCAAAAACTTTAGCGATGATCTTGTAAACAAGTCAAGGCTAAGATGTGTGTTTCTCGAGCTTGCCATTTTTGCTAGGGACTCTGAGATGAGTCAGCAAAGTGATAATCAAAGAGTGTGGTAGACGAACTAGTTTTATGGTCAAATGCTCCATAATTGATGTAGGAAAACTAATATGCATCACATGCAAATCATACGCAGTTGAGAGCTTTTCAAAAATCATACTAGGATCATGCATCATAGTTTTGCAAAAATCACAATTTTTCAAAAATCTTTTTTTTTTTTTTTTCCCCAATTAGACAAGAAAAACATGAGTTGTTAATGTAATTTTAGCTTATTTATATTGGCTTTAATGCACTTTCTTGTTAATGTCTTATTTATAAAGTTTGTTTTTATGTTCATAGTCCAAGCTGTTCCAACTTGAGGGGGAGTATTAGGTAGGGGTGTCAACCCAGCCGGTTATAACCGGCCAACTGGCCAATAGCTTTTAAAAGCAGTTGGAAATAACCGGTAATTGGCCCTCCCGGTCCGGTTATCGATTTTCGCATTTTAAACCACCTGGTTATAACTGGTAACCGGGTGTGTATATATATGATATATATTAATATATTTATTTTTTAAAAAGGTAAGTTTGTTTAAATACTTGTTTTTTTAATATATATATATATATATATATATATATATATATATATAATGTTTGTATATACTTGTTTTTCCTTTTTATTGTTTTCTTTGGGTTTGTGGTAGTAAATATTTAGTGTTTAATCTCATAAGAATGAGATTTGTAGTTGATATATGTAGATGTAGTTGTTTAATCTCATTCAAGCTTTTAAAATGAAATTTTAGGGCATTTTTAAACATTGGATTTTCACGCCCAAAATGGCAAAAGCACTGATAGACTAATATAGCTTTTTTTGAGGTTTTTATTTTTTTTGAACCACAACAAAGCCTAGCATATTGGACCAAAAAAGCCTTAATTGTTTTTTGTAAAATGGCCAAAAAAGGCTAAATTAAGCCCAAAAAGTAGGCCCAATACCCAAAATAGCCCAAAATGCCCAATTTTTTAAAGACCCGGTTATCGGTCCGGATAACCAACTACCAACCGGTAATCAGTGGTTATTACATAATCGGGTAACCAATAGCGGGTTACCGGTTTCGGTTTTCTAAATTGACAAACCAGCTACCCCGGTTCCGGTTAGCAATTTTACCTAATAACCATTAACCGGAACTGGGTTGACACCCCTAGTATTAGGGGCCAATTGATATAGCTTTTTTATCCTCCTTTTTACTGTTTACCCAAATATGAGAAATGAAATGCGTTTGTTAAGCCATTGAAATGAGAGAGAATTTTGAAATTGGATATTAGCCACCTAAGAAAATCATTATAGTTGGACTACCAACAACCAATCTAATCTTGACATGTCATAAGAGACCTCTAACATGTTTGTTTTCAATCCTCATAAAACAAAAATAAAGCAAAAAACAAGGAGTTATCAATGCATTATAAGAAGTGGGTTTTAGAAGGAAGCAAAAAGGTTTGGTAGAGAAAAGAAAGGGTTAAAAAATAGGAGTTTCATCTATTGATGTTTAAAGACTTATTAGGATTTGGGAATATTTTGGCCATTGTTATATTTATCTAAGCCTATATAATAAGATGTGTGTGGTAGGCCATGTAACAAGTTGAATAGCCTCCACCTATTGTATCTAAACTGTTCATGCAAACTATAACAATGGTATCAGAACTTTAGATTTAGATCCTTGTTCTAATCACTTTTTTTGTACTATTTTGTCTTTTTTTTTTCCTCTATTTTTTGGTTGAACTTCACACCTTGCTGTTGGTGAGTCTCTCTTTGGCGGCAGAACCGCCCATGTGGGCTTAGCCAATCTTGGTGTTTTCCGGCAAGATCCTATTGACTTTTGGTGTTTTGCGGCAAGATATGACCAGCCTTGGTGTTTGGTTGTGGGTTCCGACCAGTTCTTGTTTTCAGTGAGATCCTACCGACCTTGGTGTTTTGCGATGAGATCCAATTGTCCATTGCAGTTTCCGAGTTACATTGAATTTTTTAGGGATTTCTTTTTTGTAAGTCTTTGTTTTGTGTGCTCCAAGCTATTCCACCTTGAGGGAGAGTGTTAGAGTTTGTTTTTCTTGGCATTTTTGTTTGTTTGTTTCTTCCAAGCTAGACTTATATGATATATATGTTTCAGCTTGAGGGGGAGTGTTAAAAGAGTTATTAGGGTTTATAAGCCATTAGTGTTTAGGAATATTTTGGTCATTGATATATTTTTGTAATCCTATATAACAAGATGTGTGTGGTAGGCTACGTAACAAGTTGTATAGCTTCCACCTTTTGTATCTAAATCGTTCATGCAAAACTATAACAATTTAATTCATTGTTATTGAGACCAAGTTTCTTTTCTTTGAAAGAAATGAAATGGATAATTATATACCTTTGAAAGTGAAGATCCTGATGTTTGCTAACTATATTTTGCAGTCTCTGCCCTTAATGTGATGTATAGCAGCTTAAAATCTCCTTCACAACTTACTGGCTGGAAGTCGAGTGGGGGTGACCCTTGTGGTGACTCCTGGGAAGGGATCAAATGCTCTGGCTCATCCGTAACTGAAATGTATTAACCTTTTTTGTAATATCTGTTGATAATTGCATTCATCTAAATCCACCTTGTTGAGAGAAGTTATTGTTTAACTATTTTATGTAATGTGCTTAAATTTTCTAACTTGGAACCTTGTTTCTATTATAAAATATGCAGAAACTTATCTGGCCTTGGACTCACTGGATCAATGGGCTACCAGCTTTCGAGCTTGACATCTGTCACTCGCTTGTAAGGCCTAGTTTTAAAAGATATGCATCTTTTATGCTAAACTTTCTATTTCTTAGACAGAAATTCACCTGAAAGCAAATCATTTGTTTGTCTAGTACAGTGATTTAAGCAGTAACAACCTCAAGGGTGATATACCATATCAGCTCCCTCCTAATGCAATTAACATGTAAGTCAGCTAACAAATGACTCATATACCAATAGTAAATTATACTCAAGAGATATATTGTGACACCATGAATGATGTGTTTTCTGCATTACTCTTTTGGTTTGTGAACATAATTTGATGGTCTTCTGCAATGGTCTTTTGAAGTTTTACACTGTTCCCCTAGATTCATTTTATTAATTTATATTCTTTTATTTCTTTTGATCTGTTTGTTGTTTTTCACTGATCTTCACAAAGGAGTGGAATAGTTAAGTCTAATTTTAGTCATTGGATTAGGTTTCATTTGCAATTCCTTTGGTATTGCTTTAATTGGTGACCCTGGTGGCTTGTGCAATGAACTTAGTGATTGCGTTTGGTGTCAAATGTGACAATTTACATATTGCTTGAAGAAATTATGTACAACTTTATATGTTAAGATCAAGACATTAGCCTTTGAGAACTTTCTTCTGAATAATTAGCTTCTTCTTATTATATTGATATTCACCTTATGAACTTGATGTGTAGAGATCTGTCTCAGAATGACTTCACTGGTGGTGTGCCTTATTCGATTTCTCAGATGACTGACCTTGAATACCTGTATGAATTTGTTCCTGTTTTCACACACACACACACACACACATATATATATATTGCCCTTTCTCATTTCTTTGTGGTGTGTGCAGAAAGCTTGGTCATAATCAGCTTAATAACCAGTTGAGTGATATGTTTGGAAAACTTTCAAAACTGAAAGAGCTGTAAGTATTGCTAACATGGCAGAAAAGGTCTTCTCTTTTCCCTTTTTTTTTTTTTTAAAATTTTTTTCTTTCTTTCTTCTGTATGCATTGCATTATCTTGTTTACTGTAAACAACTTTACGCATTCATGGTCTTGCATTGAATATGAATTAAGCTGGTTTCTGGCTTGTCACGCAAATTTTTTGTACGTGCTTAAGTCTCTCTATTTGGTACATTGCAAACTTTTATTTTACTTTTGTAGAGGGCTTTTCTAATTTCTCAAGTTCATTATAAGATCAAATGCCTTCATACTCTTCAAAATTATTTCCATGCACAAAAATGTATGATATAAGTGTGAATTGTATGACTAAATTTGAAATTTATTCCAATGGTTTCTAGCATTGTATGACTTCTTATGTTTTGAAAAAACTAATGCTTGGAGGAGCTCACGGGATTTTTCTTCTTTACTCTTGTCACTTGGATGGCTGCTTAGCTTGCTCTATAAGTGATTAGTTTTTCGGATTTTCTTGTTCTTTTTTCTTTTCCGGCATTCTCTTGTATGTTTACTGTGTATTAAGGTTGTGCCCTTCTGCTCTTTTTGGTATATACAACATTATTTATCAAAAAAAAAAAAGGGGGGGGAGGGGGGGGGGGGGGAGGAAACTCATGAAGAAGAGTTCTTTATGATCTTGCCTTGGTTAAAGGACAAGAAGGACCCAAAAGCCAGAGTTAAAGCAGTGACTGCCAATTTTTACTATCACTATCCTGATAAGCATCATAATAGGTTTAAAGCTGAAATTAGAAGAAAGAAGTTAAAGCGATTAGTAGTAAATGGTTGATAGTAATACTTAGAAATTTTGCAATATGGTTGTTACACTTAGTAGGGATTTCTTAAGTTGGCACCATGAACTCTTTCTATTGAGTTATTGAATCTAGCTAGAAAATGGGAAATGGATAATAATATCTGGGGGTTGTATGGCGTGGAGAAACACCCCTCAGAAGTTTTTTAACCTAGATCCATGCATGCATTGCAAGAAAGATGGAAGTTAACCTCTTCAAGAAGACCGCAGGATAGGAGGTGCAATTATTGCTTAACGCTCAGAATCAGTCATCTATTGACTATTGATTGTTCATTCTCTTTCTAGAATTAGGTTGGTTGATTTACAAACTCATTTCTTTGTGACTTTTGGTCTATTTGGAAAAAAAGTTATAGGAGATTTCCAGACAGATTATGTTCAAAAAGGTGAATGGTATTATTGTGATTTTGGTTTTCTAGCCTAGCTTATGCAAGGAGGTCACATATCTTTTATTTTGAAAGACAATTGATGTCCTCTTGCACCTTGTGATATGTAGTAATCTTAGAGGTCTTTTTGCTCTTCCTGACTCCTCTCATTTCATTTACCCCAAAGTTTGCATCCTCATGTTTAATAAGGTTAAAATTATTGCAATGACATAATTTATCCTTTCTAATTTTTTTTTTTTTTCTTTTATAGAAATTTATTGAGATGTTTTTCTTTCTTGTATTACTGGGGATAAGCAATATATATCTGCAACTATGTATGAGTGAAAAAAGTTGTGTTGGTTAGTGTGGATCTTAACAACCCTCTAACATCCTCCCACATCCTAATCAGGCTTCCCTTCATGTATTAATTGTCTAACATGTTTTATTACATTTCTTAATTCAATCCAGTAGACATGCCTCTTTATTTTTATCCCATTTGAAAATTTTCTCTTTCTTCCAAATCTTTTTTTTTTTTTGAAATTCAATTCGGCAACGCTAATGGCTACCCTACTAGCTTTTTTTGTTACTTATCAAACTAAAGGTCTTTTGTAAGAACATGTTCTTGCACCATTTTATCAAGTCCTATTAGTTGGCTTGATTAACATTAAAATTGTGCTTCTTGGTTTGAGGAATAGAAAGGAAGCAAGAAGATAGAGTTGCAGCATGAGAGTGGAGTGACATTCTTGAGTTTGCTATTTGACTGCATTTGATTCTTCTTCTTTTTTTTTTTTTTGTGATTTGTAATGCATGATAAGATCAAAAAGGCCATCTATGATAATGCTCCCCCTCGAGTTGGTTGATGTAGTTTACCTTCCTACAAAGTTTTGTCACTTAATAAGAATTACAAATAAGAATTCTATTGTGAGACTAATAATTGGCTTATCATTTATTTTTACGAATCAATAAGTATTGCTATGTTCTAATGGCTTCTTTATTGAACTTCATTGTTACATCACCAGTTATCCTAAAAGTTTAAGCTTATAAGAAATAGTGAATTTAGTTATTTAATTAAATATTTTAACACTACCCTCATGTCTTTAAGTAAAACACAACATCTGAAATATTTAAATTGAAATAAGGGGTAAACTATAGGATAAAAATTCGAACTCAAGACTTCTACTATGATACCATGTTAATTCACTAGTTATTTTAAAAGTTTAAGCTGATGAAAAATTATGAATTTAATCATATAATTAATATTGTAACTTTCTTACAGGGACCTTTCCTACAACTCACTGTCTGGCAATTTGCCTCAGAGTTTCAAATCACTCTCAAGCCTCAAAAAATTGTAAGAAGCAATTCATTTTAAATTTAGATCATTGAAGTTCCTTGCTGCTAACTTCCTTATATTTTCTTACAGAAATTTGGAGAACAATCAATTCAATGGTCCAATTAATGTCCTTGTTGATCTTCCCCTTACTGATTTGTAAGGAGATCTCCACTTCATGTTTATTATTCAAGAGTTTATAATCAGACTTTTCAATTTGAGATTTAGTTTATCCTTTTAGTTGACAATGGCTACAGGCACTCATAGATCACTGGGTGTTTTAGAACTTCATTAAACCATTATAATGTTGGCAGGAATGTTGAAAACAACCAATTTACTGGCTGGATTCCCAATGAATTAGAGAATATAAACTTAGAGTGAGTTCTGTATTCAAATTAATTTTGTATATTTGAGGATGCATTGCTTAAGTTGTTCGTTTTTTTTCCTGAGTTTGTGATTATCTATATTGAAGAACTGGAGGGAACTCCTGGTCATCTGGCGCTGCTCCTCCTCCTCCCCCTGGTGCAAAACATCATGCTAATCGACACCCAACCAATAATGGTGATGGTAAGTCTGTCAAGGGTGGAGTGGCAATAGCCGGAATAGCTATGGGTGTACTGGTGGTAATTGGGATTCTAATTACTCTTTTTTCAAGAAGAAAGTCTTCTCCTTCTTCAAATTTCCTTGATGAAGAGAGGATTAGCCAGCGTAGATCATTTACCCCCCTTGCATCTCAGGAATTATCCCAAGACTTGCGAGCTGACATAAGCAAAAGCTTCAAAGGTAGTTTTTTTTCTTTTTTTTTTTCTTTTCTTGGGAGATTCACTATAGTAGGCTTCAAAGGTTGTCTTAATCATTTTGCTTAAGTCTCCCTTTGGGGCCAGTTACTTATCAAAAATGACTACAATTAAATTGTTTGGATGATATAATGGTGACAGAGCTTCAGCCATTGGATCGGTGTGCTTCAGTTGATATCAAGTCTTTGCAAAAGTCTCCTTCAATTGGTCCTAAGCATCCACCTTATGATTTGAAGCGATCATATGATGAAAATGAGTTTACAAACCGTTTGAATGCCCGAAGAAGCACCTCCCTTCATGCTACATCTTACTCCTTGCCAGATTTACAGCTTGCTACCGTTAATTTCGCAACAGGCCGCATTCTTGGTGAAGGATCTATTGGACGTGTTTATCGAGCTAAATATGCTGATGGGAAGGTATTTTGTGCTTGGTTATTATATTTCCTACTTTTATTGAAAAGCTACAATCCCAATTCCACTAAAAATAATGTGCTTTGAGGAGAAGGTGAATTTGATGTTTTAGTAATTAGATCTACTCATATTTTTTAGGTTTTAGCTGTGAAAAAGATTGACTCCTCACTTTTTCAAGGAGGGCGATCAGAAGAATTTGCAGAAATTGTTTCTAACATCTCCAAGCTTCACCATCCAAACCTTGCAGAACTTGTTGGATACTGTTCAGAACAAGGCCATAACATGTTAATTTATGAGTATTTCAGGAATGGGTCACTTCACGAGTTCTTGCACATGTCAGATGACTATAGCAAACCACTAACTTGGAACACAAGAGTCAGAATTGCATTGGGCACTGCTCGTGCTGTTGAGTAAGTCAACTTATATACTACTTTTTGGATGAATTCTATTATTTTTTGGGTTAAATTCACTTTACCCCCTAAAGTTTCAGAGGTTTTTTAATTCGAACCCCAATGTTTAAAAATTGGCAATGTACCCCCTAATGTTTTAAAAATTTTCAATTCAGACCTTCTGTTACTAATTTCGTCTAATTGGACGGAAATCATCCCACGTTCATCTCGCATGGGATTTTGATACCCTCTATTCCAATTTTGCCCTCATTAAAACTTATGAAATTATGTAATTACCTCAATTTCATAGTTTTTAATGAGCGTAATTTTGTAATTTCATAAGTTTTAACGAGGAAAAAATTGGAATAGTGGGCATCAAAATCCCATGTGAGACGCATGTAGGATGATTTCTATCCAATTAAACAGAAATTAGTAATGGAGGGCGTGAATTGAAAATTTTTGAAACATTACATTGCCAATTTTTAAACATTGGGGTTCGAATTGAAACACCCCTAAAACTTCAGGAGGATAAGATGAATTTTTCCCTTCTTTTTTTGTTGTGAAATAAGAGCAAATAATATCAATTATTGCATGTAAAATCCCTTTAGGAATGTGAATGTTTCTTGTGCACCTAGATACTCCATAAATTTATGTGTTCCTTAATGATTCCTATGAACAATACATTTCTTTTTTCTTTTTTTCTTTTTTTTTTTTTTCTCATTTTTTAGTCGCAAGCCATTAATTCCAATGTCTAATTGGTAGCCTCATTGAATTTAGCCTTCTGAAGATTTAAAATCCCATAATGTGGAATTTTAGACACATCCCTGTATGCAATTTTTTTTTTCTCAAGTTTGCCTCATAATGCATATTAGTGTGAATATGCACTAATTGATCAAGGTTTATAAGGGCGTCAACTGATTAAGTTTAACAAGACAACTAACTAATGTGAGCTTTGCTAGAGCAACTCATGATTGGGATGTGGATGTCTTTGCCTTGTTTTTTAGGGTATTGTATTTAGTGAGAGAGACAAAGGTGAGGACAAGCTATGGTGGGTCCCTTCAAAAGAGGATTGTTTAGTATTAAATCCTTCTATAGTGTCATGTGTTGTAATGATGGCTTCCATTTCCCTTTGAAGCGTTTTTGGCGAACTAAGGTTTCGTTGAGGGTGGCCTTTTTTGCTTGGCTGGCAGCCTTAGGAAAGATCCTTACCATGGACAACCTTAGGAAACAGCATGTCATTGTAGTTGATAGGTGTTACATGTGTAAAAGGAATGGGGAGTCTGTAAACCATCTTCTTCTCCATTGTGAGGTTCCTTGTGCTGTTTGGAATGTTTTTTTAAGTCGATTTAGGCTGTCTTGGGTTATGCCTAAACTAGTAGTCAACTTGTATGCCTGTTGGTGGACTGCCGGCAGTACTGGGAGTGTTCTTGTGTGGAAGATAGAGCCTTCGTGCCTGTTGTGGTGTCTATGGAGGAAAATGAATGACAGAAGTTTTGAGGACCTTTATGTGACTTTAAGTTTTGGGAAGTACTGAAATATGATATTATGGCTGTTTTTTCTGAATTCCATAGTCGACTACAATTTGAGAAGAGTTGATGCAACTTTTGTTTCTCTGATTCCAAAAAAGGTAGGCGTTGTGGAGGTGAAGCATTTTTTGCCTATTAGCCTAGTTGGTGGGGTGTATAAAATCATATCCAAGGTTCTCACCACTAGGTTTAAGTCAGTTTTGGGATATATTATTTCCAATTCACAGGATGCCTTCATTGTAGGTCGCCAAATTTTAGATTCAATGCTTATTGCTAATGAATGTTTGGATAGTCTTCTTTGATTGGGGGAAGCCAGGGTACTATTGAAATTGGATTTGGAAAAAGCGTATGATCATGTCAATTGGGATTTCTTGCTTTATTTGCTTAAGTGATGTGGTTTTAGGGAGAAATGGCGGGCTTCGATATAGTTTTGTATTTATACAGTGAGATTTTCCATACTTGTAAATGGAACTACTTCAGGTTTTTTTAATAGCTCTCATGTGATACGGCAGGGGGATCAACTCTCGCCACTTTTGTTTGTGGTGATTATGGAGGCTTTGAGCCAGATGTTGACTACGATAATGGATGAGGGTCTCTTGATAGGGTTTTCAGTGGGGTCCATGAATAATGAAGCCTTGGTAGACACTAATCTTTTGTGGTGTGCAATCCGATCAAATTCGACACTTGCGATTTATTTTCTTATGTTTTGAAGCAGTGTTGGGTTTGAGAATCAATTTAGGCAAATTAGAACTTGTTCCTATATGAGAGGTGGAAGATGTCGAAGATCTGGCTCATATACTTGAGTGTTGAGTCGCTTCTTTGCCTATGATGTATTTGGGTTTTCCGCTTGGAACCTCTTATAAGGCCACCTCTATTTGGAATGGAGTTATTGAGCAAATGGAATGTCAGTTGGCTGGTTAGAAGAAACTTTATTTGTCTAAAGGTGGTCAGTTGACTTTGCTTAAAAGTACTCTTTCCAACCTACCTACATATTACTTATCACTATTTCCTATTCTAATGGGAGTGGCTAATAGGCTAGAGAGATTCCAAAGGGATTTCCTTTGGGGTGGTATTGGGGTAAAATTCCGTCTAGTAAATTGGAAGAAGATATGCACGCCGATAAAAGCGGGAGAGCTAGGAGTTCGAAATTGCTTCAATTTAATCAAGCCTTATTGGGAAAGTGGTTGTGGCGGTATGCTTTGGAAAGAGAGGCCTTATGGAGATTGGTGATCGAAGCTAAATTTGAGAGTATGAGGCGTGGTTGGTGTTCAAAGGAGGTTATGGGGACATTTGGAGTGGGCCTTTGGAAACACATTAGAAGGGGTTGGGATAATTTTTCCAACTTTGTTCGCTTTGAGGCTGGGGTTGGGTTTAAAGTAAGTTTCCAGCTTGATATTTGTTGTGGGGATAGACTGTTGAAGGAAGTTTTTCCGACTTCATTTACTATTGCTAGGCACAAAGACATGTTGGTGGGGGATACTTTTCAATGTCAAGATGGAGTTCTTCAATGGAATGTCCTTTTTATGCGGCCAGTCCAGCATTGGGAGATGGAGCTGATACTCTCCTTCAAGCGACAGTATTCTTTCAAGTTACGTCATTGAGAGGGGGATTGGTTAGGATGGAGCCCGTCCAAAAGGGGTCAGTTTGAAGGGAAGCTGTTCTATAAAGTGTTAACTAGCCAGGATAGTCCTACATTTCCATGGAAGAGTATTTGAGGAGTAAACCTCCTTCGAGGGTGGCATTCTTTGTGTGGATAGCAGCCTTAGGGAAAATATTGACGCATGATAATTTGCAAAAGAGGAATGTTGTGGTGGTTGAGAGTGTTGTATGTGTAAGAAGAGTGGGGAGTCCGTTG
This sequence comes from Corylus avellana, assembly GCF_965113065.1. Classification (NCBI taxonomy): domain Eukaryota; kingdom Viridiplantae; phylum Streptophyta; class Magnoliopsida; order Fagales; family Betulaceae; genus Corylus; species Corylus avellana. Next base: position 13,392,425 of record NC_142495.1, on the reverse strand, counting down.
ATCACCTATTGCGAAATTGCAGGCGAACTCTGGAGTTACATTCTTACATTTTTTGGGCTAGAGCGGGTTATGTCGAGACAGGTAATGGATTTGTTCACACGTTGTGGTGGGTTGGTTGGGTGTGGTCTAGCTAAGGAAGTGTGGAGGCTAGTTCCATTGTGTTTTATGTGGTGTATCTTGTGTAAGAGGAATGGTCGGCTCTTTGAAGACATAGAGAATTTGTCAGTAGAGCTGTAGAAGTCTATGGTGAACCGCTATCCATATATTGGATGTTTCTACTTTTGCAAATTTTTTGAATTTATTTTCTTCTTCTTCCTATTAGGGGTTTTCTTGTATGTATATTCCCTGTGTACTAGGGTTGCGTGCTCTGCGCTTTATTAATGATATGAAATTACGTATAAAAAAAGAAGTTATTATGATTTTTCTTGTTCTTTTTATTCGTGGAAGTGAATTTGAGGTTACTTTGGATCAGGTCTGGTTAATTTGCTTAAAAAAAATAAATCTAGCCAAATACATTTAATTACTTACATACTTTAAACAAATACAATGAATGTTAAAGGTCAACCATCACTTTCATAACCTTCCTTTAGTTTTTAACTTGTTAACATTTTACCAACTTAGTGTTTAGATACTTGTCAAAATCGACTTAATGATGGGTTTGGCTAATTTCGTCCTGATTTGGATTCATACAACTTGCTTTTACAATTAGTGTGCACAAAAGTTCATATATATTTTCTTGTAATATGAGCTTTTTAGTCAGTATAGGTTGGAGTGGCCTACATTGGATTCATACGAAGCAGTGACAATGATCACAACCATTTTCAATTGGTTAATATAGTTGTTGAATTACATTCTTGCTGTCAAAGCCAAAAGGGATTTTTGTTTTATCATGAATGCCACTAATTTTATTCAACTAATTCTTTGGACATCATTTATGCATCTAGGTACCTCCATGAGGTCTGTTCTCCATCCTTACTTCACAAGAACATCAAGTCATCCAATATATTGCTCGATACTGAACTCAATCCTCGTCTCTCAGACTGCGGCTTGGCAACCTTTCATCAGGTCACTATTTCTGGAAATATGTTATATCCTCTTATCCTAATAATGTTTTGTATAAGATTTGATTTGAACTCCTAATAGTACTTGCATTTACCAATTATACCTGAAGCTGGTTTGCATTATGAAAGTAAAAGCTAGGTCTGCCAAAGGAGTGGGCTGTGATTTAAATCACACCCTGTTTAGCTAGATCTTGTGCAACATTATGATGTGGTGATCTATTGAATATGGGGATAGTTCTACGAGCACAACAGATGTCCCCACTTGGTTTGTGAGTATGTTTCTAGAAATGGAATATAGGTTAAACAGATTGGTTGTTATATGATCATATCAATCCATGTTTTTGGGTTACATCAAACTTGGAAAGTTTCTTAAGTGATCTTAGACTAGAATCAGCCAATCTTCTCTAAAGTCAACCTCTTCATGGGCTTAATTGTAGATGTTCATAATTACTATATACCCAGTATTTTTGGGTGTTTATAAGTGTACCTAGTTTTGTACTGTTACTATCATGCTCTTATGCAATACCAATAGGAATACAGAAGTCTATATCGTAGTTATTCTTGCAAAAAAGATCTCACGGTGACTAAGGCTTCATGGAAACCGTTTTGTAAAATGACATCTGCCTTTGGTTTGTAGATTGGCTCAAAAGAAAAGGAGCCAGCCCTGCAGTTCATTCTAAGGGCCTACATCAACAAGCTTTGAGGTTTTATAAAAAAAATTAAACTATAGTGGTTTCTTATTCGTTAATAATGAACTGCTTAAATTTTGCTCACTTTTGATAAATAGTGTAAGGATTTGGTCAAGGATATGTAAATCAAGCTTAGATGAATGTATCAACAACCATAGCAGATGCAACAGGGATAGCACTGTGCCTCATTAGGTCAAGATTACTGTCTTGTGTTGATAGAAGGCATTGGATTTAGTGGAAACCTTTATGTGCACCAAGAATACAAACTTGCTAATATCAATGTGAAGTGAATCCTGTTCCCTTTTGACACCAAAGTTTCATGGGTGTTCTCTAAAAGCTGTGTTGTTTGTCAATATTTTTGGTTCATGTACTGATTTTATAATTAGATCACAATATAAATAGAGTTCCATAAATGTCCAAGTATGGTTTTGATGTACAATGCCAATCAATTGAATTATTTTGTTCTGCTTCAAGGTACTATGTTGTGTCATTTGTTGTTTCAAGTTTAACAATAATAAATCTATTATGTTTATTTCTTTATGAAGAAGTAACTTTTCTTTATAGCGCACTAGCCAAAACCTTGGGGTTGGATATAATGCTCCAGAGTGCACAAAACCTTCTGCCTACACAATGAAAAGTGATGTTTACAGTTTTGGGGTGGTCATGTTGGAATTATTGACAGGGCGGATGCCTTTGGACAGGTAGATTACATGGTTGATTCAATCTTTCATTCACAAAGTTGATTTATGCAATCCCCACATCTCAAATACTGTTGTTGCTCTCTTCTTTTTAGTTCAAAACCAAGACCCGAACAATGCCTTGTACGATGGGCCACCCCACAACTCCATGACATCGACGCATTGGGAAAAATGGTTGACCCAGCCTTGCGTGGGCTGTACCCTCCCAAGTCACTCTCACGATTTGCTGATATTATTGCCCTCTGTGTTCAGGTGAGAACCACCCCTTTCCCTCTCTCTAAAAGCCTGCTCATCAAGAAAATATAGTAGGCATGTCAATGAAGTTGAAGTTGCACATGAAGATAGAATGGAGAATCAATCATGCACTTGCACATAGCTTGGATCTTGTTTTCTTTCATATTTTTCACTCTATACCAAGGTGATTGTAGAGGATTAGACATCTTGCGGGCCCTAGTCTTGCTTGGCTTTGGGCTAACTTGGATTTTACGTCATCCATCAATCTTAATTAGTAGGCAAGGTGCAACAAAGGTTCAATGCCAAGTGTCAACTCAATTTTCTCTAAAATGATCTTTGTATTGAAAATGTTGGAAATGGCAAAAGGGTTAATGCTTGATGAGCACTTAGCAAACTATGTGGCTGGTGCTTTTTGTTTCATGATTGATTTATCTTCTAACTGTTCTAACATTTTTACTTGATCTTTGTATCAGTCGGAGCCTGAATTTCGGCCACCAATGTCAGAGGTTGTGCAGGCATTGGTCAGGTTAGTCCAGCGGTCAAGTATAAACATGAGAGATGATCTTGGGGTTTCTCGTCGGATGGATGACTATGACTATTAGTGATTTATGCTCAGAATATTGTATATACATATATGTTATTAGATAGATTCAGGGCAAGGAGAGTATTTTTCTTTTTGCATTTTCCCGGCATGGATATTTCTGGTAATAGATATGTGATCTGAAAATTTTCCCAAACCTTGAAGACTTTTATATGTCCTCTTTCTATGACACCTACTAGGGTTATGGCTATTTGATGTCAATTTTCTTTGAGATGATCCATCACACTTCCAGATATTTTCGTAGATGTAGTGCAAGTAAATTTTTTCCCCTAAATAATAGTATTATTTTGGAGAAAATAAACTTTATCCCTGGAAGTATCCACCTATTTTCATTTTGGAGCTCCAAAATGTATTTGACATTGGCAAAAAATATCATCCTTCAGTTTTGTGAGTCACTTTGGATAGAAATGAAGCCACACTCGATGCACGTGACTTTTTCAAAATAAACATGCTAATATTGCCCCTCAATCATGTGTGCCTTTTCATAACCCCTTTATTATGCATTTTGAAAGTGACAAAGCCTTTTATCACTCGAAAACATAACCTAGGGTTATAAAGTTTTCAAAAACAACCATCATCCTACTCAAGATGGAACTGTCAGGCACTCCTACAAACTTCGACTCTACAAGGGGAGGGTTAGGTAGGACACTTTGTTATTGCGAGTGTTTGGCTTGTGTTATAACGTCCTACACCCATCAAAATTTCAGTAGAAGGTTTATGAAATGCGAGAATTACAAGGTAAGTCCCAAACTGACATTACCTTCAGTATATATTTTATGATGGGTATTTTGAAGATATGTGATGGGTGTGTCGCAGATTTGTGTTGGGTGTGTCGTGGATCTGAGTATTTTCGATACTATGCTCAATTTTCTATCTCTTTCTTGAGAAAATAAATTGTTGTTGTTAGATAAAATGACAAGGTCTAATTGCGAATTAGCCTATTGTATATTTATGTGTTTGGAATCTTGAAATCAGCGAGTTTTTTTAGTCATTGACTTCGTATGTGTTAAAACAGGCGTGTGATGTTTAGTGTTAGTGTTTTTTTTTAGGGTTTTGCAGATAAATCAAGTGTTTGGTTTTTGGGAATGGATTGATCCTAAAATGTATGAACATGGAGAGGGTGGTAGCTCTTTTGCAGCAAAAGCATCTATGTTTGATTGAAAAAGCTGAAAGATATCGTATAATGGTTGAAACTGAAGTTAGGAAGTTGAAGTCAAAGACGGAGATTGAAAATGTTGCCCTTTGCAAAGAAATCAAGATTGGGGAGATCAATTACCAAGCAATGACGAAGAATTATCATACAATAACTGCATGTGCATGGATATTGATTGTATTTGGTTATGACTGTAACAACTTCAAAGGGTGTATTTGAAGTCAGACATGACCATATGATGTTACCCTGAAGTGTGCATGCGCTTCCTTTTGTTGACCTTTATTTTATTTGTAGGGAAATTATGATTTTAAAACTTTATGTCTACAAACATACGTATTGTAATGTATGTGCACATGGTGCTTTGTTGTTTTGTATATGATGACTGATGTATTTTTGTGCACATGGTTCTTTGTAATGTAATGAAGTGTAATGTAATGAAGTATGTCTACTTATGATATTTGTTGATGCACAGTTTTCCGAGGAGTAACGTGGCACACTTTCTGGGTAATGTCATGGTGTCCTAGGATGCGTTGGGCTACACACAGAGCAAACAAGAGGATTAGAGTCCCTAGTGGTGTTCCGACAGGAAAACTCCAATGCCTAAGTCAATAATCTAACAGAGAGTGTATAAGCAACAGAAAAGCTAGAAAGCGAGAATTGCGATTACCCTGGTGTTGAGAGGTGACTTGCATTTTATAGGCTTGGAGTGGAGTTTGATTTCCTGTATGCCTCAGCTCCCTTATCCCTCAATATATGTTGTGCAGTTATTTAAGAAGGATAGGGTTTGTTAGCCACTCCATGATCTTAGTAGTCTAAGATCATGGGATAAGCGATATGGCTAATAGTTTGGCGCTAGATAGGAATGCCCAAGTAGTCCTCGGTCAGACATGTATAGCTTAGGCGCTGACAGCTGGTCTACTTCTTGATGAGTGTAGATAGCTGTTTGAATTTGAATGATTGTCTATCCCGTTTGTATAGGGATAGTTGATATCTACCATGTGAGTTGACCGATCTATCCTCAGTATAAGACTATTATACCCTGTAGCTCGATCAACAGTTAGGCTGGACTGACCGAGCCTTCACGTGGGCTTAGTCTTATCGAGTTTTGACAAACCTTTAGAACCCAAGGCCTGTTGGGCCTTACATGGCCGATCCATGACCCAACAATACTAATGAAGTTGGTGTAAGTAAATTCAATGAATGTTGAAGATGATATTAATGAAGGTCGTTTAAGGCCTCAACAATAATTTTCAGTCAATTTCGTATTTGTTTAATGAACATTATATAGTTTGGTATGTTCTATGCTTATAATTTACACTAGAATCTATCTCTTAGCTACATGTCACTTTTCAGCAAAGCCAATGCCATTTTACAAAGAGTGTACTAATGGAATAATTATGGGATGACCTACTTTCTTAAGTATCACATCAAAATCATAGGATTGTAGAGTAACTGATTTATGGTTGTGAGTTTCTTTCGGTTCTGCATCATAAGACCATTGAAAGCAACTCAGATGGGAATAGCTAATCAATAAGGGGAAATTAACACAATATTTATCCGAAACACTACATAGAAAATAACTTATATAAGAAGGTTGCACAAAAGTCACCTTTTGTGCCACCAATAAGAAGCTGACACATCAGTCAATTTTATTAGACTTATACTTAAAACAAAAACTCAACCTCACCAGATTACACTCTAATAAAATAAAAAATTAATTTTTTTTTTTTATTTTTTTTTAAAAAAAAACAGAATTGAAGCGGCCACCCCTCCCCCACTTTGGGTGGCCGGCCGCCACCCCCAGGCCATGGGGGTGGCCGCGCGGCCACTCCCATGGCCTGGGGTGGCTCGCCGGCCACCCCATATGCCATGGAGTGGCGGCTAGCCACCCCAGATCCAGATTTGGGGTGGCTGGCCGCCACTCCCAACCCATGGGGGTGGCTCACCGGCCACTCCCATGGCCTATGGGGTGGCCGGCGAGCCACCCCTAGGCCATGGGAGTGGCTGCACGGCCACCCCCATGGTCTGGGCGTGGCGGCCAGCCACCCCAGATGCCGCCACCCCATGGCCTATGGGGTGGTTGGCTGCCACCCCATGGCCTATGGGGTGGCCGACGAGCCACCCCAGGCCATGGGAGTGGCTGTGCGGCCACCCTCATGGCCTGGGGGTGGCGGCCGGCCACCCAAAGTGGGGGAGGGGTGGCCAACCGGCCACCCCTTCAATTCTGTTTTTTTTTAAAAAAAAAAATTAATTAATTTTTTATTTTATTAGAGTGTAATCTAGTGAGATTGAGTTTTTGTTTTAAGTATAAGTCTAATGAAATTGACTGATGTGTCAGCTTCTTATTGGTGGCACAAAAGGTGACTTTTGTGCAACCTCCCTATATAAGTTATTCTCCGAAAGATATCATCTAAAATAACACTAGTTCTCTGAAACACTACATAGAAAGCACAACATTTGTCCAAAACACTACATCCACCATGCACATCCACAAGCTGAAACTCAGCACACATTCCATTTTCAAAAATTGTAAACTATTTTTCGATTTTGAGCATCTCCTTCACAAATCTACAAACCTAGCTAGGACCCAACCGAGACACTGCCGAGACTTGTTCGGGACACCCCCGGAACCCGACCAGGTCTTTGTCGGGACCTCACCAAGACTCGGTCGGGACACCATGGAGACCCCATCAGGACCTAATAGGGACATTGCTGGAACCTAGTTGGGAAATTGTGGAGACCCTACCGAGACCCTGCTATGACCCTGTCGGGACCCGACCGGGACCCCACTGGGACCTGACCTAGACCCCATAAGGACGTGACCCCTGGACACCGCCGTGACCCGATTAGGAGACCACCATGACTCGTTCGAGACCCACTGGGATGCGGCTTGTACACCACTGAAAACCAACTAGGTGTAATGCCCCCAATTCTGGCCTTGACCAATCTCATAGGGTTATTGGCAATTACCCCAATATAGCTAATTGGTAGCTAACTGGGAAACCGCACCTCTAAGCATCATTAGAATTAATGCATAGGAATGTGAGATTAATCTGAGAAATCTCATAACCATAAAGGAAGCATATTATCCTCGAAAGATAGACACGGAGCAACTAATAAAATAATAAGTTCATCAAATCTGGTAACAGTATGGAGATCTTTGTCTTAAACAGTTTTGTAGTGGCAACCTCGCCACCCTCCTCTTTATAAAAAGATGTATCCTACAAAATGTAATAACCGCATAAGTCTAAAGACTTAGTAAGTAAACCTTACAATTGGGTCTTGTTACAAATACTTACCTAAATTAAGAAGCAAATAATTATATGTTTTACCCGCAAGTGCATGAGGTCAACATAGTAGTATAGGGTGCAAGTATGAGGTCATTCCCACGAGAATTGCTAATTTTGCTTAAAATTAATTTCAAAAGTAATACAAAACAAAGATTGAATTTTGATTTGATAATAATAAAAAGATAGGGCTTTGATATCCATCACTAGTTACACTACAAAAATTGTGAGAATTTCTGACTAGAGGTTTTTGACGTGTGATTTTTGACGTTTAGCAACGGTTAAAAGGGAGGATGTCAAAAATTCCAGATTTTTGACGTGTCTACAGTGACACATCAAAAACTTTTGACGTGTCGGGCGCAACACGTCAAAAAAGATTTTTTTGACGTGTCGATTGACACGTCAAAAGAATTTTTTGACATGTCAAAACTGACACGTCAATAAGGTTTTGACGTGTCAAAACTAACACGTCAAAAAATCTACCTGTGCTTTTTTGACGTGTCACGCTGTTTAGCACGTCAAAAAATATATATAATTTTTTTTAATAAAAAATAATTACAATATTCCAATTCCAATATTCCCGATATTCCAATACAATAATTCCAATATTTCTAATCCACATACATCCAATCCAATCCAATCCATAATCCACATACTTCCAATCCAATATTATTTCATAATCCACATACATAATCCAATACAATTCATAGTCCACATACATAATCAACAATATCCATAATCCAATTCAATCCAATCCATAATCCACATACGTAATACACATCCATAATCCACATACATAATACACATCCACAATCCAATCCATAATCCACATACATAATATACATCCATAATTCACATACATAATACACATCCATAATCCACATACATAATCTAATCCATAATCCACATACATAATCCAATCCAATCCAATCCAATACATAATCCACATACATAATCTAATCAAATCCAATCCAATCCATAATCCACATACATAATCAACATCCATAATCCAATCCAATACATAATCCAATCCAATCCATAATCCACATACATAATACACATCCATAATACATAATCCACATACATAATCAACATCCATAATCCAATCCAATACATAATCCAATCAAATCCATAATACACATCCATAATCCAATCCATAATCCACATACATAATCCAATACATAAACCAATCCAATACATAATCCAATCAAATCCAATACATAATCCAATCCAATCCAATCCAATCCACATACATAATCCACATACATAATACACATCCATAATCCAATACATAATCCAATCCAAACCATAATCCACATACATAATACACATACATAATCCACATACATAATCCGATCCATAATCCACATACATAATCCAATCCAATACCTAATCCAATCCAATACATAATCCAATCCAATCCAATACATAATCCACATACATAATCAAATCCATAATCTCTAATACATAATCCAATATCTAATAAATAATCCACCAAAAACATCTAATTAGAAGGAGCCATTTGAAAATGCTTATAGGATTGTGAATTTCACATGCAACATTTCACAGCAAGTTTCTAATATAGCTACTAATAGTTTCAACCCACCCATTAGCAATTATAAGAACATACTATGAGGTTCAAATAATATATATATCCAATACAACTTCATTAAACAAAATCCAATATCTAATATATATATCCAACACAACACAACTTCATTAATAATATATATCCAATATTCAATAATATATACCCAACACATACTTCAGTAAACAAAATTTCAACACACATACTACATTCCAACACAACACATAACAAAACATATATATACATCGAAAACACATTCTAACACAAGGCAAAACAAATATACAATAAAACACATCTGGACTATCTACTAGAAATAAGTTTCAATTAGTCTCAACAAACTTATAGTTTAATCTAACTATATACAAAACAATAAACTGTAGTATGTATACAAACAGTGATGATAAATGACGTGTGGCGCCCAACTCAACACAGTCATCCCCTAACTCTTAATCTGCATTACCTGCAAATGAGTTGTGAACCAATAATAATCAATACAAAAATTCGAAGTTACTATGTAATATGATGCAAATATACGTAAGTTCTAAAATGGACCGCTGTAACTAGGGGTTTCTAACCATTGTTTCTAACAATTAACAATTGTTATAAAAACAAAATAAAATATATCATTACCTCTGTGGGGCGCAGATCCATACGTCGACCCGAACATGGCCTCGATCTGGCGAAAACGAGCGTCAATCATAGGATCTTTCTCTGCTATCTACGCTTTTTGTGCTTCAATCTGCATCGCCATCTCATCTATTGCACTTCTTTGTGCTGTCCGCTCTTCTTCCATCACACGTCTTTCTTGTGCCCGCTCCTCTTCAAGTTCTCTAATTCTATCCGTCATCTGTGAGAACGAGGAGCTCCAAGAATTTTGAGACCGTGTTTAGAACGGTGTATAGTATGAATGTATGCTGCCCCGCACCGATAGCACATTCGGACCTAGCTGGCGGACCCTGCCAGCATACTCAGGCTTATTTCTATGCGCCTGAGCATATGCTTCATCAGGTATCCACCGTACCGTCCCTTCCGCCACGGTCTTAGTATTTGCCGGGTCAGTGGGCATCAATTCCTTCATCCTCTCCTGTACATTAAAAAACAAGTTCGTATCTTGTATAAGGAACGTTAATTATAAATAATTTATCAAAATATATATGCTTGAGTACTTACACATCTTTCCCTGACCACGTCATTCGGATCGCCACCATCCTTCGTTGTGTGAGTCGTGATGTAACTTTGCGCTCGAGTTGGAGGAGTGCCGCCCACGGATACGGTCTGCATAGAAAATATATCAATACAACAACAACACAAACAAAAAAAATTAAGAAAAACATAAACCAAAACAACCGATTATATATATATATATATATATATATAGTAAAGATATATAAATACCTCTTGATATGTCGCTCTAGCGAAGCTCATCGACCTGGTATAGTGAGGTGTGTTGTTTTTTGCTCGCAATTCCTTCATCTTGGCAGCAAACTCCTACATGTATATCACTCTTAAAATGTCAGGCCTAACCCAATTACAATTAATGAAACTAAACAATTACAATTAATTCCACTAGCCAATTGCTCCTTTTGTCTTCCTATTCAAATATATTCATATATTTCTTTACTATATATATATATATATATATATATATATATGCAATTGATAATGTTGTTTCACATAAATTAGATGGGTCATTGGGATGGATCATGGATCAAATTTCTCAACCTTCATTGGGATGGTTTTTTTTTCCCCATTTTTCCATGTTCTGTTTTTTGTTCCTAAAAGTTGCTTTTTGGGGAATAACAACTTAAAAATAACTTCCTTGTTATTTTTCTTTTTCTTTTTCTTCCTTGTTTTTCTTTAGAAAATAACTTCTATATATATCATTCATAAAATGTTTTGAATCTCGTAATTGCTGAGTTGAAGAAATTATGATGATCTCTTAGTTGTATGTCAATGCATCATGAATCACGAAAATAAAAAAAATAAAAAAGCTAAAAATTTTTAGAAAACACCCAAACATGGACAATAATCAACAACGGGAGATCGATCATCACAAGCCTATGAACAAATTAAAGCAAACCAATCAAGAAGACATATTCTAAAAACACTCCGGACATACCTGATTTTTCGGGTCGCACCATCTCTCCAACAATTCATTCAAGTCCTCGGTGTCGTATTTCCTAACGGCAACCTCACCCATTCTTGCCTTCACTGAGTCTGGAATATCGCCCTCCTTGATTTTTAACCTACGTTTTACAGCGTGTCTCCAACTCTTCAGCTTCGAGCCTATATCTCTGAAGGCGTTCCTTTTAATCGCCTCAAGATCGTACTCAGGCGGCATGTAGAACTGAGTCTGCATATATAAGTCGAAAAAATTAGGCGTATAATTGCACACATTAACAACGTTTAAAATATTGAAAAACACATGCGAAAATATGAGAAAAAATTTAATCATACCATCAAGGTGTCCCATACATCTTCCTTCTCACGGGGATGTACATGCTCCCATTCATCCCGGAGCCTAACATAAGTCCCAGCCCTTATGATGTTGCCTGTCTCCCTTCTGAATTTCATCCCGCTAAATCCTACGGGCTGCCACGCCTTATTGTACTCGCAGACGATTTTTTGCTCAGGGGGGGACCTCCCACTTCTTGTTTGATGGTGGGATGTCCACCACCTGAAATTTGGTGCTCCCGTCTCCCCCAATCCCTAACACATTAATAATTACAAATGTTAATTGTTTGAAATTTAATAGTAACTACATAAATTTTATACATATTCAATATGGGTATTTGAAGCATATATACTTACTTATTGTCCGGAGCTGGCGAATGCCCAACTCTTCTGGAGGATCAACGGCCTCCAAGTCACTTGAGCCATCATCCGCGTCCTCCCCATAGTACTGTGTCTCGCTATCATCCGAAGGCGATGGCTCACTGTATGGGATACTCGTGTTCAACTCAGAGGGAACATCCTCTCTACCTCACCATGTTCACATATCCCCAACTCGCTCATGGTAGGATATTGTCTTCCAAGATCATATGAAGCATCCGTGCCATACGGAACCTGCTGAGACCCTTCCCCATGCTTAGGAAGTAAGGGTCTATACCCCTGGTCGTCTATCTGTATGGACCCCCGTCGTCTACTCTTCCCCCTCGTACTCATATCAACCTACAAAACACATAATATACCCAATTAATTATGTATATAATATATAAAAAAAGCACCACAATAACCAATCAATGTATAAAGAAATAACATTAAATACGTCAAAATAATGTGAACTATATATATTATTAAAGTTTTAAATTTTTTTAAACCACATACGGATCTAAGTCTTGTCAGATGTAGTCAATGTCATCATGCGGATCCACTTCATTATTCCTGGTCAATAGGAGTGGCTCACACTCGTAGTAGTTCACACTTTCATCATCAGAACCTTCACCTTGTCCAACGTCATATACGTTTCTAGGTTTAGTCCTTACAACACAAGCCCAATCAGGGTCCCTTTCATCTTGGACGTAAAAGACTTGGTCAACTTGTGATGTTAGTACATACGGCTCATCAGTAATTTCCTGGCCCTAGTGGACAAGGTTTTTGAAGCTGACAAGCAGTATGCCATACTCGTCTACTTTGTACCCCCTGTCCCTCGTGTTGTCTGCCCAATCACACTTGAACAAAACATACTTAGTCATGTCGAAGTACTCCACCTCAATTATTTCCGTCAACTTCCCATAGTACATTTCGCCATCAACAGTTGGCAATCACACCCCGCTGTTCTGGGTCCTTTTTTTAGCATAAAATGCAATCGTGCAAAACAGCTTTCCGTTAACCACATATCTGTTATATCTGGTCGCTGTGGCCTTCGGCCCTCTACAATGCGTTACCAGTTTGTCACCTATTTCCTTCCTTTGTCGATCATCCAATCGATCGACTTGTTAGCACATATGTACAATTGACCATAAGAAAGTTAGTTTTGTTAGTTGTTATGAACCAATAACTAAATATAATGGATCTGTAACAGTTATACATCACGGTAGTCTTACGTAGTCACAGTACCAATCGCAGAACAGCGCATGATGTTGGGTTTCCAATTGGTCCTCCGTCATTCGCCCCCTATCGCATGATCGCCTAAGTGTATCCATGTGCACCCTACAATACAAAGTTTAAATTATATTATAATTCACAACTAAGGGTGTAAGGTGATATTGAACTTGCATACACTACTAACACGACTTACGTCTGTAGTTGAAGGAACTCATCCGAGTTAAACAAAATGTATCGGTGAATTTGTGTCAATGTGACACGGTCGAGGATGACTCGTGTTCCCGCACCCTTTGAACCATCTGGGTTTTTTAGAGCCCTATTGTGAAATGTTGGTGCGTGATCTAGATACCTTGAGCAGAACGCCACCAACTCTGTTGCTATGTAACCCTCCGCAATGCAGCCCTCAGGAGCCGCTTTATTGCAAACATTAGATTTCAACACCCCAAGGCTTCTACATATGATCATAATTCATTCATTACAGTTAGTGACGGTTGTATATCAGAGAAAAGATAATCTGATGAATATTAGTAAAGTTATTTTACCTGTCCGCCGGATACATCCACCTATACTGTACCAGTCCACCAAGTCGGCATTCACGGACAAGATGCACGACCAAGTGAACCATCACAGTAAAAAAACTTGGGGGGAAGACCTTTTCCATCTGGCACAAAGTAATATAAATGTTACCCTCTAGTCGGTCCATATCATCTCGTATCAATGACGTTGAATATAGGCCCCTGAAGAATGCAAACATCCCAACAAGTGGTCTAACCACGTTTTCTGGCAATGATCCACGCAATGCAATAGGGAGAAGTTGTTGCATAATTAAGTGACTATCATGGCTCTTCAAACTGAATATCGTACGATCACTAAGTTGTACACATCGAGAAATATTCGAGGCATATCCATCCGGCACCCTTACATTCTGAAGCACTTTCAAAAAATGTGTTTTTTTGTCCTTAGACATCGTGTGACAAGCTGCGGGCATATACGTTTGACCATCCTCACCCGTGTACGGATGAAGTGCATGTCTCAACCCCATGTCTTGCAAGTCTGTGCGGGCTTGGATGTTGTCCTTCGTTTTCCTTGGAATGTCTAGTATTGTGCCAAGAATGTTGTCCATCACATTTTTCTCAATGTGCATGACATCAAGGTTGTACCGCAATAGATTATCTTTCCAATACGGCAACCTAAAGAAAACACTTTTCTTCTTCCACAATACGTTAGCAGTCTCGCCTTCTCTTTCTGTCGGCCCACTCTTCTTCCGTTTCTTATCTTTTTTCTTATTATCCGTCCTTGCTTTACTGGCATTCTCATCTCAATATGCCATATCTTGTAATTGTCTAAGAATGTCATCTCCATTTGGCACATCTGGGGCACATTCAAATTCTTGTTTCCCGTCAAATGTTATTTTATTCCTCCTCTACGGATGAATGGGCAAGTATCGCCTGTGCCCCATATAACAAAATTTCCTGTCGTGTTTTAACCGCGTGGACCTCGTCAAGTACATATAGCAGGGACATGCCTTCTCACCCCTGTTAGGCCAGCCAGACAAATCTGCGTATGCCGGGAAGTCATTAATTGTCCACATCAACTGCGCCCGCAGCACAAAGTTCTTTTTTTGGGACACTTTTCACCTTGTGCTGTGCCTATACCCTAATCTATGATCGTGGTAGTCGAAGTAGACACTGGAACAGGAGACCGAACAAGCCTCTCCCCGTGATAATACCAAGTTCTATATGCAATCATTATTCCCTTAACCCCTGTCAAGTGGTCAAATACCAAATCCGGCAGGTGGTGCTGCTTATTACGGCACACCTTACAGGGGCAGTGAATTTTTCCATCAGGGATTGTACAGTTCCTAACTACAAACTTCACGAATGATCTACACCCATCTCTGTATTCCCTCGTACCCCTAGACTTTGTCATCCAACTTTTGTCCATAGCTTTAGTTACTGTAACCCTAACTGAATAAAATAAATCTAAGTTAGTTAGTTAGATGTCATTTTTTTTCTTTTGTGTATTTGTTTAAGTACATCATTTCAAATTTTTGTATATTTTTAACAAATAAACACATACATTAAGTATTAATTATAACATCTACATAATCAAAATTTGCAAAACCTAAACAAAATTAAGGTCCAAATTTAAAAACATTTGACATGCCACATGGGGAACCTAGATAAAATATATGTGGCTATCTTATTTGCTGCAAATTTTTTGTTTTCGTTTTTTATGACATTTACATAATCTAAAGTTGTAAGACCTAAATTAATTATTTTGTTATATATGGGGACCCTAAATAATTAAATAAATTATTATAAATTTACAAAATCTAATCATAAATTAACGACCAAAGTAGATATGCATTTCTTATTTGTATATATATATTTGGTTACGACAATGTGCAAAAGAAAAACCTACACAAATATGGGTCTAAATGTAAATGCAAAATCATATACAAAAAAACTAATTTCAAACCATGAGGGTACCTAATTTTGCATGCATGCATGCAAATACATTAAACAATATTTTCACCATATACAAAACATATATGTCAAACAAGTAATATTATATAACATAAATCTTAAGCAAATAAATTAATTAGCTAACATGTAAAAAGAATTTAATTTGCTAATATAATTACTACATCAACAATATATAATAACATACTGTAGTACTATAAATAGCATATTTATATAATTTATATAAATAAATAAATAAATAAATTAGTTTATATATATATATATATATATATATATATATATATATATATATATATTAAATCAGGTATATATAAACCTAAGTTTTGAGAGTTGATCGGGAAAGGCTTGGTCGCCGGAGGGAGCAGCGGCGGTGATGGACGCCAATGAGAGAGAGAAGTACCACCGAGGGAGAGAGAGAACCACCGAGAGAGAGAGAGAGAGAGAGAGACAACGCGCGATCCAAAGAGGCCTAGAAAACGGCTGAGCTGAGAGAGAGCACGCGGGTGAGAGAAATGCTGCAGAGGGCTATGGAGAAAAAAAAAAATAGCGGATGAAAATGGGTCTAGCTTGAGTTGTGCGGGGGAGAGAAAGAAAGAGAGGAAAAAAAGAAAAAGAAAGGGAAGGCGCAGCTGGCGGGCGCGCCTTCCCGAGGACCGTTTTTGACGTGCCACATGGCACATCGAGAACTCTTGACGTGCCACATGTCAAGAACTCTTTTAAATTTTTTTTTTCTTTTTTTGGTAAGAATTTAAATTTAAATTTAAAAACTATACAATTTTAATTTATACCATTATTTATTATATCAATTTTTTATCTTATATAACACATTATCCATACAATATACTTAAAACTAATTAGATAATAAACAAATTAATATTCTAAACGTACAAATAATAAAATTCATTTGTTTAATTAATATTACTAGCTAGAATAATTTATGCATGAGAATTTCATATCATATATATATATGAATGAAATGTTTGATTCATATGCATGTAATAATATTAATTGTACAATAGTATATGATTATAATACTAGCTAATTGGCATGCATGTGATATATATATACGTATATACTAATTAATTTATACTAATATGATATAATTAATTTTTTATATCAATTCAAATCTTAATTTTGTACAAATTAATATTATAGATGTACATATAATAGTATGATTATGCATGTACACACAAATACAACCACACACACACACACACATATATATATATATACACGCATACATATATACTAAGTAATTTATACTAATATGATAAACTATAGTTTTCCTATCCAATCAAAATTAATTTTTTATGCCAATTAACATTAATTGTTTTTTAATACATATTTTTTTATATCAAAATTAAAATTAATTTATATATATATATATATATATATATATATATATACATGTCATAAAATTAAACTTAATATTTTTTTTGACGTGCCATGCATGACATGTCAAAAACTGCATGGCACGTCAAAAACTTATAATAATAATTAGATATATTATATTATTTAAATTATTATAAATTATATTTATTTTAATTTTATTAAAATTATATTTACTCTATCATATAATTTATATTAATATTATATTTATTCTATGATATAATTTTTTCCTCTAATATAACACATTATTCAATTACAATTAATTAGAGAATAAATAAATTAATATTCTAGATGTATCCACTGACCGACCACATATATTGTGTTTGTCGAGTTCATGTGAGGTTTGCGGGTCTTATAAAATAAATGTATCAAGTATGTATTATATATTTTTTAAAAAATAATATGGCTAGCTATCATATTAATATTACTAGACTGATCGATTTATGCATGATAATATATATGATGTTCAAATTAATATTAATGAAATGGTTGAATTATATGCTTACATGTAATAATTATATTAATTGGTATACAATATATATATAGAATGATTATGCATGCATATATTTATATATTAATTGGCACGCATGTGATATATATATATATACACGCATACATATATACCAAGTAATTTAGACTAATATGATAAACTATAATTTTCCTATCCAATCAAAATTAATTTTTTATGCCAATTAACATTAATTGTTTTTTAATACATATTTTTTTATATCAAATTAATGTTAATTTTTTTTTTTACAAATTAACATAAATGTTAATAAAGTTTTTGACGTGTGGAATTGAAACGTCAAAAACTTTTGACCTGTTAATTCCACAGGTCAAAAACTTTTGACGTGTCAGTTACACACGTCAAAAGTTTTTGACGTGCCATTGTGACACGTCAAAAGTTTTTGACGTGTGAATTAACACGTCAAAAGTTTTTGACGTGTGGAATTGACACGTCAAAAACTTTTGACGTGTTAAAATGCACCACGTCAAGAATATCTTTGTTGACATGTCTACTTAGACACGTCAATATGTTTTGACGTGGCAAACATGAGTTACTGTTTGCCACGTCAAAAAATACCTTTTTTTTTTGTAGTGTTATATTTAGATAATATGTTAATATGCCAATGTTTTGATCATTTTATGTATATCTAATATTTGTCAACCTAAGGGCATGGGTGTATTCTCTTTAAGCTATAGATTTTCCTAAGTAACGAGTTAGGTATGGGTGTATACTCTAACTCTTTTCTTTCTTAAAGGATTTAGCATGGGTGTATACTAAGTTATTCTTTAAGAAAACATATATTATGTGAAAATCGACAAACACGTGAGGCTTAAGGCATGGGTGTATACTCACAGTTCCCCATGTGGACTAACTCAAGAACCCGGTGTGAATTTTTTTTGTTACTTTTATTAAACCCAGCACTCGGTCATCCAAGTTAGTTTAACTAACTAGTCCATACCACATGCATATGTTGATCAGGCACACACATATGAAGAATTCATGAAAGCAAGCATTAATCAAGTTAAATATCACAACATGATCATCACAAGGGCGCGCCAATATTGAATATTAACTAAACATAACTAGGGCTTCAATCTAGCCCTACTAAATAAATTAGTTATACATAAGGTTGATGCTAAACATCTTCATAAAATAAAATAAAAGAATAAACCCAAAACTTGAATTTGAAGAGCTCCAATTCTTCTCCTTCAAAAGTCTGTCTATTCTAGAGGCTTAAGGGTCTATTTATAAGCCTTAGGAATACTCTAGAAGCCTTAAAAATCGTAGGGTTTGAGCCCTAGTTCGCATTAAGTTACAAAACCCTAAAAGTTGCACTTTCCATAACAAGGCTGGCGGCTGACTTGGTCATCACGCACGGGTGCACTCGATCACAGCATGTGTGCGATTGATTGCAGGTCTGCAATCGATCCTCTTTGTGCTGGCACTCGATTGCAGATGCCTTACGCATTGCGGTCCTCGCCTGTAGTGCGCTCGATCACAAGTCCCCTGCGATTGATCGCACTACCAGAGCCTTTCAAAAGCTCTTTTTAAGTCCAAAACTTTTGAGATTGCTTCTTTTTCTTCAAATGACCTACAAAATCAAGGAAAACACATAAAAGAACTAAAATGGCATAAATTAACTAAAACTAAAGGATTAAAACATATAAGTTAAGGACTAAAAATATGAATATTTTAGTACTTAACATTGGGTACGACATGAGCAAGTTTATTGAACAAAAATAAACGTGCAATTTGACAAAGGTTTGAAAGTGGTGTTGTCTCTGTTAATACACCATAAAAATATTGTTTTGTTGAAGTAAAAGGGTGTACTTCTAACGGCATTTACCTAAAGGTTTTAATGCAAAAAACTAATGTTTTATCATGTCATAACTATCATATATGGTCTACTAGATATATTACCGCTTCTCAGTAGGGTTGGTGCTGTCTAGAGGGACCTGTAATACAATACCAGTGTCTCAACCATTATATGCTACCGTCTATAACATTAGCAACCCAACCGAGTCCAACCTCGAGTGGCTCTTGTAGTGACCCACCAATAAAGGTTGCACTGGTCACGAAATAACCATTGAATCTAAGGCCCTTATATTACATCCATACACACATTTGACCATAGAGTCGAGTTTATATTGTAAGCTTATGGCCATTATACCGCATTTACTAGTATACCATGTCATATGATGCATCTTATCAACTAGTTATTAAAGCAGTTACCAAGTTATACAAAAATATAGGCATGTTCATATCATACGCGTGCTCAGTCAACAGACATATCGCATGTTTTTAAGGAAAGCAGTCGAAAGTGTTTACTTACCTTGTACGCTCGCTCGAGTTCTTCGACATCACAAATCCCTGCTATAACGAAATACGACACATCATTATATGCAATACTAGAGAACTCTCTGAGTGACACAATAAGCTATATCTAACGAAAGGGGGCCGTTGAAACCCTAAGTTTGCACATTCGGGTTTTTAGGCATGGTTCTATGTTACTAGGGTGTGGTTCATCTCATCTTATGCTCCCAATGGACACATGCAAAGTACAAAACAAGCTAACATGCAAACTATAAAGAAATCAAAGGCGGATTAAAAAACTCTTTAAAACATTCTTGGTCTTTTAAAGAAAATGGGTATAAGAACTTGTCAACGCACCTTGAAAACTTGTAATACTAAGAAAGCAATAATAACAACATGAAGGCAAAGGAAATGGACAAGAAATTACCTTGATGATGGCAAAACTCTACCAAGGCTTCCTCCTTCTCCTTCAAAATCACTCCTCACTCTAGGATTAGGGTTTATTGGTGTGAGGGGGGCTGAAGGTCGAGGGGAAGGGTTTATATAGGGGCTTGGGCATGCTCTCTTCTGAAAAGGTGGAGAATGGGTTAAAATTACTTTTCAGAGTTGTCAGTGAACGTTTGGGTACTATAGGGGCGAAAGTTTGTGTACTATTACACAATCGATAAAAGGGTTCAAGCGTACATTTGGGTATTACCTAATGGTTCAAAGACTGGCAAACAAATGCTCATGGTGGTCCCCCAAGCGAATGCTCGCACTTAGGTCAAGAGCGTACGTTCGGGTGGTCCCCCTTGTAACACCCCTACTCCAAGTAGTATGATATTGTCCGCTTTGGGCCAAGCCCGCACAGTTTTATTATTGGGTTTATCCCCAAAATGCCTCATACCATTTAGGCACCATTTACTTCGACGTAAAATGGTTTCCAAAAAATGATTTCCACATTTTACAGTGTTTACTCCGACTTAAAATTGTGGTCAACGGAAAATATTTTCCTTTTAACCGAAAATTCTTCTTTCATTTTCGAAAAATGGTTTACGGTTTTGAAAACCGTAAACCATTTTTCGACTATGAGCATCTCATTCTTAAATCGATGGATCTTGCCAAGCCCCGCCTAGAACCTTGCCAGTACTTGACCGAGACTTGCCAAGGACCCACCCGAGACCCCTCCGAGACCTGCCCAGGACTTCATCGGGACCGGCCCAGGACTTGATCGGGACCCTCCCAGGACCTCGCCGGGACCTGCCAGGGACTTGACCGGGACCAACCCAAGACCTGACTGGGACTTGCCTGGGACCTGCCCAAGACCTGACCAGGACCCGCTCGGGACTTGACCAAGACCCGCCCGGGACTTGCCCGGGACCCCGGCAAGACCCACCTAGGACCCGCCCAAGACCTAACTAGGACTTGACCGGGACCCACCCGAGACCCCGGCGGGATCCGCCTGGGACTTGCCCTGGACTTGACCGAGACTCGCTCGGAACTTGACCGAACCTACCCAAGACCCGCCGTGACTTGACCGAGACCCGCCAGGGACTTGCCTGGGACCTCACGGGGACCAGCCCGAGACTTGACCAGACTTGCCCAAGACCTGCTCGCGAGTTGCTCGGTCGGGTCCTGGGCAGGTCTCGGTCAAGTCCCGTTGGGGTCCTAGTTAAGTTCCGGGCAGGTCCCAGCGGGATCCCGAGAAAGTCCCAGGCTGGTCCCGGGCGAGTCCCGGGCGGGTTTCAGTCAAGTCTCGGCGGGGTCCTAGGTAAGTCCCGGGAGGGTCCTTGGCAAGTCCTGGGCGAGTCTCGGTCAAGTCCTAGTGGGGTCCCGGGCAGGTCCCGGCGGGGTCCCAGGCAACTCCCGATTAAGTCCCGGTCAAGTCCTGGTCAAATCCTGGGTAGGTCCCAGTGGGGTCCCGGGCAAGTTCTAGGCGGGTCTCGGGCAGGTCCCGAAGGGGACCTTATTGAAAAAAAAAATTTATTTTCCATATGCACTGTAAACGTCGAAAAATGCTTTCGACAGAAAACATTTTCAGGGAAAATGGCTTTCCAAAAAATATTTTCCGACGGAAACCATTTTACGTCGAAGTAAACAAAGCCTTAAAGAGAATATATTCCACATAAACATATCATCTTTTTCATGCCCAAGCAATGTGGGACATCACAATCACCCCCTCTTAGGATCCAGCATCCTCACTGGCAACCCTCATGGGCTTGTGCACGCTCCCCCCATCTTAGGAGGGGCTATGGCTCTAATACCATATGTAACACCCCTACTCCAAGTGGTATAATATTGTCCGCTTTGGGCCAAGCCTGCATGGTTTTATTATTGGGTTTACCTCCAAAAGGCCTCATACCATTTAGAGAGAGTATATTCCATATAAATACATCATCTTTTCCATGCCCAAGCAATGTGGGTCGTCACAATAAAAGCTCTATTTCTTAAACTCAATCCCAAACAGGCTCTATATAGATTAACTATTAAATTACTAGTTGTCCCAAAATCTTAAACTTATAGGAAAAGGTAAATATAATCAATTAACCATTATTTTAACACTCCTCACATGTGGGCTCAAACCCCCTTTTAATAGGCATGGCCCAACACGTGGAATATTTAATCTAAATGGGAGGTAAATTGACAGAGTCAAGGTTCGATCTCATAACCTTTGGCTCTGATACCATGTGGCATCCCGCATCGCCTGGGGTATGGAGATGGGGATGTGCTTATATGTATACTTACACCCTTCGTGACAACAACACATTCTCATAGCCCAGTGGTGGCTAGGGAGGAACAAATCCTTGAGGGATGCCAGGAGGTTGTGGGCTCGACTCCTGGTAGGCACCAAAGAAGACAATATTGTTGTAGGAAGGGCTCTGCTATGCTGCTGCTGTGTGTCTTTGATCCCTAACAACACGCTCTAAAGCCTTGATGGTCATGATCCCATGAGAACTACAGTTAAGCGTGTTGCTGCGAGAGTAGTACCAAGATAGGTGACCTCCTTGGAAGTCTGGTGTGGAGGAGTCAAAAAGCGGACAATATTGTGTGTCATTGGGCTGAGGTGTTACAAATGATATCAGAGCCATTGCCCAGCCTGAGAAGGGTGGAGTGTGCACAAGCCCATGAAAGTCGCTAGCGGCCACTCGCTGGGATGCCAAGAATAAGCTAATCCCATGAGGGTTGCCAACGGGGACGCTGGGTCCTAAGAGGGGGTGATTGTGGCGTCCCACATCGCCTGGAGTATAGAGATGGCGATGTGCTTATATGTATACTTACACCCTTCATGACAACAATGCATTCTCCTAGCCTAGTGGTGGCTAGGGAGGAACAAAGCCTTGAGGGATGCTAGAAGGTCGTGGGATCAACTCCTGGTAGGCGCCAAAAAGGACAAAATTGTTGTGGGAAGGGCTCTGCTATGCTGCTGCTGTGTTTCTCTGATCTCTAACAATGCGTTTTAAAGTCGTGATGGTCATGATCCCATCAGAACTCTGCAGTTAAGTGTGCTTCTACGAGTGTAGTACCAGGATGGGTGACCTCTTGAAAAGTCTGGTGTGGAGGAGCCAAAAAATGGACAATATTGTGTGTCATTGGGATGAGGTGCTATTGTGGCATCCTACATCGCCTGGGAATGGAGATGGGGATATACTTAAATGTATATTGATACCCTTAATGACAATAACACATTTTAAAGCCGTAATGGTCATGATCACATCAGAACTCCACAGTTAAGCATGCTTCTACGAGAGTAGTACCAGGATGGGTGACCTCCTCGGAAGTCTGGTGTGGGGGAGCCAAAATCGGACACTATTTTGTGTCATTGGGGTGAGGTGTTATACCCCTAGTGTACATTCGGTCAGAGAGTGGGTATCTTGGGTTTTGTTTGAAAGAGCTTAAGGGTTTGGGCTACTCATAAGGGGTTTAAGTTTTTTGGGTTAAAACTATGTTTTATGAAAATGTTTTGTTGCCATGTAGTAAAGTATTCGCCTTTTAAAACTTATTGTTTTATCAGGTATTACACTAGGACCCAGTCGGGACAGGTGTGGGACCCTGTAAAAACTCAACTGGGACACTGTCGAGACCTAGTTAGGAAACCACCAAGACTTGGTCAGGACCTGATGGGACCCTGCTTGGACTTGGTCGGGACTTGCAAGACCCAAACCCAGCCGGGTCACCACCAGGAGTTGGTCGGGACATTTTCGTAATTAAAGTTTAATATGATTAAATGAAAATATTGTTGTGCAAATTTATTTAACTCGCAAGTGCATGAATCAATTGTAGTTAATGGATTGCAAGTGCGAGATCGAACCCACAAGGAATTGTATTCTTGAAAGCAATTTTAAATCTAAATTAATTAAACCCTAATTTAGTTCCAAATTTTTGAGAGATTTTTTTGTTTGAATGAAAAAGCAAAAGCATGAACAATTTAAAGTGATTAAAATCTTATGACGAAGCACTAAGGTTTCGGAATCTGCACTCACAAATTCATAACAACATAATTTCATGATCTATAATATTCCCCAAAGTTCTCACATATAAATTTTAAGTTTGTTTTACTATTTCTTCAAAGAATTAATCAAAAGATCCCATGTATCCATTCATAACACAAATCACAAAAGAAATCCAATATTCAATCAAATCATTAATTGTATCTGTAAATCACATGAAAATATCCAATCTTTATCAAAACATCAATTGTATCCAGAGAATAAATCACAGGGGAAATCCAATTTTTAACAAAGAAAACCAAGCAATCAATTGTATTGAATAATCTTAAATCATCAAGTGTATCCTTGAATCACAAAAGATATCCAAGAGTTATTCAATCCAATTGATTAGAAGTAAAACAATAGAACAATTAAACCATTAAATTGGGAAATATTACATACATGAAACAAAGTTGCTAATCATAAGTGAGGCTTCATCTTCAACCTTTGTTGAAGGTTTAGCCTCTCATGTTATTGAAAGACAAAACAAAATTGATTGAATTCATAATGTAAAATCGAGTACTTACAAATAAGAATCACAAAATAGAGATCCAAAAGCTAGAAAAACCTTAAACTCTCTTCTTTCTCCTCTGCAATCTTGAAATTCGTAGTCTCCCCAACTAATCTGATAATTCCCTATTTATAGACCTAAAACTTAGGGTTTTACAAGTTGAAATCGGATAAAATTCATCCAGGTTTGTACAATTTAATTACGAGACGATTTTGGAATAGTAAACGTCCGAATTAGGAAAATCCTATTTCACAATGAATTGTAGTATTTTAAGTTATCTTTCCAATGCCGCTTGAATCATCTCAATCGAATATGTGAACAAAAAGTTATGATCAAAATACTGAGACGTGCAGAATCTGAATTTGAATCCAATTCGAAATTTTATCCAATCTTATCCTTAATCCGATTTAATCATTTCTTGGATTTGGTTAAACTGAACTACATCATCTAGGTTTTCTCAAAGTATGTTTTCTTCCAAAAAGTAATTTTTCTTCAACACCTACAAAATACTAAAAACACAAAACTAACACAGAACATCAGATAATAACACAGCTAAAGGATTAACATAAGTAAATTAAGGGGTCCAAATATGCAATATTTGGCACACATCAAATATATATAAACTAAAATCTTAGATTTTTCGTACGCGTTAAAAACTGGAAAATATTTTCTAGGAAATCTTTTTTAACAAAAATGTTTTCCACTAAAAACATTTTTCGATGGAAAACATTTTATGTCGAAATAAGTGGAGCCCTAGTATTCTTCGAGTAGTTTTATTTTGTAGGAAACCTTACTCATTCATTGTAGGATTTGGAATGGGCGGAGGTGTTGAATGACCATTCGTTTAGTGAGAGTTATCGCGACCAGTCTTTTGGCCAATCTCCCTAAAAGCTTCTCGGGTAACCTTTCAGTGCTTTGTTCACTAATTTTGTTTGTCCATCCATTTGAGACTAATAGGCTAAGCCAAGGACTAATTGGGTTCCATGCATGCAAAACATATCCTTCCAAACGTGGCTGGTGAACACTTGATCTTGGTCACTCACTATGTTACTTGGCATACCATGTAATCTAAAAACATTGTCCAAGAACAACTGTGCCACTATCCCTGCAGTATAAGGGTGAGTAGGTGCTATCAAATTTGAGAATTTAAGCTTAGAAAACTATGCTACTCGACATCCCATGCTAGCAAACTTAGAAAACTAGGCAGCCCCATTAACCTCATCTAGTAATTCATCAATAACGAGGATGGTGTACCTATCTTTTGTGGTCTCCTTGTTGAGTGTTCGATAATTCATACACATCCGCCATCTCACATCTACCTTTCTAACCAACAAAACATGAGATGAGTAAGGGCTTTGGCTTGGCCTTATGATTCTTGCTTCTAGCATTCCTTCAATCAGCCTTTTTATTTCTTCCTTTTGGTTGTGTAATACCCAAAACAAAAACCTATTTACTAAACACACATGGCTTTTAAAAATCAAGGAGGGAGTAATAAAATCAAAAGAATGAAATTTGTAATATTCACTATTAAAAAAAAAAAAGTGTAATAAAATGGGTAAAACAAGCAATTGAAAACCCTTGAATTAACAAAGACCCTTTTATAATAGTTTATGTAATTAATGGCTTAAATATTGGATATTTGAAGGAGTGATTGATCACTATGTGAAAGGTTTTCAATTAGTGCCATGTCACAAGAAGTGATCAATTAGTGTCAGAACATCATGCAAAATCAATGTGTCCAAAATATCGACAAACATTGGCATTGACTTATAACAAGCCCTAGAACCCTATGAAGCTCATTTGCTTGACATTCAACAACCTAGAGAGAGAGAGAGAGAGAGAGAGAGAAATGAACCACTTTTAGGGTTTCTTGAGGACAAGGAGGAGGAAACCAACACCATCTCGAGGTATAATCCGAAATCCTAACCTCCATTTTTGGTTTGTTAAGTTACATTTTGTTCATATGTTGTTTAAGGTTGTTTAATGTGTAGATGAAGTTAGGTTATGGGATATTTTTAAAGGAAGGTTGTGGCTTTATGTGTTGTTTGTAATTTTGTGGCTTCATAGTCTAAGATTAGGTCTAGAAAAGTGCTACAATGCACAACTTATTTTGCGGGGTAATGTTGTTTAAGAGCAAAGTGAGTGAAAAAGGTGACATCTTTAAAGGATTTGTTAGGACCTTAGAACACTCTATGAACATGTGGTTTTAGGTAAAGTTGAAAGCTTGGACATGAAATGACCCAAAATGGGTTCTAAACAATGAGAGATCGATCAATTCCTGTCAGTGATTGATCAATGCTCGAGGAGTGATTGATTAGCCTTTGACAATGATTAATTAGTGAAGCCCATAAATAAAGGTTTAGGTTTGTAAGTGTGATTAGGGTTTGTATTTTAGAAGAGTGGTTAATAATAGAGTATGAATTTGTAGAAATAAGGAGCTTGACTCTTTGGAAAGTCCGAACTTAGGTTTTAGTGTACAATGTAACTAATTTCCCATGAGGATGACAAAACAATTTATCGTTGAGCATGACTATTTTCATTTATAAATTGTGAATTTTGACGTACATGATTTCTCTTGAAGATATGTTGTGAGCTCTAATAAGGTTACAAAACGTTCCAGACCAAGTTCATTATGATGTCTTTTTGACGGCTTCATGACAAAAACACACAGATACGTCAAAAAGCTATATTTTTCACACCAAACCACTGTGACATGAAAACCACAATAAGACTAGTTTCGACACCTAGAATATGGTCAATTTCTATAAATTAACAAGTTTAATCCTACAAAAAAAAAAAGAGGAATAATTCAAGTGAATATTTCCCCATCTTTTCCACATCTCATCCTATAAATTCAATATATCAACTATTAAATTTGTGAACTCATATGGACCACACACAAACTCAATTGTGAATTCATCCATTCATTATGGAGATGGTTAAAAAATGGATAAAAATAGAGTGAATTCTATCATTTCTAAAAAATAAAAATAAAAATAAAAATAAAAAATCTTAACAGCCCAATAACATAATTAGTTAAAATATGATTCATATGATAATTCTATATTATTCAACAAAATAATACATATGCGAATGCAAAGCATAGGTTTAGTATAAAAACATAGGCTAAAGTCAAAATGTTTCATTTTCTTCTTTTTTTTTCTTACAAGCAAAAGCATTATTCTAAACGTTATGAATAATATGTGGGGGGAAATCTATATGGGCTTTTTTGTCTTATTGCTAGTCTTGGGGAAAAATTGACAATATTTTTGTAGTTTTCGGGGCGGGGGGGAGGGAGAATATTGTTACAATTGAAAGTTTGGGGGAACATTGTCAATTGGGTGGTAGTTTGAGGGAGATATGTGGACTTTGCCCTAATAATTATAGAGCTCAAATTTATTAACATTATTGAGCTCAAATTTATTAATTATAGTTGGAATTAAAAACATGGAACAAGTGCAACTTGTATTTTTATTTAATAACTATCTTTCGATCATGATACCACGCAATGTCGTATTAACAACGGGCGGAACTACCCTGTAGCGAAGCCCCCAAGCCATAAGGTGGTCGTTGTAAAGAACTACCCTACAAAAAATTGTTAATGTTCCCCCCTAATGACGAAATTACCCTTAGTAAAATAATTAAAAAAAAAATACTAAACCTTCAAGAAAAAACCTAAAACGAACCAAAAAAAAAAAAAAAAAAAAAAAAAAATCCAAACGGTGGCCAATTTTTTTTTTTAAATAAAAATTTAGGTCTAAAAAAAATAAATTTTCGTGTTTTAAAACTAAATAATTTTTTTTTTTTTTTTATGAAAATTTCAGTTAAAAAAATTAAAAAATTAAAAATTTTAGTTACAAAAAAATTGTTCTTTCAAAAAAAACATATATATTATTTTTAAATTAAAACTTTTCGTTTTTAAAAAAAAAAAAAAAATTTTTTTTTTTTTTTTTTTAATTTATAAGGGTATTTTTGTCTTATTGAGAAATCTATATTGACATTTTTGTTTTATTGCTAGTCTTGGAGGGAAATTTACAATGTTTTTGTAGCTTTGGGGATGGGGGGGAATATTGTCACAATTGAAAGTTTGGGGGGGATATTGTCAATTGGATGGTAGTTTGAGGGAGATATGTGTATAGGGCTGTTAAGTGAGCAAAGCATCTCGCGAGCAAACTCGAGCTCGGCTCGCATAAGCTCAGCTCGTGCTCGACTCGAATATTAAATGAAACGTTTCGTGAACACGAATCCTGGCTCGAATATTAGATGAAGCTAGCTCGGCTCGATTCAGCTAAGCTCGTGAGTAGCTCGTATAAGGCTCGAATCGGTAGTTATTCACATAATTCCTCATATTAATATTAAAATTGATGATTGTTTTTTTAATAGCATCATTTTATTATAAAATAATGCATATCTTTTCTCTTCGAAACCAAGTGCCTTGTTGTATTGACTCGAGCTCCATACTTCGTTAGCCAGACTAAGCAAATGCTCATATGCAAGCTAACTTCTTGAGCCGTTTAAAAGTACTTGAAGTTTAAATTTATAGTAAAAAAATAAATTAATAAATTAAATATAAGAGCCAACTCGTGAACTGACTCGGCTCGATTTATTATGAGCTCGAGCTCGATTTTTTTGGCTCGTCCTTAAGCTCGGCTCGAGCTCGAGTAAAATTTAAACAAGCCGAGCCCAAATAAGAAAAGCTCGCTCAAGCTCGGCTCGTTTACACCCGTATATGTGGACTTTACCCTAATAATTATAGAGCTCAAATTTATTAATATTATTGAGCTCAAATTTATTAATTATAGTTTGAATTAAAAACATGGCACAAGTGCAACTTGTATTTTTATTTAATAACTATCTTTTGATCATGATACCACGCAATGTCATATTAACAGCGGGCGGAACTACCCTATAGCCAAGCCCCCAAGCCATAAGGTAGTCTTTGCCCAACACCAAAGTTGTCTTTATTCATTGTCATTTCTTGTTAAGTAGAAAGATATGAGACTTCTTCCTATGTTAAATTGCACTACTGGATGCTAAGCTTATAGCACCAATATTGTAATTAATGGCGTTTTAATAAGACTTAGAAAATGTTGGAAAATGGCATTTTAACCTTATAGCACCAATATTAGAAAAAGTGTGGCTGGGAGGAAGAAAAAGAGGGAAGAAGAAAGAAAAAGAGAAAACGAGGGACTGACGCGTATGCGTGTTTCCAATGCCCATTTAGTAACGTGTCAACTTTGACACGTTACTAAAGTTTTCGAATTTTTTTTAAATTTTTTTTTTAAGTTTTCGATTTAGTAACGACATGTTACCATTTTAGTACCGTGTCAACTTGACACGTTACTAAAGTTTTTGATTTTTGATTTTGATTTGATTTGATTTTATTTTTAATTTTTCGATTTAGTAACGTGTCAACTTTGACACATTACTAAAGTTTTCGAATTTATTTTATTTTATTTTATTTTATTTTATGTTTTCGATTTAATAACGTGTCAAATTTGACATGTTACTAAATAGTAACATGTCACAGTAGACACGTTACAAATTGTGTAGTTTTTTGTAGTGTTACTAAATAGTAACATGTCACAGTAGACACGTTACAAATCGTGTAGTTTTTTGTAGTAGATCAGGTATAATCAGTTAGACCATTGGTTTTTTCATATAATAAATAAACTAGGTAGTAATATACTACTATGCATATATTTAATTATGTCAGTAAAAATAGTTAATCAAAACTTGAAAATTGTCATCCATCACACCAACACCAAGTCCTCTATTCTTATAAAATATTGATGGGTTGATTTTTATTTATTTATTTGTTTATTTTTAATACTCCACCATCACCATGTGTACTTTTCTCAATAATATTTTGATATTTATTCCGGTTTCAGAGTAAAATAACGATTCAATTTTCGAAGAACAAGAAAACACAAAGAGGATCCCTCTGGTTTCTTCTCTTTTGTCTTCTTCTTGCATATCTAAAGATTTGTTTGGGTTTGTGATTTTAAAAATAACCATTTCAATACGCAATTTTTAAAAATATTATTTTTAGGAAAAACTTCACTGAACTTCTGAATTGTCGTCAGTTTTGCAATATCTCTTGTTTTTTTTTTTTTTTGACATTGACATGTCCTCACAATTTGCAATATCCCTCTTAAAGTTCAATTTAATTAGTGTATCCATATTTTAATTGTTTACAATTAACTTTTTCGAAAATACCCCATTTGTTTTAGAGGAAAAAAAAAATTGCAAAGATTAATGTGTTTGTCTGAATTTAAAGGTATTTGCAAAAATACACATGCCTCAATCTTTGCAAAATAAATAAATAAATATTTTTTCTAAAAAAACAGGAGGGTATTTTGTAAATTTTGTTGGGATTTAACAAAAATTCCTAACAGATGAGGATATTGAAAAAAATAAAAAGTTCAGTACACTAAATTGAAAGACTTTAAACTTTAGGAGGGGACATTACAAAAGGGGTGATATTAATTCACAAAGTAAGTGAAGTTTCCCCTCATCTTTAAAATTGCAATGATCATTTGGTAAAATTTGTTGAAAAGTGTTTTTTTTTTTTTCCCCAAATAAGTATTTAGTATGAAAGTGAGGTTTTTTGTGCAAATTACCAACAAGGACATTATTTATAAGAGTTTGCAGCGTGAAATTATAACGTCTATTTTTAAAAATGCAATTCCAAACCCTTTTTATTTTTCTTACAATTTCTTTAAAAAACCCAAATTATCCCAACAAAATCGCAATACTGCCAATACATGCTCTCACAAAATTAAGAAAAGGAATGTTTGAAATCATGTGGTGCACAACCAATAGATTAACATGGGCCACGTTCAAAGCCATCCCACATTTATTTTCTAGTTGGTAAGGTGAGGATGTGGATTTGCATTACTGATGATGCAACCTCAATTATTTTTTCAATCTCAAACAAGATTTGGCAGTTGCTGCCACGACGTAACTTCTTCTTATTCTTCTTCAATAAACTTTTACATGAAAGATTTTGTCCATGATTTCCTACACATGCATGCCTTTCCTATACACTTCTGTCTCTCTCACTCCTTTTCCCTCTCTCACTGGAATTACTTCTTTCCTATTCTTGTCACAATGGGCAAAAGTTTTGACTATTTTATGTTCAAACCAACCATTGGTCCATATGGTCTTTATATGGAAATATATATAAATAAATAAAATATATTTGTACAAATGTCTTTTTCAATCACCTAATCTTGCTTCCTTGTTTTACTTTTCTTGTTTCTCTCCTATTTTTCTGAAAATATCATGTAAACTCATTCAAGGCCCAAATTGGTTATCTCTCAGCTCATGTGTTTGTATTGGGGGGTTTTGTTCACATGGGAACAAAAAAGGTTTTTGGGGTACTCATCCTTTTAATTAATATGGGGGTAGTGATTTTCAACCAACCATTAAAGGGGTTGTCTTTATCCTTTATCGACCACCATCCATGAAAACCTATCGCTCGGCGATATATGGAGGGGATGGCTACGGAATGTAGTAGACTTTCAAAGTCTAAGAGAATGTCATATTCCATTTTGATAGGTATTTGAGTTGAAAATTGAAATATATCTTTTGTTAACACCGAATGAATACTAATTTTATATATTACTTTAATCTTTAATTAGTCTTAATTAACATATTTTCATTCATATTTTAGCACTTTTCAATAAAAATTTATGGTTCTGTCCTTCTATCGAGATAATTGAATATATGGAGTTAAGCCTTGAGTTAGGTAATTGATTTAAAAAAAGAAAAAAAAAAAAAAAAAAAAGAGTTTTTTTTTTTTTTTTTGACATGTCCGCATAAGAGTAAGAGGGCGGAGAGGATTTGAACTAGTGACCTCCGCTTTATGAGGCGTAATCCCTAACCGATTAAACTACCCTTGAGGATAAAAAAAAAAAAGAAAAAAAAAAGGAGTTAAATGTCCCATTATTTATGTGTAGAAAGAATATATACAAGGAGGATTAGTCCCATGATGTTTACAAATGTCTGGCCAAGGCAATTGAAGTCAACAGTGGGGTGGGTGGCTACTATGGGAACACGTTTGGGATTATTTCTGCTTTATCCGCTAGGCATTTATCAGTGTTTATGTGGGACTTGATTAGGCTTTTGCTGAACTGATGTAAAAAAACTTTTGCAATTTCTCGGTGTAGGATCTTTCTATCATTGATTTTCAGCGAGTAAGCATTACCATGATCACGCTAAGACACAAAAGTCACTTTGATCACTTGCCTACCCTTTTTTGCATTTTTTTTTAAAAGAAAAACTCTTGAAAACCTTTCTGAACTTCTATATGTTTTGAAATTATCTCCCGAAATTTACAAACTCTTAATTAAATGTATCGAACTTTTAATTTCTTTCAATTACCTTTATGATTTTCTGTTAAATTTTGTCAAAATTTCTAAAATACTCTTTTTTATTATAAAAAATAAAACAAAAAATTAGAAAGATTCATACGTTTACTTTTTCATATATTAAAAAAAAAAAAAAAAACACTTCTTTGCAATATATATATAAATTTTAACAATATTTAACGAATTGAAACGAAAATAGCATAATTGAAAGAATTTGAAAGGTCAATACTCTTAGTTCAAAATTTTTAAACTTCAGAGAATAATGTTAAAATAGTAGAAATTCATAGAATTTTGTAAAGTTAAAGTTAAAGGTAAAGTTAAAAAAATAATAAAAAAAGCAAGCAAGTGGCTAAAAATGACCACCACTACCTCAATTATTTTTGAGAATTGATTCACAGCACGCGGCGTGCGTGGCACGCCGGTGCAAAATTTTTTTTTTTTTTTTTTTAAGATAAACAGCACGGGCGTGCCATGCACGCCGCATGCTGTTTGTCTTTACTCATTATTTTTATTTGAACACAATCTTGGAAAGTCCAAAGCGTATTGCATAATCTGCTTGCATTCTGGTCAATGTCCCCATGAGTGTTGAGTAGTGCAAAGAGAGTGATAAAGTGAATTGTGAGACATACTTTTTCCATGTTTTCACGTTCATGGGGGTAGAAAAATGAGATCCAGCATTGACCCAATTTTGCTAAAAAACAGATTTTTTGTGATTTCTTTAGTAGATACCACGATTCACGAAACGTGCGTGCGATGACGGCTGATGCCAGGTTGCCAAATCCTCTATTGCTAGTGGTGAATGACAAGGCTAGGAATATTTTTGTAGTGCTGAAAGCAATCACGAGAATTATTTAAAAACAAAAAACAACAAAAACAAAACGAAGAATTCCAAGGCTGATAACGGCAGATAAACCAATTACAAGTAAACATCAATTTCAACAGCGAAAGGAATATTCTTTTTAAACTTTTTTTTTTTTTTTTTTTTTTTTTTTTTTTTTGAGAAAAGTGGATATTTTATTCCAAAAATCGTTATAAAACAATACAATCAAAGAGGAGGTATAAATTCATCTCTTTATAATATTGTACATACACGAGGATATTTCATTCCTCCATATTATGCCTACGACATGTTTAATGACCTCTGTTGTTAACCCATGTGCTGCAAAATTACAATCTCTAGAGTTGAAGTTGAAATTAGGAATAGAGATTTCTGGCTGCCAAATTGAGGCAGCCAAGCGTCAGACTTTTTTTTTTTTTTTTTTAAAAAAAAAAAAAAAATTGAAGAAGAGAGATATTAAAGGAGAATTCAAATTTGAGATATTTACACTAAATTTGAGGTATTAGCACCAAATTTAAAACATTAGTACCAAATTTAGGATAATCGAATCCCTTTTAGGTGATACCATTTCTAAAGAGTTAACCTTTTCACCCCTAGGTTTTAATTTTGAATCAAAAAATAAGTTTTGAGGCATTAAAAACTAATTATTAACTCATAAAAATTTAACTAACAAAAATAAAATAACAATTTTTATTTTTATTTTTTATTTTTAATATATGTCCAACTGTTTGGCAGCCACATAGCAGTCTGAAATTAGAGTTGCTAAAGCCGCGAAGCCCGTCAGGACGTCTTCCACAAAGTGCCTTGTAACTAGGGCAACATTACATGAAAACAATAAAAAGGGTAGTAATTAATTTGATTTCTAGATCACTAAAAGCGAGTAGTTTATATATGTATCCCACAAATATATATATTATAGAGTTTCTATATTTGTATATAATCCCGAAAAGATATGGCCAACTGTAGTGTGAAAGATACAGGTTGCCTGATCGATCAATAACTACACAGGAGTTGCTTTAGCTCAACTTGTTTCTCTTGATGTCGGCTTCAATGCATGTAGTTCACAATTTTATTCTTTGACCAAAAAAGAAACTATCATTTTTTACACGAAAAAAAAAAAAAAAAAAAACTTAAACTCTTGAATCACGCCCCAATTTATTCTTTATCTGAAGATTAAAAAAAAAATATCATTTTTAAAATTCATCATTTTTTACACATGTGTCCTTTAAACATGTGAGATGCACATATTTTTTTAATAGTAAGGACAAAGTTGAAATAAAATTTATTAAAAACTTATGTGCATCGTACATGTTATTAAGAAATGGACACATGTCACTTTTATAGACTAGATTAAAAGAAATTCTTTCAATTTAGTTTGAAGGAAAACTTTGTCTTATAAATAATATGTAGGTTTTACGGACTCGTTTTCTTCTACATATTTTTTGGTCTTTTTATTAATTTTTTTTTTGGGTTTTCTTCTACTTAATCGGTAAACGAACAATAACTCTTGGAGAAAAGTAAATTTTATTAAAAAAAATTAATGACATTAATTTAGAGCACCATACAACAAGATGACTCTAAAAAAAAAAAAAAAAAAAAAAAAAGGGAATGAAGCTAGTTAGAAAAGGGTCAATCACTTGGCCAGAAAAAAAGTACCCTTTAAATTATTAAAAAAACATGCAAAAAAAATATATGATATTAAAAAAAAAAAAATGAAGAATGTTTTGGTGTTCTCGTGGTCTTAGATGTATATTATTATTATTTTTTTTAAAAAAAACATAGGCTTTTATTTCTCTCATCTAATTTTTAGAAAATAATATCTACCTAGGACGAGGAGAACACTATGAGAATACCTAATATTTTCCTAAAAAAACATATACTTTTAAAATGCTAAGGACACATATTACTTTTAAAAGCTTATTTGTAATAAATTAATAAATTTTCTAAAACCAAACTTGTAAAAAATTTGTATCCATTTAAATAGTGAGGTGAAGTTATAGGCTAGCAAGTTGGGTAGGTGAGGTGAAGTTTCAGCCTTTTAGTGGCGGAGTAGAATCACATGGGCACGCTTCATTAATTAATTAATATATTATTTCTCTTGTTTTAAATGCTTAATCAGCCCTCTCTTGGGAAATTCTTAGGATGAGTTTTTTATTGTTTTTTTAGTGGGATGATAAGTATCCAACTTATTTATTTGATCAACTTACGTCCAATTTTTGCATTATTTTTTTATTTTAAAAAAACTAAATAGCAAATAAAAAAATGTGTGAATAAATAATTTCTATTTTTGGTCATTCTTTTATTTGGTATTTTTTTTTAAAATACAAAATGATATTTTTCTTCATAAAAATGTTTTTTTTTTTTAAAAAAAAAAAGACCATTTTTATGAAAAAAAAAAAATCATTTTCATTTTTTTAAAAATACCAAATAAAAGAAGGATAAAAAATAGATATTATTTCTTCAGACAATTTTTTCATTTGATATTTAGGTTTTTTTTTTTAAATAAAAAAATAAATCAAAAGTTGGACTTAAGTTAGTCAAATAAGTTGGGACTCTATCATTTTCCCTTTTTTTATGTCTTATCTTAATTTGTTAGGTTTAAGGAAAGCGGAATGATAAAGGCACAACTTAAAGACACAACTTTTGTCCAATTTTTTTCTTACGTGGTTATATATATATTTTTTAAAATAAAATAAAAAATAAAAATAAAAATTATTTCTTCAGAAACTTTTTTTATTTTTTATTTTGTTATTTTTTAAATTAAAAAATAAGGCAAAAGTTGGCCCCAAGTTGGGCAAAATAGTTGGGCCTTTAGCATTTTCCTTTTTTTATTTGGTATTTTTTTTTTAAATGGTCTTTTTCTTCAGAATAATGACCATTTTTTTTTGAAGAAAAATATAATTTTTTTTTTTAAAAAAAAATACCAAATAAAAAAGGATGACATAGGATGTTATTGCTTCAGAAATTTTTTTTAGTTTTTATTTTAAATGATCACATAAGATAAAAGTTGGGCCAAAGTTGTACCTTTATCATTTCTCTTACGGAAATGGGTGCCTTGTTTGTATAATATTAGACTAACCAAGATTCTCATTTTATCATTTAGTGTAAGATCTAATTTTTGTCTCTCTCTCTTTTTTTTTTTTTTAATAATAATAATAATAATAGGCCAACTGTAACATGCATGAAACAGCTTACGTACTGAGGATGCTAACGTGTAACTGATTTGCGCAAATTGCATGATATGATAGTTGTGTTTTGTTTTGTCTCTTGTGAATGTTAAGAAATCCTAAAATGATATATTTTTTTTCTAATTAATCCTAAAAAGAATTTAAATCAAATAAGAGCACCATATATATGTATAGAACAAGATGAAGCTTGGCCACAAAAAAAAAAAAAAGAAAAAAAAAAGGTCAATAGCACAAAAAAATTTTAAAAAATAAATAAATTGACTCGTAATGTAAAGATAAGTCAACAGCAGAAAACCACCAAAGTGAAAGTCTTGTTTTTCCTCTTCCTCTAAAAAATAAGTTTGATTTTTTCTTTGTTAATTAGGTGTAAAAGAGTGAAAGTTAGAGCCAAAATTGAAGTCTACGTCGGTGTGGGGAGTATGGACATTGACTTTTGAGTTTATATAAAGCTTTCGGGGGACCCTCTTGTTCTTGTTAATTACTGTGTAATATATGACCTACCCTTGCTAACTCCCCTTCCTATTAAGATTTCAGGCCATGCATTTCATATTTTGAAGATATTGATTTGGATCTTTGAGGTCTTCATTTTCTGGTGTCCACATTGCAGCATTCATACAAGTAATGTATAACTACAAGAAAGAACGGAGTCAGAAAGTCTTATAGGTTCTAATTTTATAAAGGATAACAGTACATAGTCATTTAGGACTTTTTGGGAAAGTTTGAAATGATACGCGCAACTCACACGAATTCAAAGAATAATAACTTATAATAAATGGAAAAATTTCACATATATACTTGGTTCAAGCTATTAGAACAAAATTCTTGGAGAACAAGAGAGTCAAAAGACTACACAAAAGTCATAAGAGTT
The DNA here is from genome assembly GCF_965113065.1 of Corylus avellana. Lineage (NCBI taxonomy): Eukaryota > Viridiplantae > Streptophyta > Magnoliopsida > Fagales > Betulaceae > Corylus > Corylus avellana. The sequence continues at coordinate 13,354,125 of NC_142495.1, read as the reverse complement.
AGAGTAACAATGAGAAGTTTGTTTTAGATGAGATATAAATCACTTGAAGTGGAAGAGTTTGTAAACTGTATGGAGAATTGTTAATGTCTAAGGTCTTAATAAGTGTACTTGTTAATAAGTCTTAATAAGATCTAAAGTCTTACTAAATTACCATTTATCTTAAAAGTTTTTTTTTTTTTTTTTGACATGTTCGTACAAGGGGAGGGAAAGGGAGAAGAAGGATTCGAACTAGTGCATAACCTCCGCTTCATGAGGCGTGATCCCTAACTGATGGAGGTACCCCTTAAGGACTTACCCTAATTAAAAAGTTAAGTTTATAGAAAAAATAAATTTAATCATTTAATCTAATATCTTAATACTCTTCCTCGCGTGTGAGTTTAAACTTTTTTTTTTTTTTTTTTTAATAAGTGAGACCCAAATTAACTATTAGAACCAAATTCTTGAAGGATAAAAAAAGGTCAAAAGACTAAACAAAAGCCAAGAGTTATAGTAATAATGAGGAGTTAGGCCGGTGAGATCGATGTAAATGACTTGTAGTAGAAGAGTTTGTAACATATAGTGGATGATTGATAAGGTCTAGAGTCCTAAGTATACTTCAAAACCTTTTGGTGTCCTCCGTAAAAATTTAACCGAAAATTATAAGGGATAGATGGAATTAAATGGGACTAAAATATGAGAACAAAAATCGATCCATACTTCAAACTTATGATTGTAAAACCGGCTTATAATACATTGAGGGAGTAAATAAAATTTTCACTGTTTCAAATTCTTTCAGAACTTTGGTAATGAGTGAAAAAAATTGAACCAGACATTTATCCAAAGAAAGATTGTGTGAACAATATTGACGGTCGTTAATTTGAGTTCTTCACAATGACGACGTACGGCATGGCGTCTTCATTCAATTTGGCGTTTTCACGGCGTTTTCTTCACAACTATTTGTAAAGTGTGAAAATAAACGGTGTACGTCATTTGCATGACCCAGAGGAAGTGCCTGAAAATTTTAGCAAATTAAGGCATGATTTCTTAATTTAATAGAGAATACATATGCATGGAGAAGTTGAGGCAGAAAGGAGAGTTTTTATGGCAATTGAGGTTATAATTTTAATTTGTTTATTAATTTATTTATTTTCTTTGAAAGAAAAAAAAAAAAAAAAGAAAAAAAGGAAAAGGCTGAGCTAAATTGAGAATGCTTGCTCTGAGTCTAAAAGTTAACCAAAAGGGGGTCAATAAGTGGAGATGACAGTATGAACACATTCCCCATGTCAAATTAATTCATCTGCATATATGCAAGTGATGGAATTATTAAAAAAACGAGTGAGTTATATATATCAATCAACTTTATGAATCTAGGGCGAGTAAAGGTAATAGGATCCTCTCCATTTCGAGCCGGTCCCTTAAACAATTTTGCCCCTCCCATTTCATTTGAAATGAAAAAGATCATTTTCTCAAGTAAAGATCTAGCTCAAACCAAAAAGAGATGCATAAGACCTAATTTTGTTATATCATATTACATGTGATCAGTTCTTTAGTCACAGCATATATATCTTACATTTTTTTATATATATATTTTTGTGAGCATTTTTTTTTTTTTTTTTAAATGTGGATTGTCTTCTCCACAGGTGATCCTCATTTTAATGTGGTTTGAAATAGCTATTTCATTCTTAGCGTTCATTTGGTTTATCAATTTCAAAACGTATTGTTTGAAAAAATAACGACAATTAATAAAAACGTGATTTTTTTAAAATGCAGTTAAAAAATTAGCATTTTTTTTTTTAAAGATTAATTTTCCTATGTTCTCAAACCACCTTAAACTCTTATCTGTAGTTTTGTCTAAAAACGTAATATAATGAAATTGGTAAATTCCATATTTTGGTTTGACATAAAATGTTCGAGATTGAGAGAGAGAGAGAGAGAGAGATGGAGATAAGTATGAAAGGAAAATGTCACAACCATAATCATATATGCCTTCATCTCTATTTAAAAGGTTGGCATGAGTCTTTTCACATATCACAATTGGAAACTCCTCCTTCCTTTAATTAAGCCCTGCCCCTCCCATTACTCACCATCTGCATCCGAGGAAATCTCATCATCTCTCACAAACTTCGTTGCACACAGACTCCGCCACCCCCACCGCCACAATATCTCATATCTCATAGCTAGCTAGCTACTCCCTTCTTCTTCTTCCTCTTCTTCTTCTTCTTCTTTTCTCTCTCTCTCTCTCTCTCTCTCTCTCTCTCTCTCTCTATATATATATATATATATATATATGTATTATCAGATTGTCAGAGAAGAGAAGAGAGAAGTTGATTGAAAGAAAGGATAAAGGAAGAATGTGGAGACTGAAGATAGCAGAGGGTGGCGATGACCCTTACATCTACTCTACAAATAACTTCGTTGGGAGGCAGACATGGGAGTTTGACCCTCACGCTGGTTCTCCTGAAGAGCGTGCTGAGGTTGAAGAAGCTCGTCTCAATTTCTACAACAACCGCTATCAGGTTAAACCTAGCGGTGATCTCCTTTGGCGAATGCAGGTACCCTCCTTCCCCATCTTTCTCCATCATTTCCGACCAACCATATATATTTACTTGTCTTTTAACATTAAGATGAGGTGACACTAAAAATCAGGCTTTGGTTCAACAATCATAAGGGCTTGTTTGGATATGTATTTGAAGGTTTAAAAATGGATTTAACACTCAAAAGTTTGTTTGAAAAAAAAAAAAAAACATATTTGTAAAAAAAATTGAAAATCACTTTTAAGGGTCCAGAAAGGGTCAAAACACACTTTTGAGCAGTTTTTAACTTAAAAGCTCTATTTCTCAAACACAATCCAAACATTCTCTAAGTGTAATATTATTTAGTAAACTGTTATATAACTTTGTTATAACTGACAATATTTGAATTAACAAGAACTTCTAAAAAAAAAAATCAATGTCAAATTTTCACTGTCACATCATCTTAATTGTATGACAGTCGTATATATATAGCAGTCTATTAAATAACATTTTTTTAAAAAAATTAATGACTAATTTTTACTATAATATTGCTCTAATTATATAATAATAATAATAATATAATAATAATCGGTTAAATAGCATTTTTCATTGTTTCCTCGGCACTAAAAACAACTTTCCGGCCATGGCATTCAAAATCTGTACCGTCATGGTTGACTTCAAAACTATTATTATTTTTTCATCGTTTTCATTTCTGCCCTTAATTTTTGAAGGTTTTGAAGCCTTTGTGCTTGGTCTTAAATCCAAAATCTCATTTTTCTTACTTTTATTGATTTTTTTTTTTTTTTTTTGGGTCTCTGTCCCTCTAGAAACTCTGTTTTGCTAGTCTTAGTGGAGGAAGAAAGAATTTCTTCACGAGTATAATAATATTTAAGAATTTCTGTATTTTTTAAAGGAAAGATGACAACCATGACATGACATGATATGCACTAAAAGACACACCACAGGTTTCATATTTCAGAGCTTTGTAATTTACCACATGTATGTCGGGGAAATAATACAGTTATGTAGTTTTTATCCGAGGTTAAATGTTAGGTTTTATTCTTTTAATTATATATTTTTTATTTAAATAAATTTAAATTTATTATTTGTTTTGTAGGTCATGTGAGTTTTCCATATTTAATGATAAATTTAAAAGAAATATGTATGAAGATGGTTGAGAAATAATTAAGAGAATAAACTCTAACATTTCTAGATAATTAAAACCCTCCCCTGGCCTGCACACTGCAGTGCAGGTATAGGGAATTATACTCCAATATTCTATATATTAATATTTATATATGTCAGGAGATTGTTACACCACCTAAATCCACTGTTGTCTCATACCGGAGATTTTTTATTTATAGGGAATGATACCACAGATTCAAAAACCCATTTTATATAATATTTTATATGTCACCACATTCTTACACCACTAAATCCATTGTTGTCTTTGACCTTATATATATATATATATATATATATATATATATATGGTGCATATATAATTTGCGACAGACAAAACAACATCCGTCAAATCAAATAATGATACATGTGTAGAACGAGGAAAGGTGGTCACATAATATTGGGTTGGTTTGCAAAATAACTCAAAAAAAAAAAAAAAAAATCAATTATTTTTCTTAAAATTAATCTTAACAATTTTATTTTTTATATCACATTAATTACTTTTTATTACTTTTTATCATTTTTTTTTTCACGTCAATCAAATATGTTACAGTTCCAGTTTACTTCATTTTTCAAGTCATTTGGCAAATACACCCCATGGCGCCTATACATCTTTTAAGAAAAGAAAATTGCTAATATTATTATGATTATGTTTCTTTTTTTATTAAATAGAGCCTCCACATTTTATTTTTTACCCCTAAAATGAGTTCTTTTAAATTTTGTTTCCCTTCTAGAATACTAGTTCTGTGAATTCTGTCCATGGGTTGAAATATATATATAAAAGAAAAAAAGAAAGAAAGAAGAGAGGCACGAGGAACAGAAGTAATGGGGTTGCAGGTCAAAATTCAAAAACCAATATGAATAGGTTCTCAGATGGAATTTATGTTAATGGTGGGGACACTTTTTAAAAAGGAAAAGAAAAAAGGTAATTGGGCGACTTGACCAAAAACCGTGGAAGGTGGTAAGTGACAATATGCCCCCCACGAGTTCCTCGTGCCTTTTTTTTTATTTTATTTTTTTTTATGTATATCATAAATTGTTTACTATAATGTATATATGCTAATTTCTTTGTTAAAATGATTGCAGTTTCTCAAAGAGAAAAACTTCAAACAAACAATTCCCCCGGTAAAGGTGGAAGATGGAGAGGAAATCACATATGAAAAGGCCACAGATTCATTGAAAAGGGCCGTCCATTTCTTTTCGGCCTTGCAAGCAAGTGATGGCCATTGGCCTGCTGAAAATGCTGGCCCATTGTTTTTTCTTCCCCCCTTGGTGAGACTCATAATTATTATCCTTCTTCTTTTTTATTGTCACATAATTAAAACAGACTATTTTGAGATATTTACGTAAAAAGCATGCATCATGGAACTTTTTGTGATACCACCCCAGATCATCAACAATATAACATGTTTTGGTTTTCATCTTGATGCAACTGCTAATTGTATTAATTCTTTTTAACCCTAAAAAAATTGCAGGTAATGTGTTTGTACATTACAGGACATCTTAATACTGTGTTCCCTGCTGAGTATCAAAAAGAAATTCTTCGATACATATACTATCATCAGGTGCATATTCTTCGAATTATGATTTTTTTTTTCTCTTAAATTTTTTATTTTTTATTTTATTTTTTTACGTGTTTAACACGTAAGCATGGTTTGAATATTTGAGATATTGTACATAGAATGAAGATGGTGGGTGGGGATTACACATAGAGGGGCACAGCACCATGTTTTGCACGGCTCTAAGCTACATTTGTATGCGTATACTCGGAGAAGGAGCCGATGGTGGTGAGGACAATGCTTGTGCAAGAGGCCGAAAGTGGATTCTTGATCATGGTGGCGTCACACACATGCCTTCTTGGGGAAAGACCTGGCTTTCGGTATCACCTTGTTTCATAAATATTAACATATATCATATATCACATAAATTAAAATCTAGTCATATTGCTTTCACAGCCAATTCACTATGCATGATGACTATATTTGCTGATAATTAACTCTAGAATGCAATTTCCCTTTGTTGTAGATACTTGGTGTGTTTGACTGGATTGGAAGCAACCCAATGCCTCCAGAATTTTGGATCCTTCCTTCATTTCTTCCCATGCATCCAGGTATGTACATATATATGCTTGCTACTACTATGTTATTTTTTTCTAAGGTAATCAGGGTATCTGGGGTTTCGCCACAACTAGATCCTCAGAACATCGTGCAAAGTATCCCCTCAATGCTTGAGCAAAGCTCAAGCTTTCGTTCGTGAGCGTGACCTTAAAAATTTGTTTGCACTCAAGGAGGTCGAACTTTGGACCTCATTCTTCATAAGGCCAAGTGATCGAATACTACTTCATTATTCTTCCGAAAGACGGAAGTATAATGAAGTAGAGACATTTTACTTTATTTGATCTCTTTGATAATTGAACTTGGTACTTATTGCTTATTAATTGCTTGCCTTTCCCCTAAAATGCAGCCAAAATGTGGTGCTACTGTCGCATGGTGTACATGCCCATGTCATACCTCTATGGGAAAAGGTTTGTAGGCCCAATCACACCTCTCATTCTTCAATTGAGGGAGGAACTCTACACGCAACCTTACAACCAAGTTAATTGGAAGCAAGTGCGTCATTTATGTGCAAAAGTGAGTTTATCTTAATCTGTTCCTCATGTTTGATACTTGCTCATTGCTAGATATATATGTTTTTCAATATTAGTCTTCGAACGCATGCATTGATTAAGCAAAACTATATATATATATTTTTTTTCAGGAGGATATCTACTATCCCCATCCTTCGATACAAGATCTGCTCTGGGATAGTCTATACATATTTACTGAGCCTCTTCTCACTCGTTGGCCCTTTAACAAGTTGGTCAGAGAAAAAGCTCTTCAAGTAACAATGAAGCACATTCATTATGAAGACGAGAACAGTCGATACATCACCATTGGATGCGTAGAAAAGGTAATGTTATCATACAATAATCAAGGGAAGCAATGGAGATCAACATTTATTTGGGCTATATAACACTACTGCTAAATCTATTTGCATTGAACAGGTCCTATGTATGCTTGCTTGTTGGGCTGAAGATCCAAATGGGGATTATTTCAAGAAGCATATTGCTAGGATCCCTGATTACATATGGGTTGCTGAAGATGGAATCAAAATGCAGGTCAGTATGCATATTCTGCAGAACCAATTGTACAACCTCTCTGTTGAACATTTGAATGAAGAGGTTCCCTAAAATAAATTTTTTTCTAGGGTTGGTTTTGTAAATATAACTATTCAAATTTAAGTATAAACCAAGTATAAACCCGAAGCTCTTGGTTTCTAGCTTCAAGTCTGTAAGTCCTAATAGTCTTTTAGGATAAATGGTGATGATTTAATATGATATCAGAGCAAAGGTCTTGTATTCGAATTTTGTCTCCATCAATTCACCTTTCGTTTCAGTTAAATATTTTATGTGTTGGATCTCACTCATTAAGGAGAGAGTTGGAGTCCATGCATGAGGGGGAGTGTTAGAATATAAATTAAATGATGTAATTTGTATGCAGAGTTTTGGAAGTCAAGAGTGGGATACTGGTTTCGCTGTTCAAGCTTTACTTGCTAGTAATCTCACTGATGAAATTGGGCCTACACTTGCAAGAGGGCACGACTTCATAAAGAAATCTCAGGTTTGATTTTCAATTCTAAAAGCATCTCTTCACCACAATCATCAAATCTACCTTTTTGCTTAAAAAATGAATACTATCCCTTGTTCATTTGGACTAATTATTCCATTTTATCTTGAATAATTGTAAAGGTCAAGGACAACCCTTCTGGAGACTTTGAAAGCATGTACCGTCACATTTCTAAAGGATCATGGACTTTCTCTGATCAAGATCATGGATGGCAAGTTTCTGATTGCACTGCAGAAGGTTTGAAGGTAATTAACTTTGTTTAAATGCGTCAAGGGGCTAAAGTGTTTGCACCCTCTCCATAATTAATGGGTTCCTCACCAAATTCTCCTCTATTTCAGTGTTGCTTGCTTTTCTCCATGATGCCACCAGAAATTGTTGGAGAGAAAATGGAACCTGAGCGATTTTATGATTCTGTAAATGTCCTACTTTCTCTACAGGTAAGGATTAACTTTCACAAGCTTTGTATTTTTATGTACAAATGTTTGGAAAACCTGCAGGATCGTTTATTTCACAAGCGTTTCACTGTGTTCATATCAATAAGCTCTATTGTATGACTTAATGCAGAGTAAAAATGGTGGTTTAGCTGCCTGGGAACCAGCAGGAGCCCAAGAGTGGTTGGAAGTAAGTACCTTAACATATTGAAGTGACCTTGAAATATGCTTATGACAATACTTCAAAACTCACCCTTAATGAAATTTTGTTTGCATCAGCTGCTTAATCCCACAGAATTCTTTGCTGACATTGTCATTGAGCATGAGTATGTTGAGTGTACTGCATCAGCAATCCAAGCTTTAGTTTTATTTAAGAAGTTATACCCTGGGTACCGGAAGAAAGAGATAGAAAATTTCATAAAAAATGCTGCTCAGTTCCTTCAAGACATACAAATGCCTGATGGTTCATGGTATGTTCCTCCACTGGTTTTTTATTAGAAATGTTTCAAAAGACGTTCTGTTTTTACTTTTTATATTAATTTTGCATTTCCACAGGTATGGGAATTGGGGAGTTTGCTTCACATACGGTACATGGTTTGCAATTGGAGGATTGACTGCAGCTGGCAAGACTTACAACAATTGTCCAACTATACGTAGAGCTGTTGATTTTCTGCTGAGAGCACAAAGAGATAATGGTGGATGGGGAGAGAGCTATCTCTCATGCCCAAACAAGGTAATCTACTTTTTAACACATAATTCTTAATTTTTGTTTTTCATCTTTATTTCCCAACATCATTAATTATCTTTTACTCTCAACATGATTGACAACAGTTTAAGAATATTTTTGGATCAATTGGTGAAAGAAAAGTCTTTCTAAGATTTTGCAGATGGGAGATAATAAAATTGTTAACTCTCTGTGCTTGCTTATTTATATAGCAATATGTAGCTCTTGAAGGAAACCGATCAAATTTGGTACACACTGCATGGGCAATGATGGGTCTCATTCATGCTGGACAGGTGAGAGTTCCTGGTTTAAAAATCTAGTATTGTTTGTTTCTCTTCTCTCACATGCTTTTCTGGCATATTCTGATGTGAAAATTGCATCTGTAATAGGCTGAAAGAGACCCCACACCTCTTCACCGTGCAGCAAAGCTGATAATTAATTCTCAGCTGGAAGATGGCGATTTTCCTCAACAGGTACCTCTCTTTCACAAATGCACTACACAGAGATTTGTATGCAGAGATTTCATCACTCTTTCTCATATATACAGGAAATCACTGGGGTCTTCATGAAGAACTGTATGTTACACTATGCAGCATACAGAAATATATACCCATTGTGGGCTCTTGCAGAATACCGCAAGCGTATCCCATTGCCATCCATAAAAATGTAAATCAACTACTCAAATGTATAGCTCAGAGGCACCCATAAGAAAGCCAGCTCTTAATTCTCTTTACCAGTTTTTCAACTTTTTCTTTAGCAGCTGTGTTGATGTTGTATGTAACAAGTTTTTAAACACACAATCATCCAAGATAGATGGGAGTAAGCATTATACAATATTGTTGTATTAGTAAATAATATAGTAAATGGAAAGTGCTTCACTCGGCTATTCCATTGTTTTTCTCTTGAGCTCGGTTAAAACTACTTATTTTTCATACTACAATGCCATTTTTTTTTTTTTATGTACCTAAAAAAGTAAATCATTTCAATTCAGCCCATAGAGGCCTCAACATTGCACACAAGATGGCTAGAAAATTTTAGCCTTCTGGTCTATAAATAGTTTGCACAGCATATACTAATTGACGATGAGTCAGTTTGTGAGACTAACTTCTATCTGCTGCTTAACAAACTCTAATTTTCTCATTGTAGATGGTAGAAAAAAAAAATTAAAAGAAGAAGAAGAAAAAGAAAAGAAATCGACCTTCTACTTATGCTTTGTTTGTTTGTTTGTTTTTTTTTTTTTAAAAAAAAAAAAAAAAAAAAAAAATTAAGATTATGCAAGTTTTTGACATTTGGAAATGGTCAAAAAAATTTTTTATGTAAAATATAAATTTAATTCTTAAGCAATTGTGAAATTTCAATTTATTTGCTCGGCTTTTGAATATGAGTTATAACCCTTTTAAGTTTTTCGAGTTTTCTACTTCACTCTTTCCATTCAAAATCATCTAAAACATGTTTATGAGGTATTAAAATGTTTAATGCCATGTATGTAGTTTTGCCACGTCCGTTAAAAAATAATTTTTTACTTTATTAAAAAATTTAAAACTTGGCCAGAAAAAAAACAAAAAACAAAAAAAAATTTGGAACATCCCCTCCCTTACCCCCAGCACTGTCGCCAAAGGAAGTCGTGTAACGCTCCGTGGAAATCAATTAATTAGTAATTGACTCTATGGTTCGCCTCCCAGTATTACTCCTCTCGGAACAAGGCTTAGGGATCTCATACTCTCCAAAGAGAGACTACAGCGGAAGATTGTTAACTAAGGAACAAAGATAACAATAATTTTAAGCCACAATCACAATAACCAGAGTAAACATAAAGCATCATAACATAACTGGATCTCCAAATGTATCGGTCAGAGACAGGTCACCAAAATAATAATACAGAGTACTAGTGATTGTTCTGAAATAGCATCAATGCCTAAGCTTAACCAAAGATAACATAAATACAATCTCGATCAATTCCTAACGGGTAGTTCCTCCAGCATCCCACATGAATTTGAGCCACACTAGGTCCAAATCCTCAAAAATGACTTGAATCAAGTCATTTGCCACCACTAATTGGCTCCCCGAATCTATCCTCTGCTAAACTAGCTATGACAGAACATATTTTCATAATGGAGGGAAGAAGAATACAAGGATAAGTCCAATGACTTAGTTAGAAAAAATGCACACAAAGCATATGCCATTCGAATGGTGAACTCAATTATAGATAAATCTATGCAGCATTGTGACATGACAGTTATGGATGCAATATAGATATAATATATGCTGTAACTATGAGAATTAAGTGATAGTTCAAACTGTATAGTCTACCCGAGATATTACCCCTTCTCATCAAGGTTGGGGCTATTTCCAAGGACGTGTAATATAATGTCAGTGCCCCGACCATTGTACTATACCATTCATAACACTAGCAGCCCGACCGAGTCCAACCTCAGGTGGCCACGCTACTAATGATGTACGTCCTGTAGTGACCTGCTAATCACATCGATCACGAAAAATAGAACAACTGTAAGATCAAAGCTCAACTAGTTTTATAGAAAAACTGGCAGTTACATTGAGGTATGTCCGGATGAAAGGAATCAATATATCCTCTACAACTCCTCCAGCAAAATTAACAGGAGAATCTATTGATCTGGAAACACTTGAGCATGCCAGAAAATTCAATGAAAATAGGACAAGTGCAAGATCAAAGCTCTACTAGTTTTATAGAAAAACTGACAGTTACATTGAGGTATGTAAGTTGGAAAGGAATCAACATATCATCTACAACTCGTCTAGAAAAAATTAACAGGAGAATCTATCAATCTGGAAACACTTGAGCATGCCAGAAAATTCAACGAAAATAGGACAACTGCAAGATGAAATGTCTATTGGTTTTATAGAAAAACCGGTAGTTATATTGAGGTACATCCGTGGGAAAGGAACCATCATAGCAACTCCTCAAGCAAAATTAACTGGAGAATCAATTGATCTGTTGCAAATGCTTGAGCTTGCCAAAAAGTCACGAAAAATAGGACAACTGCATGTAGAAAGCTCTACTGGTAAATCGACAATTACATTGATAAAGGTGCAGAGGAAAGGAACCAACATATCCTATGCAATTCCTCCAACAAAATTAATTAGAGAATCTATTGATCTGGAAACACTTGAGCATGCTAGAAAAGTCACAGAAAATAGGACAACTGCAAGATGAAAGCTCTACTGGTTTTATAAAAAAAATCGACAGATACATTGAGGTATGTCCAAAGGAAAGGAATCAGCATATCTCTACAATTCCTCCAGCAAAATTAAATTGAGAATCCATTGATATGGAAACGCTTAGGCCTACCAGGAAAGTCATGGAAAATAGGACAACTACAAGATGAAAGCTCTACAGGTTTTATAGAAAAAACTGGTAGTTATATTAAGGTATGTCCAGGAAAGGAATCAACATATCCTATGCAACTTGTCATATATCTCATGGAGTGATCAGTGCTAAATGTTACACATTCTACCTCCTTAATTCACACATGTTAATCTCTTAGTTTTGTTATTATGTGTATTTTTTTTTTTTTTTTTTGGTTTTTGTAGAAAAGAAAGTATTTTTGGAAAGTTCCAAGACAAAAAGATGATTTTGGGAAAACCTGAAGCTCTAGGATTGTTAAGTGCTAAAATATTCATATTTTTAGCCATTAACTTACATGTTTTAATCCTTTAGTTTTAGTTAATTCATGCTATTTTACTTCCTTTTTGTATTTTCTTTGTTTTATAGGTTTTTGGAAGAAAAGAAAGCGTTTTTTGAAAAGTTCCAAGCTTAAAAGGCAAATGGGGAAGACCTAGAAGATATGGTTAAGCTTAACCAATCATGGTTAAGTTTAATCAAATAAAGGAAATGATTAAATTGAAATTTCTCAAATTGGAGTCAAAATCGGATTGGATTCAAAATTGGATTCTGCATACGTCTCGGTATTTTGGCCATAACTTTCAGCTCAAATATCCGATTGAGATGATTCAAGCTGCATTGGAAATATAACTCAAAATGATACAAATCATTTTGAAATATCATTTTCCCAATTCGGAGCGTCACAATGCCATAATCACCCCGCAAGATGGGAACGCAATTCTAGACGAATCCTATTCTGATTTGAACTTGAGTTTTCTTTGTCCTAATTGGACTAGGACTTAAATCTATGAATTTTCTAGGATTACTAGGGCTTCTAGGACTATTCTAAGCCCTATAAATAGACCTCTAAGCCTCACAATTCAAGACACAATTTTAAGGAGACAACTTTGGGGAGAGGAATTGGAGGCTACTTCTAGGAGCGGTTTTCGGTTCTTTCTTTCCCTTTTCCTTTTCTTTTATTTTAATTATGTATAACTAACTCTTAAGGAGGGCTAGATTGAAGCCCTAATTATGTTTATTTAATATTTCAATATTGGCGCCTTTGTGATAATCATATTGTGTTGATTAACTTGATTAATTCCTATTTTCTTGAATTCCTCATATGTATGTGATTGACCATTATATGCATGTGGTATGTACTAGTTAATTAAATCAATTTGGATAATCGAGTCCTAGGTTTAATAAGAGTAACAAAAGAAATCCACACCGGGTTCTTGGGTTAATCAACATGGGGAATCGAGAGTAGTCACCCATGCCCTAGGCCTCATGTGTTTGTCGATTTCCATAAATTTATGCTTTCTTAAATAACAACTTAGTAGACACCAATACTAAATCCTTTAAGAAAGAAAATAATTAGAGCAGACACCCATGCCTAATTCGTTGCTTAGGGAAATCAATAGCTTAAGGAGTAGACACCCATACCTTTAGGTTGACAAACATTAAGTATTCATAATATGATTGGATCATTGGCATATTATTATATTATCAAAATATGATTAGTGGTGGATATCAAAGCCCTACCTTTAGCTTTTCATCTTTTTATTTCCTTTTCATAATATCAATTTAGTGACAACTTGATATTTTTAATTAGTTCTAAATAAAATCAACAATCCTCGTGGGATCGATCTCATACTTGTTGCACTATACTATTGTTTGATCTTGTGCACTTGCGAGTTAAAACGTACTAAATATTATCTATTAATTTAGGTAGTATTTGGCACAACAAGGATCGATCGCAGGTCAAGCTAAGCTCGAGCGCACCAGCCACAGGATCGAGCGCAGTAGCCCTTGATCGCACAAGGAGCCAATCTTGAGCGCAGCCATGCACTCGAGCACACAAAAGGATGGATCGAGAGCACTCGAGAGCCCAACATGCGGCCAAACTCCTTTTTCACTCTAGATTGGGTTTTCAGTCTCCTTTTTGGATTAAGAGATTGACCTAGGGTTTTATTAGGGTTTCTAGGACTTATAGGGTTCTCTTAATCCTATAAATAGGCCTATATAAATTGAGAAATATATACAATCATGGAGAGAAGAATTGGAGGCTCAATCTAGAAGTGTTTTCGGTTTCTTCTTTTCCCTTTTTAGTTTTAGTTTTATTTAAACTATATGTAGCTAATATTTAGTTAGGGCTCGATTGAAGCCCTAGTCATGTCTTTTTAGGATTTCAATATTAGCGCCTTTGCTACAATTATATTTGAGTATTTAACTTGGTTAATTCCTATTTAATCGAATTCCTCATATGCATGTGTTGGATTTGTTATTTGTGTCAATTTGGATGACCGAGTCCTGGCAATAATAAAGTGACAAAAGAACCTCCTCACGGGTTCTTGGCTTAATCAACATGGGAAACCGAAAGTAGATACCATACCCTAGGCTTTATGTGTTTGTCGATTTTCATAGAATTATGCTCTCTTGAAGAACAACTTAGTGTCATGTTAAATCGTTTGGGAGAGAAAAGAATTAGAGTAGATACCATGCCTAATTCGTTGCTTAGAAAAATCAACAGCTTAAGGAGTAGATATCATACCCTTAGGTTGGCAAGCATTAAGTATATCAGCATAATTGTTAGCATTAGCATATTGTTTATCTTAATTGAGTCTGATTAGCGATGGATGTCAAAACCTTAACCCTAGTTCTTATTATTATTTTTATCTTTTATTATCTTTTTATTTTATTATTAAATTTAATTTACGACATCTTGTTAAATTCAGTTAATTAAATAGGAAAATCTTTCTAAACATAAATTCATCAATCCTTGTAGGAATGATCTCTTATTTGCCTATTATACTATCATTTTAATCTTGTGCATTTGTGAATAAAACGTATGAATATTCGCCTATTAATTTAGGTGGATATTTGCACAACAAGTTTTTGGCGCCGTTGCTGGGGATTGATTTAAATTTTGTTTAGAATTTTTTTTTTTCCATTAAGTTTATTTTATTTTATTATTTTTAATTTGTTTCTCTAACTGTGTTATTTCGTTTCTGTTTTACTGTGGTGCGCCCAAGCGCCCATTCTAGGAGCTCAAGCGCACTAGTGTGATCGATCACACAAGCTAGTGCGATCGAGCGTACAACCAACAACAGCATTCTGTTTTAGTTCTTTTGTGGCAGTACGCGCGAGCACCCAATCCAGGGAGATTGAGCGCACTGTGACGACCCACTTGATAAAAGCATGACTAAAAATTTGTCTTTTTAAAAACCAATAAGTCACAACAAAGCGGATTGTCACTGTGGCATGGCGATACCGCAGTATGCTATGTACCCGTGCATTAACCTGATTGACAATATAATAAGTCTCACAGAGCTACATGCACCATCCATGATTAATCAGAGTTTATATCTTTGCAGTGGAACATAAATTACATTAGACATACATAACACACTGAGCCAAATATACATCTATGTGAATAAATCTTACATACAACATAACGGCTATACAAAAGTGTCACATGCGACACGAGCCATAAACAAAATACTAACATCTAAGCATATATATGAATGCTCTACCAAAGACGAATAACATCTAGCCTAACAAAATAAACCTCTGATGCATCTAAGCCTCAGACATCGTTGCAATCCCTACACCTGCATCAATATTAACCACGTCGTCTGCACCATGGGAATCACCACCACCCATGATACAGACGTAATTATGAGCCCGTCGTCTCTACGAATTAGAAACGCTTAGTAGTATAGAACTCACTAGTTTTATCCAGATTAAACCATCTAACTTTATTCACACTTACATATTATATAGCTCAATAATAAAACATATTGAAAGTCATCATGCAATGTCTAGCCGTAACGATATACATATGTATTCCATCCCATACTAGTCACATATGCATACTGATACATCTAGCATAAAAAAAATCATATGCATCTGTAACAGTATACATATGTGTTCCGTCCCATACTAGTCACATAGGCATACTGATATGTCTAGCATAAAAATCAACCATTCATTATCATCATACAATCATATGCTATGCATGCTCATGCTCATGCCCACCACCTTGTGCCATTTCCATTGTGAGGCCAACTCTACGGTAATGAGATCGTGCTCAATCACCACCAGGAGCCGTCACCCCATTTTCGCTATGCATGAGGCCGGCTCTACGGTAGTGAGGCCAATACTCAATCACCATCGTGAGCCGTCACCCCGTTTCCGTTATGCATGAGGCCAGCTTTGCGGTAGTGAGACCAATACTCAATCACCATCGGGAGTTGTCACCTTGTTTCCGTTATGCATGAGGCCAGCTCTACAGTAGTGAGACCATACTCAATCACCACCGGGAGCCGTCACCCCATTTTCGTTATGCACGAGGCCAGCTCTGCGGTAGTGAGACCAATACTCAATCACCACCAGGAGTCGTCACCCCGTTTCTGTTATGCATGAGGCAAGCTCTGCGGTAGTGAGACCATACTCAATCACCACCAGGAGCCGTCACCCCATTTTCGTTATGCGCTAGGCCAACTCTGCGGAAGTGAGACCAATACTCAATCACCACAAGGAGCCGTCACCCCATTTCTGTTATGCATGAGGCCAGCTCTGTGGTAGTGAGACCAATACTCAATCACCACCGGGAGCCGTCATCCAATTTCTGTAATGCATGAGGCCAGCTCTGCGATAATGAGACCAACACTCAATCACCATCAGGAGCCGTCACTCCATTCTCATCATGCATGAGGCCAGCTCTACGGTAGTGAGACTATACTCGATCACCACCAGAGTTGAACCATGTTTCCATTTCAATGCTCATGTTAACAAAACCTTGAACTCATATACTATCATAACTCATATCATAAAAATTGTAGAATCGTGTTATAAACCAAGCGAGCCATCAAAATGCCCATAACAACAAAATCATCACATGAAACATTCATCCAAAACCTCTCATGAAACGTCATTACATAGACATAGTATCACAAAACACCTTACATCAGTCATTCATCCAAGACATCTTTTATACTTTTAAAATAGTATCTTTTTATCACTAAAACTTATATTACATTAATATATATCATCATTAAATGATATTGTTATCATATTATTATCACACAAATATTATTATTATTATTATTAATCAATTTTGTTTATATTTCAATTATGGTAAAGTCATTATTATTATCTACTATTCTAAATCATTCCATGAGTAATTTATTTCATTAACTAATCCATATTACTATGAGGTTACTAATAATAAACTTAATTATTTTCTTGGGCATTACACGCACAAGTGCGATCGAGCGCACATCCGGACAGCAGCTCTCCAAGGTTACATCTTGGGGCCGTTCATAAGTTTTTATTTTTATTTTGTTTTTATTTTCCTTTTTTTATTTGATTTTCTTTTTGTTTTTGTTTCCATGTTAGAAATTGTCTGTTAACAAGACAATTTTCTAACTATTCTTATGAGCATATGAACACATCATTCTCTAGACCGGGGAATGACGTCTACTTTAATTCCTATAACCCGGCATGGAGCCACCAGTATAATCTCTCGTTGCAAGCTCAAGCTCCTAAAAATCATGCTCCACAATTTCATGAACTGCACCATTACTCATATCCGCAGTTCTATGATCAATCATATTCCCCTCAATCAGCTCCACAACAGTAGTATCAGGCCGAGCCACCTCCTCCGAAGAGTTCTGACCTTGAAAAAAATGTGTCAGCTATTGATGTGGTCGTTTTGTATACCAAATATATCAATAATAATAAACCACTCGCAATAGTACGAATCCTGTAGGATAGGGCTATATTGAGGGTGTCGAACCTCAAGGACTGTAGGGATTTTGTTATCAAATTCAAAAGATCAAAATTAACTTAATTAAAAAGATGAATGATTTGGTTTGTAACTAAAGTGCATGAAATTAAAAGAGAATTAAATATAAGAGAGAGTGTAGGGTATTGACTTCACCTGCACAATAATGACTAACTATATTCAATCCAAGAAATTTATTCTATGCATGTTATAAATAAATAAGAAACTACCTTATTAAATAATAAGTATAATCCATCTTCGGTTAACACAGATGGTCCACCTAACCACTAAGATGCGGTACAGCTTGTCTTCCCTAGGTATGAATTAACAAATTCTATAACATGATACATATAAGCAATGAATAAGCATAACCTATCTTCGGTTGGTATGGATTGTCTACCTAAATTACACTAAACTAGGGTGTAGTACAATCCGTCTTTCCTAGGCATGGCCTATCAAATCCTATTGATCATATGTCAATAAAACCCATTCAATAACCATCATCATCATAATCACAGAAAACAAGAATGATTTGAGTTCAATAAAAGTAAAAGATTTTCTAAGACAAGATAAGAATTTCACTAATATTGAATTGAAAATTAAGAACAATTGCATTTAATAATTAAGAACATAATCAAAAGATAGCAATTCTCATAGTTATACAATCAACATGTATAAACTAAAAATATAAAAATTAAATACAATTAAACCATTGTGCTTGGAAAGGGTTACATCAACACCCCACGAAGGGGTTTAGCCGCTCATGACTCCGCTAAGCTCCAATGACTAGTTGGTGAATTTTTGCTCTAGAAGTAGTGTGTCCATTTACAATGTTTAGAGGCCTATTTATAGGGATTAGGAGAACCCTAAAAACCCTAGGAAATCCAAAGCTTAGTCTCCCAGTCCAATTGGGAGACTAAAAACCTCTTCCAAGCAGTAAAAGGATTCCTGCAGCAATCTGGAAAGCCGCGTGCGCTCGAGCACACTGTAGCTGCGATCGAGCGCATGTGCGCTCGAGCGTACTATAGCTGCGATTGAGCGCAGTGCTACAGTGCTTGCTACAGTGATCTGCATTTTAAGCCCAAATTTAACGGAATTCTTGCACTTGCCAAATAAAACCTGAAACACAAAAACAGAACAAAATCAAACAAATAACAACGCTAAGGAATTAACATATGTGAGTGAAGGGGCTTGAATGTGCAACATTTAGCACTTGTTACACCCCCAAACTTACATATTGCTAGTCCCTTAGCAATACAAAACAGAAAATAACTGAAAAACAAAAAGATAAATCCATCTTTTGTGGGATGTACGATTGCATTTAGCGTATGCAACAAGCCTTTTAAACCCCTAGGCATTCCCTAGAGGACGAGTGAAATCTCTTGAGGGTTTTCCAAGAATGATACCCACAAACATTGTCATCATTAAGTCATTCAAAAGAATAAAGCATCACAAAAATAATGGTTTTCATTCATTGGCAGGCTTAAAATTATAAACTCCATCTTCAAAATTTCAAGGAATTCACAAGGCAAATCACTTACCAATGGCAGATTGAGATACAACAAGCTTCAATTAATGCAAAGTGAACTAACACACAATCATGAGGCTTCAAAATAATTCCAATATAAATGAATCAACATCTTAGAATTTATTGGACTTCTTATCAGATGAAACAATCAAGGAATATGTGTGTGTGTGTGTGTATATATATATATAGGCTATGTAATGCTTAGCTCCCTTAAGCTTTCTAACTGACCCATGTATTGCGTGTTAAGCCAATGACTCCTAAACCAAATGGCTTTAGGGCACTAGGTGTAAAAACATCCCTAAGGACTTACTAACTCGAGTAAAAAAGGCTACGAAACAGTGCTAGCCATTTTATTAATCAAACCAAACTTCTCACTTTTTGACGTAAACACTCACTGTTTAATGAGGTAAGAGGTCCGGTTACTTAGTGAAAAATTCAAACTTGATTATTTATTTATTTTTATTGCTATTTTTTTTTAATAGCATGCCAAGGTTATTCATCCAATACGTCACCTAACAAAATTCAAAATATTGAAAACAAACATAATTGGTCTCAAATTTCATACCTCACAAACATGTGCTAGTGTGCTCAAGATAAATATTAAATTGAAACAAGAAGCATCTCATGTTGCCAAAAGTAAGTAACAAGACTCAAAATTCCTAAGTCATATGATCATGTGTTCATAACTTTAAGCCTACCAATGAAATTCAAACCAAAATCAAAGCTCAACCATATGCTTAAGAATGACATAACAACAATAACGGGCCATGTTTTATTTTTCCATACCCCCAAACTTGAATAATACATTGTCCCCAATGTATGTACATAATTAAAGAATAAGATCAAGAGTATAGGAATACCTGAATGAGCAGATGTGGGGTATATCATACCCCCAAACTTGTATGCAAAAATACATGTCCTAAAAAAGAAAGTGATACTCCATCCAAATACCAATCAAGTACAAACATTGTTGTAAAAATATAATCAAAGAATGAAGCAACAATGGATAAAATAAAAATACCTGAACGAGTGCACAAGGCTTGCGTTCAATCCTATGAGGTATTTCTCAATTTAAGTCCGAGTTCCAAAGGATCTTACCACGATCCTTTAGAAGTCCAATCAAGCTCGTCCATCCCTTCTTCTTTATGATCATGTAGAACTCCACAAGGAAGAGGATTCCTCTTAACATCCCAAAACAACTTCTCTCAGCTGAAAGGTCTTGATGCTCCCCATGACGATACTCAGGTTGTTTGTCCTGAACTAGTTTCATGATCAACCTCTTGTCTTTATGGGGGTTCTCAAAAACGGGGGCCGCCAGGGAACTTGCCAAAAAATTGTCCACCCCAATGAAGTCCACTTCAGTAACTTGTAAATGAAATATGTCCCCTATGGGGTTGTCATCAGGTGGTGGAGTATTTGAAGTGAGAGGCATAGGCTCCGGTGGGTTTCTCCATGATGGGGCTTCAGATAGAGGATCAGGAGGTAGGTCTTCAACAGTTTCTCCAATGTCATCCAAGAAAAAACATGTATTCTGATCAGGTGCATTCTGGAAGGCATTGAAGATGTTCAGTCTGATCTTCATATTCCCAAAGGAGATCTTCATTACTCCAGTCCGACAATTGATGCATGCATTGGCTGTGTCTAAGAAAGGTCGTCCGAGGATGACGAGAATTTGCTTCTCTGGATTTGGAACAGGTTTTTGTGTAAAGAACTATGAAGTCAACTGGATAGTTGAAGTTGTCCACCTTGATGGTGACATCTTCCACAATCCCTCAGGGTTTCTTGATAGATCGGTCAGCCAATTGCAAGACAGTGCTTGTAGATTTCAGTTCCCCTAAGCCAAGCTCTTGATATACTAAGTAAGGAAGCAAATTCACACCGGCTCCTAGGTCGAGGAGAGCTCTCTCACGCTCACTGTTTCCGATGACGCAATTGTAGGTGCTCTAGGGTCTTTGAACTTTGGAGGAGTGTTATGCTGAATCAGAGAGCTTACTTGCTCGGTGAGAATGACCTTCTTGGGGATATGCTTTCGATTCTTCCTCTTTTGAGTGCACAAGTCCTCGAGAAACTTTGCATAGGCCGGAATTTGTTTGATGGCATCAAGGAGTGGGATGTTGACTTTGACTTGCTTGAAGACCTCCATCATGTCTTGTATCTTCTCTCCTTGCTTCCTGAAGTGGGAAGGTGCCTTGAGATGCTTTGGGAATGGGACCCGAGGCTCATATGGTATCTTAGGAGTGGTGGCAGATGAAGAAGATGCCTCTGTGCTTACTTGTTTACCCTTGTCCTAATGCAAATTTTGTGAGGCCCCAATTTGCTCATCTTTCCTTTGTTCCACATGATTGTCTACCACTCTTCCACTCTGCAATGTAGTGATGGCCTTGACTTGCTTTAGATTAGAGGAACTCCACTCCCCAATGTACAGTCCCTTAGGATTGACCACCATCTGACTTGGAAACTTCCCTTCTTCCATTCTGTTGAGGGTTTTAGCCATTTGTGTCATCTAAGCCTCTAACTTGGAAATTGATTGAGTGTGCAAGTTCACTGTCTAACTCATCTCACCCACCCTATCGATTATCTCGCTCATCATTTGTAGCATCCGATCCTCAAAGTTAGAATCTAACCGAGGAGGTGGTGCAGTCTGGTATTGCTACTGTGGAGGCCGATATGTGGAAGGATGTTGGTAGGGCTGCCTATTGGATTGAGGTTGATTTCTCCACTCTGGGTTGTAGGTATTGGAATACGGATCATTACCCGGTCGTGAGAAAGTTGCATTAACCTACTCATTACAAATATCAGCATAATTTCCAACAGTAGGGCAGTAATTTATATGATGCATAGGACTAGAACAAAATGAGCATGGTTCAGGTCATGTGTGCATGTGAGCAGAATTAGGAGGAAGACCAGCAACCATCAATTGATCTAACTTCCTAGTGATAGCATCAACTACTTGGGTGGCTACATCCACCGAATGCCCTACCTCAAAAAGACCATCGGCCTTTGGTGCCTTAGGTATAGGTGCCCTACGTCTAGTGTAACAATGATGAACATAATTACTACTCAAATTTTCAAATAGGGCCCATGCTTCATCCTCACTCTTCAACATAAATGTCCCCCCACAAGATGCATCTACCTTTTGTCTATGAGGCTCGGTCAAGACATTATAGAAGCTTTGCACAAGCTGCCATTTCGGGAAAGCGTGGTGTGGGCATGATCTAAGAAGGTCCCTTAGTCTCTCCCAGGTCTCATGGAATTGCTCGCCCTCATATTGGGAGATACTAGTGATAGCTCTCCTAATATCATTGGTCTTTCCTATGGTAAAATACTTCTTAAGAAATTCTTGTTGCAATTTAGCCCAAGAAGTAATGGAGTTGGGTGCTAAGGAATTAAACCAATGTTTGTCTCTTTCCTTGAGGGAGAAAGGAAAGAGACGTATCCTTAAAGCGTCCTCAATTGATCCAGTCAATTTAATGGTGGAATAGATTGCTAAGAATTCATTGAGGAAGTCGTAAGGATTTTCATTGCTAAGCCCTAGGAAAGATGGTAGACTTTGTATAGTGCTGGGCTTAATCTCATAGTGGGTTGCTGTAATGTCCGGCAACTTGAAACATGTGGGGAAGTGTGTGTGGTAGGGAGATAGTGATCTCTCAAAGCCACAGGGTTACCGTCGCCCATGGTTTTAGTAGGGTGCTCTCTTAGCAATTTAGAATTCCTTTCGGCTCTAAGTTTTCTAAAAGTGTGTTCAATGTCGAGATCACAAGCAATTAATGGCAAAGACAAAGAACGGCGACCCAACATAAACTAAAAAGGAAATCACAATAAAATAAAAACTGAAACAGAAAGTAAAAGCTCACAAACGGCCTGAAGGAGCTGGAATTTTGGTGCTGCAATTGCTGGAATCTGGCAGGCTGGCACAGGTGCGCTTGATCGCACTTCAGAGTGCGCTCGATCACATTGCTGATTCTAGGCTCGATTGCAGGTTGGTTTGGCTCAAGCACAGGCGTGCAAGGGGGTCTTCGCAGCTTCGGACCTATGTGAGAAAAACTAAAAAAAAAAAAAACACAAAAACCAAATTTAAAAATTAAAAAAAAAAAAACAAAGTAAAGTAGAAAATAATTAAGCTAAGATTTATACTTAAAATTTAATAACTAAACCGTTAAGTAGTCCCCGGCAACGACGCCAAAAATTGATGTGGCCATTTTGTATACCAATATATGTCAATGATAATAAACCACTCGCAATAGCATGAATCCTGTAGGATAGGGCTATATTGAGGGTGTTGAACCTCAAGGACTGCAAGGATTTTGTTATCAAATTCGAAAGATCAAAATTAACTTAATTAATAAGATGAATAATTTGGTTTGTAACTAAAGTGCATGAAATTAAAAGAGAATTAAATATAAGAAAAGTGTAGGGTATTGACTTCACCTTTATCCACACAACAATGGCTAACTATATTCAATCCAAGAAATTCATTCTATGCATGTTATAAATAAATAAGAAACTATCTTATTAAAGAATAAGTATAATCCATCTTCAGTTGACACAGATCGTCCACCTAACCACTAAGATGTGGTACGGCCCATCTTCTCTAGGTATGAATTTTCAAATTCTATAACAGGATACATACAATCAATGGATAAGCATAACCCATCTTCAATTCGCACGGATTGTCTACCTAAATTACACTAAACTAGGGTGTAGTACAATCCGTCTTCCCTAGGCATGGCCTATCAAATCCTATTGATCATATGTCAATAAAACCTATTCTATAACCATCATCATCATAATCATAGAAAACAAGAATGATTTGAGTTCAATAAATGTAAAAGATTTTCTAAGACAAGATAAGAATTTCACTAATATTGAATTGAAAATTAAGAACAATTGCATTTAATAATTAAGAACAGAATCAAAAGGTAGCAATTTTCATAGTTATACAATCAACATGTATAAACTAAAAATATAGAAATTAAATACAATCAAACCTAGAGGTGTCAAGGCGGTTACGGTTAGCGGTTATTGCTAATAACCGCTAACCGTAACCGCCTTAGCGGTTAGTAGATTTCACTAACCGCAACCGCTAACCGCCTAGCGGTTAACGGTTAGCGGTTATCCGCCGATTAGTGGTTAGTGAAATAGATAACCGCCTGCTAACCGCTTTTTCAAAATTTGGCTTTTCTTTTTAGCTTTTTGGGCGTTTTTGGGATTTCTTTTACCCTCTTTATTTATTTATTTATTTTGGCCCAATTGCTATAAAAAGAGTCCATATTGAAAAATCAAAAATATTTGACCCAAAATTTACATTTACTTGTACTTAAAAAAAAAATTCCTTAAATATTAAATCATAACAGGTTAACCCCCCCTTTTTTTTTTTTTTTTTTTAAAAAAAAAAAAAAAAAACAACAACAACATATAAAAAAAAAAAAATTCAACATAACATATAAAAAAAAGTTTAGAATTCAGACAACTGTCACAACATACAATGATAATACATTAATACTTAAATTGTGCTTATAAGTAACACATTGGCCATTGTTTAATCCAATGTCAATTACTTAATTTGATATTATACGAATCATATCATCATTGTACATTAATAATATGATTCACTTGAAGTCTTTAATAAAGTATTTAAATTGCCATTGAATCATATGATTAAGTATTGATATTATACATTTATATTATTCATATGCATATGTAAACTTATATATACTTATAACATATATAGACTTATAAGTTTATAACATACATTGGAAATAAGTCTCTAGATATTTAATTGTTGTATTAGTATGAATTTGTATACTTATGAGTTATGTCATATTATATATATATAATTTGTTATTATATAATCAAATGATTTAATGATCAATTGATCATGTGATATAATCATATAAATTATAGTGATAATATATTTATACTCAATTGTGATTTAATTATTTTTAAAAAAAAATTGTGATTTAATGATCAAGTGATTATATGATATAATCATATAAATTATAGTGATAATATATTAATACTCAAATTGTGATTTAATTATTTTTTAAAAAAATTGTGATTTAATGATCAAGTGATTATGTTATATGTATAAATATTTTTATAATTATAATTATAAAAATATATTATATAAAAAGGCGGTTAGCGGTTACGGTTAGTAAATCCAATAACCGCTAACCGCTAGGCAGTTATAGCGGTTAGGTGGTTAATCTGGTTAAGCGGTTAGCGGTTAGCGGGCAGTTTTTAACCGCCCGCATTGACACCCCTAAATTCAAACCATTGTGCTTGGATAGGGTAACATCAACACCCCACGAAGGGGTTTAGCCGCTCATGACTTCGCTAAGCTCCAATGACTATTTGGTGAATTTTTGCTCTAAAAGCAGTGTGTCTGTTTACAATGTTTAGAGGCCTATTTATAAGGATTATGAGAACCCTAAAAACCATAGAAACCCTAGGAAAACCGGAGGTTAGTCTCCTAGTCCAATTGGGAGACTAAAAACCTCTTCCAAGGAGTAAAAGGATTCCTGCCGCAATCTGGAAAGCTGCATGTGCTCGAGCGCATTGTAGCTGCAATCGAGTGCATGTGCTATAGTGCTCGTTATAGTGATCTGCATTTTAAGCCCAAATTCAATGGAATTATTGCATTTGCCAAATAGAACCTAAAACACAAAAACAAAACAAAATCAAACAAGTAACAACGCTAAGGAATTAACATATGCGAGTTAAGGAGCTTGAATGTCCAGCATTCAGCACTTATTAGCTATTTTCAGCAAAATGAAGGCCAATAATCAACTGCTACAATCCATCGATGCCAGGATAGAAGCTGACGACGTGAAGCCATCTCCTATCTATTGGCTTCAACAATACGAAAATGAGCCACCTCCTCCGAAGAGTTCTGACTTTGAAGAAAATGTGTTAGCTGTTCTCAACCAAGTGGAGGCTAGTAATCAATTGCTGCAATCCATCGACGCTGATAAGTGCCAAATAATGCATATTTGGACCCCTTTATTTACATTAGTTAATCCTTTAGCTGTGTCGTTATTTAATATTTTGTGTTAGTTTTGTGTTTTTAGTGTTTTGTAGGTCATTGAAGAAAAACTGCAGCTTTAAAGGGAAAAATGCGAAGTTTGGAAGAAAGCATACTTTGAGAAGACCTAGATTGTGTGGTTAAGTCTAACCAAATCCAAGAAAAGGTTAAATCAGATTCAAGTTCAGATTGAATAAGATTTTGGATCGGATTCAAATTTAGATTCTGCACATATCTTAGTATTTTGACCATAACTCTCCGTTCAAATATCAGATTGAAGTGATTCAAACGGCATTGGAAAGCTAGCTCAAAATACTACAATTTGTTGTGAAATAGGATTTTCGTAATTCGTACAGTTACTATGTCAAAATCGCCCCGCAATTAAAGGACACAAATCTGGACGAATCCTATTCCGATTTCAGACTTCTATTTTGACTGGGAGACAGACCTCCGAATTATCTAAGTTTACTTGGGCTTCTAGGACTTCCCTAAGCTTATACATAGACTTCTTTGCATTCAAGAAAATAGACACAATCCCAGAGAGCAAAATTCTTTTGTTTAGTTTTTCTTTAGGTTTAGGTTTAGGTTTAGATTTTATTTTTTATGTGGAGCTAAATTCCCAACTAAGGTTGGGGATAAAGCCTCACCGATGAAGAACATCAATACTTTTATGTAAGTTTTTATTATTTTGATTTTATTGGGTTTTATATTTCAATTGTTTTACTTCTAATCAATTGTGTGGAGTGATTCTTGGATATCTCTTGTGATTCAAGGATACATGTGATGATTTGAGATAATTTCATATGATTGATTGCTTAGCTTTTAACTCATAAAAATTGGATATCCTTTGTGATTTGTTCTACGGATACATCTGGTGTTTCAATTGAATTTGGATTCCTTTTGTGATTTGGTCAATGAATGGATACATGGGATGATTTTGATTAATTCTTTGAAGCATAGTAAAACATATCTATGATTTAATTTGTGAGAACTTCGGATTAATATTGATGAACATAAAGTATGTTGTTATAATTTGGTGAGTGTGAATTCCCAAACCTTAGTACCTTTATCCTTAGATTTACTTATTTTATTTAGTTTATGTTTATCCTTTAATTTTCAAAACTCAAAAATCAAAACCCTTTTGGAACTAGATTAGGATTTAATTAGTTTAGATATAAATTGCTCTTTCAAAAATACAATTCTCTGTGGGATCGACCTCGCACTTGCAATCCATTAAACTACAATCGATTCGTGCACTTGCGAGTTAAGTAAATTTGCACAACAAGTTTTTGGCGCCGTTGCCGGGGAATTGTTTAATTTTTTAAACCAATTTATTTCTAAATTAGTTTTATTCTTCTACTAGTTATAATTAGGATTTAATTAGTTTAGATATAAATTGCTCTTTCAAAAATACAATTCTCTGTGGGATCGACCTCGCACTTGCAATCCATTAAACTACAATCGATTCATGCACTTGCGAGTTAAATAAATTTGCACAACAAGTTTTCTGCAATTTGTTTTGTTTTATTCGTGTTACTAATAAAAAAAAAAAAAAGATTGTTCTTGTTGTTTTTTGTTTTGTTTGGCTTGTTTTACAATTCTGCCGCAGCACCTTCCGCACATCAGCGCGATCAAGCGCACTCATAGCAAAAGCAGCAGTTCCGTAGATCTTTGCCAAAAATTTATTTTTGGTCCTTTTTGTGAGTTTTTAAATTTTCATTTTCATTTTTTTTGTGTTAGCTGTTCTTTTAGTTTATTTTATTTAAAAAAAAAAAAAAAATTTTGGTTAATATTTTATGTGGGATATCTGCATGCTAAAAAGTGAGGGGAAGCATGAATTTTCATTTTAATGATTTTAATGCATCTCCTAGTTATAGGACACCAGCTCCTACCAACTATCCTCAAAATTTTTACCCACATAAACCATGTTCATTTTGTTTCAATCCTTATCATGAGGAAAACAATTGTCCAGATCTGCGAGCTGAGCTCGATGACTTATGGGACAAATTATACCAAATCAGAGCAGCTAGATCTAACTTTTCATATGAACAAATGAACACTAGTTTCTCTAGCCCGGGGTTTGATTCAAATTTCAATTGTTATAACCCGGACTGGAGCAACCAATATGATTTCTCAGGATCAGCTCAAGCTACAGGAAATTATGCTCACCAATTTGATGAATTGCACCATTCAGAATATCCACAATTCGATCATCAAGCTCAACCTCCTAATTATCAGTCTACCACTCAAGAGCCACAGCCTGCACCACAGTCATTACTGGAAGACATGATGAAAACATTAATAGAAAAAGTCGACCAGTCCAACTCCCAAGCTATACAAGAGCTCAAGAATTCCAACTCCCAAGCTATACAAGAGCTAAAAGGTTTTACTAATCAAGCTGTACAGGAGCTGAGGAGTTTCAACATGGCTAATGGCAGAGACATACAAGAACTTAAGCAGGCCATGTCCAAGATAGAAGGACAGATTAGTCATCTAGTTGCTGACTTCAATAGAATAGAGGAAGAAGAGCTTCAAAGTCAGCTAATGGCTGAAAGGTATTACATGATTGATGAGGATGATTCCGAAAATTCTTATCATGAGCATGCCCAAGTCACCATCACACTAGAGAGTGGGAAAATTGTAGATAACAAAGAGGAGGAAAAGAAAGAGGAGCAACTTGAACACCCTGAGCAAGTTGAGCACCATGAGAACAGTGAGCCACCAACAGATCCTGATCTACCCAGTGACATGGAAGTGAGTACTGAAGCTCTGGCATGCATCACTGTCCCTCTTAAGACATATCAAGAGCCCAAAGCTTCATCGCCTGAATGTATCAAAGAGCCATCTTATGTCAAGATACTCAAAGACTTGTGCACACAAGCACACAAATCTAGGAACCACTTTCCTAAGAAGATCCTTCGAAGTAAGAGATTCTACAAAAGATGGCGAAATTTCCTTCCAGAGGGGTATGAAGTTTTGAAGAAGAAGGGGTGGAAGGGATTGGTTGGACATCCGCATGATCGGGGAAAGCGCTGTAACGTTTTCTCCTCCAGTTTATTTTCTGCACTTCACTCCACAAATTCTTTCTTTCCTTTTTCATTATATTGCATTTCTTTTTATTTGTTTTTGTTTCTAACAGCAATTAATCTTTTGATGTTTTGTTTTTGTGAAAAAAAAAATATATATATATTGCTGTTAGTTTTTGTTGACAGGTGTTTTGGTGTTTAAGTTTGGGGGATGCCCTGGCCTTGTTCACACTCAGATTTCCTTATTTTCGGTAATGTATTTCTATACTACACATTGAGGGCAATGTGTAATTCAAGTTTGGGGGTATGGAAAAACACTTTGTCTATTTATTTTTGTTCTTATTTGTTTATTTTTATTTATCATTTTGTGTGAAAAAATTTGAAAAAAAAATAAAATTGTGCTATGTTGTTGTCAAGTTTGAGTTAAACTATAACTGTGATTTGCATTTCATTAGCTTGCTTAAAGGGTTGAACATCATCATTATGTCATTAAAAGTCTGAGTCCTTTGACTTATTTTTGGGTAAAAGAGATTTCACTTGTTTTGAAATGAATTTTTATGAGCACATTAACATGTTTTCTGTGAGGTATGATGTTTGAGCTTAAGCTTGTTCTCTTTGAGATTTGTTGGATGACCTATTGATGAATAACCATTGGTTTGCAAGATATATATATATAAAAAAAAAAAAAGAAAAAAAAAGAAAAGAAAAAAAAAAAAAAAAAAAAGAGAAGGAAAAAGAAAATAAAGATCATGTTGAGTTTTTCACTGAGTAACCGGACCTCTTGCCTCGTTAAGCAGTGAGTGTTCGCGTCAAAAGGTGTGAAGTTCAGTGTTGATTTATGATATGGCTAATCTGACTTCGTAGCCTTTTTGACTTAAGTTAATAAGCCCTTAGAGATGTTCTACATCTAGTGCCCTAAAGCCACCTGGCTTGGGAGTCATTGGCCTAACACTTGTTACATGAGTCAATTAGAAAGCTTAAGGGAGTTAGACATTGCAAAGCCTATTAAAAAAAAAAAAAAAATGCATATCTTGCCTCGGTTGTTTCATTTGTTAGGGATTCTTTCAAATTTTATGGAACTTGTCTTGAGTTTAAGCAGAAAGCTTCATGATTGTATGCTAATTACACTTTACACATTTCAGAACATATGAGGTCTCAATTGTCCATTTATAAGTAATTTGATTTTGGATTTCCTTTTGACTGTTATGATGGTGTTTGTCTTTTTAAGTTTGCTCATGAATAAGAACCATGGTTTATGTGAAACTTCTTTCTTGTTAACAACATAGTGCACAATGTTTGTGGGTATCATTTCTGTTAAGCCCTCACGAGACTTCACTCGTCCACTAGGGATGCCTAGGGGTTTAAAAGGCTTGTTGCATATGCTAAATGCAATCGTCTCTCCCACGAAAGAGGATTTATGTTTCTTGCTTTCATTTTATTTTTTGTTTTGTTTTGCTAAGGGACTAGCAAAATGTAAGTTTGGGGGTGTTTGATAAGTGCCAAATAATGCATATTTGGACCCCTTTATTTACATTAGTTAATCCTTTAGCTGTGTCGTTATTTAATATTTTGTGTTAGTTTTGTGTTTTTAGTGTTTTGTAGGTCATTGAAGAAAAACTACAGCTTTAAAGGGAAAAATGCGAAGTTTGGAAGAAAGCATACTTTGAGAAGACCTAGATTGTGTGGTTAAGTCTAACCAAATCCAAGAAAAGGTTAAATCAGATTCAAGTTCAGATTGAATAAGATTTTGGATCGGATTCAAATTTAGATTCTGCACATATCTTAGTATTTTGACCATACCTTTCCGTTCAAATATCGGATTGAAGTGATTCAAACGGCATTGGAAAGCTAGCTCAAAATACTACAATTTGTTGTGAAATAGGATTTTCGTAATTCGTACAGTTACTATGTCAAAATCGCCCCGCAATTAAAGGACACAAATCTGGACGAATCCTATTCCGATTTCAGACTTCTATTTTGACTGGGAGACAGACCTCCGAATTATCTAAGTTTACTTGGGCTTCTAGGACTTCCCTAAGCTTATAAATAGACTTCTTTGCATTCAAGAAAATAGACACAATCCCAGAGAGCAAAATTCTTTTGTTTAGTTTTTCTTTAGGTTTAGGTTTAGGTTTAGATTTTATTTTTTATGTGGAGCTAAATTCCCAACTAAGGTTGGGGATAAAGCCTCACCGATGAAGAACATCAATACTTTTATGTAAGTTTTTATTATTTTGATTTTATTGGGTTTTATATTTCAATTGTTTTACTTCTAATCAATTGTGTGGAGTGATTCTTGGATATCTCTTGTGATTCAAGGATACATGTGATGATTTGAGATAATTTCATATGATTGATTGCTTAGCTTTTAACTCATAAAAATTGGATATCCCTTGTGATTTGTTCTACGGATACATCTGGTGTTTCAATTGAATTTGGATTCCTTTTGTGATTTGGTCAATGAATGGATACATGGGATGATTTTGATTAATTCTTTGAAGCATAGTAAAACATATCTATGATTTAATTTGTGAGAACTTCGGATTAATATTGATGAACATAAAGTATGTTGTTATAATTTGGTGAGTGTGAATTCCCAAACCTTAGTACCTTTATCCTTAGATTTACTTATTTTATTTAGTTTATGTTTATCCTTTAATTTTCAAAACTCAAAAATCAAAACCCTTTTGGAACTAGATTAGGATTTAATTAGTTTAGATATAAATTGCTCTTTCAAAAATACAATTCTCTGTGGGATCGACCTCGCACTTGCAATCCATTAAACTACAATCGATTCGTGCACTTGCGAGTTAAATAAATTTGCACAACAGACGCCAAGATAGAAGCTCGTGAAGCCACCGCTTCTGCCGGTTGCTGACCTTAAAGATATGATGTTGAATCTTATGACCGAGTTTAATCAGATGGTAAACTATCTATAGGAGATTGAGAACTCTCACTCTAAATCCATTGCCAATATGGAGGCTCACCTCAAACAGATAGCCGATATCCTCAAAGAAGAAGAAGAAGAAGAGCTTCAAAGTCAATTGGTGGCCAATTCTAATGGACACTACATGGAAGATGAGAGTATTTCCTATCATGAGCAAGCTATCATTACCCTGAGGAGTGAAAAAGTGGCAAAAAATAAAGAGGAAGAGGGGAAAGAGGAGCAAATTGAGGTCCCACAAGATCTACATTGGGAAAAAGGCAAGGAAGTGAGCACTGAGGCTTCTTCAACATCAACTCCTATTCCTGAATTACCAAGAAGCTCGGAGAGTATTTTGTTTGGGCTATTAGACGGGCAAATTGAGGTCATCAAAGTAGAAAAACTCCCTGAGTATTCTCCTCATGTTATTCCAGTTCATGATTCCTTTCCGGATGAGAAATTGTTTGAGAATACTCAAAGTGATCTACCCCGATCTACAAACATTCGGAATTACCTTTATATAGGTAAAATTCATCCTCTTTGGTCCAAGAGAAGAAAAGATTGGTGTTTCAAATTTAAAATTAAGGGTTAGAGAGCACAGAGAGCATCAAGGATGAGGATTCCGTTGGCTTGGTGGATCCCATATATTTTGACTAAATGAGCCAGCTTCACAGATTCGAGCGCAGACCCTATGCACTCTAGTCTTCCATCAGGCCAGGGTACATGATCTCCTTCCAGGTATTATCTTTTCCATTGTTGTTCCATTTTTCATTCGTTGATTATATTTTTACAACAATGTGTTGTATTTGACTGGTATTTGGTTGGAGTATCACTTATTTGTTTTTTAAGGACAAATGTTTTTGCATTCAAGTTTGGGGGTATACTATGAGCCACACAAATTCCAACTAGTTTTCTCATCTCTCGGATATGATCTTTTCATTATCTCTACAGATTGAGGGCAATGTGTAATTCATGTTTGGGGGTATAGGAGACATACACACACACACTCACACTTTGTCCTATTTTTGATAAATGCTTGTTCATGTTATTCTTGAGATTTTGGTTGATCTAGAAATTATGATTTGAAATTCATTGCTGAGCTTAAAATGTTGAACACATGATCTGATGGCGAGAATTCTAAGTCTTGTTACTTACTTTTGACATTTGGGAATTCACTTGTTTTGATTTTAATTGCCACAAGCACATTAGCACATAGTTTGTGAGGTATGACATGTGAACTTGATTGTGTATGTTTTCAATGTCTTGGGTGAAGCTGGGGAGACTTGTTGAATGGATACTTTGGCATAAAATAAAAAAAATAAAAAAATAAAAGTTGATCATTGTGAGATTTTCATTGAGTAATTGGACCTCTTGCCTCATTAAGTATTGAGTGTTCACGTCAAAAGGGGAGAATTTTGATATGGTTAATGTCATGTCTAGTTTGGTTTCGTAGCCTTTTTCACTCAAGTTAGTAAGATCATAGGGGTGTCTTTACACCTAATGCCCTAAAACCATCTAGTTTGGGAAGCATTGGCCTAACACTCGTTACATGGGTCAATTAGAAAGCTTAAGGGAACCAAGTATTGCACAGCCTAGCCAAAAAGAAAGAAAAGAAAATTATGCCTTGGTTATTCATTCTGATGGGAATCCCAGTGACCTTTGAGGTATGTTGTCACAATTACCTACCTAAATTAATAAGCAAATAATTGGATGTTTTACCCGCAAGTGGACGAGGTTAACACAGTAGTATAGGGTGCAAGTACGGGGTCATTCCCATGAGGATTGCTGAATTCTGTCTAAAATAAATTTCGAAAGTAAAATAAAACAAAGATTGGATTTGAGTTGATAATGATAAAAAGGTAGGGCTTTGATATCCACCACTAATTATATTTAGCTAATATATCAATATGCCAATGTTTTGATCATGTTATGAATATCTGATTTTTGTCAAACTAAGGGCATTGGTGTCTACTCCTTAAGCTATTGATTTTCCTAAGCAATGAATTAGGCATTGGTGTTTACTCTAATTCTTTTCTTTCTTAAAGGATTTAGTATGGGTGTCTACTAAGTTGTTCTTTAAGAAAGCATAAAACTGTGAAAATCGACAAACACATGAGGCTTAAGGCATGGGTGTCTACTCCTGGTTCCCCATGTTGATTAACCCAAGAATCTGGTGTGGATTTCTTTTGTTACTTATGTTAAACCCAGAACTCGGCCATCCAAATTGATTTAACTAACTAGTCCATACCACATGCACATGTTGATCAGGCACACACATGAGGAATTCATGAAAATAGGAATTAATCAATTTAGATATCACAACAAGATCATCACAAGTGTCCCAATATTGAATATGAACTAAACATAACTAGGGCTTTAATCTAGCCCTACTAAATAAATTAGTTACACATGGAGTTGATGTTAAATATCTTCATAAAATAAAAGAAAAGAAAGGAAAAGAATAAACCCGAAACTTGAACTTGAAGAGCTCCAATTCTTCTCCTTGGAAAGTATGTCTATTCTAGAGGCTTAAGGGTCTATTTATAAGCCTTTAGGAATACTCTAGAAACCCTAAAAATTGTAGGGTTTGAGCCCTAGTTCGCACTAAGTTACAAAACCCTAAAAGTTGCTCTTTCCTTATTAAGGCTGGCGGCTATCTTGGCCATCACGCAAGGGTGCGCTTGATCGCAGCCCGTGTGCGATCAATTGTAGGTTTGCGATCGATCCTTTTGGTGCATGCGCTCAATCCCAGTTGCCTTGCAATGTGCCATCCTTGCCTGTAGTGCGCTTGATTGCAGCTCCCTTGTGATTGATCGCTCTACCAGAGCCTTCCAATTTCCAAAATAGCTCTTTTTAAGTCCAAAACTTCTGAGATTGCTTATTTTTCTTCCAATGACCTATAAAATCAAGGAAAACACATAAAAGAGATAAAATGACATAACTAACTAAAACTAAAGGATAAAAACATGTAAGTTAAGGGCTAAAAATATGAATATTTTAGCATTTAACACACCCCCAATCTTACATATTGCTAGTCCCTTAGTAGTACAAAACTAAAAACAAAAATGAAAAACAAAGAACAAAAAGATAAATCTATCTTTTGTGGGATGTACGATTGCATTTAACATATGCAACAAGCCTTTTAAACCCTTAGGAATTCCCTAGAGGACGAGTGAAGTCTCGTGAGGATTTTCCAGAAAGGTTACCTACAAACATCATGCACAGTTCATGTTATCCAAAAATTAAAGCATCACTTCATGATCATGATTTTCATTCATTAGCAAGCTTAAAAAGATGAACTCCATCTTCACAATGAATTAGAATCTCAAAGTTCAATTACTTACAAATGACATGCTAAAACATCACAAGTTTGAAAACAGTGTAAGGTGAATTAGCACAAAATTATGGGGCTTCCAAATCTTTCCAATGTGTAATGTCTCTATATCTCAAAATTCACTGAAATTCTTATTAGAATGAACAACCTTGGCATATTTCTTTTTCTCTTTTTTTTGTTTTTTTTTTGGTCAGGTTGTGCAATGTTTCGTTCCCTTAAGCTTTCTAATTGACCCATATAGCGAGTGTTAAGTCAATGACTCCCAAATCAGATGGTTTTAGGGCATTAGGTATAGAGACATCCCTAAGGACCTACTAACTCAAGTCAAAAGGCTTCAAAATCAAACTAACCATGACATTGATCATATCCAAATTTTTCACCTTTTGACGTGAACACTCAATGCTTTGAGGCAAGAGGTCCAGTTACTCAGTGAAAAGCTTATCAACGATCATTTATATATATATATATATATATATATATTTATTTCCATCACATATATGCCAAAGTGTCCATCTAATAAGTCATCCAATTTCATCCAAGATACAGAAACACACATATCAGACCTCATGTCATACCTCACAAATTATGTGCTAATGTGCTTGTGTGATCAGATCAAACATGTGATTTTTCAATTGTCCTAAAGAAGTAACAAAACTAACAGATTCACTCATCAGATCATGTGTTCAAAATTTTAAGCTCACTGATGAATTCAAGCCATAATTCTTTTAGATTAACTTAAAATTTTAGAGTAAACATGAACATGCATAAACATTTTTTTTTTTTTCAAATAAACAAACAAACAAACAAAACAATTAACATGAAATTGGGACAAAGTTTGTGTGAACAGCATGTGTGCCCATACCCCCAAACTTAAATGACACATTGTCCCCAATGTGTCTAAATAAAGGAAAGAGTGTACCAGGAGATGGACGACATTGTCTTGGAAAGCATGGCTCATAGCACACCCCCAAACTTAAATTGAAGCACACTTGTCCTTGCAAATTAAGAAAACAAAAAAACAAGTAAAAAGTAACAAAACTAAAGACAAATAAAAAGATTATCTTAAACACACTAAACAAAACAAAATAAAAAGATAAACTATGGGGTGCCTCTCATGAGCGCTAAGTTTAACATCTTCAGCCAGACGATGGTCCCTGCTCAATGTTGTCAAGAAGATGATGCTCCAGATGGTGGTGCTATATATTGGATAGACTGAAGTGCCAAATCTTGTGATGCCATGTCTTGATCTCTTGGTGCAAAGTTCGTTTCAATGTATTGCTTCACTCTGTGTCCATTCACTTTGAATGACTGATTTGTCAGTGGGTTGTGGACTTCCAAAGCTCCATGAGGGAATACTTGTGTAACAAGGCAAGGTCCAGAGTCCAGACCATCTTGATTTAAGCTTCCCAGGGAAGAGTTTCAATCTTGAATATAGATCAATACCTTCTGGCCTACTTGAAACTCCTTCCTGACCAGTTGCTTGTCATGGTATGCTTTTGTTCTATCTTTGTAGAGCTTGTCATTCTCATATGCATCACGCCTCAATTCCTCCAGTTCATTTAGTTGGAGCTTCCTTTTGTCACCAGCTTGCTTCATATCAAAACTAAACTTCTTGATGGCCTAGTACGCTTTGTGTTCCAATTCCACTGGTAGATGACATGCCTTTCCAAAAACCATGCGATATGGAGACATACCGATAGGTGTCTTGTAAGAGCCTTCCCAATGGAAGAGCCAAATGTTACTTTTATCTAAAATAACTCTTCAAATGTTTAAAAAACCCCTTACATTGGATTAGCCAAAAAAAATGTAAAATAAATATTTTATTGGAAGAGCTAAAAAAAAAAGCTAAATGTAGCAGCACTTTTCAAAGGAGCTATTTTATTTTTCACTATTTCTCTCACTTGTTTTCTCTTTTTCCCAAATATTTTCCTACTTTTTCTCTACATGTTCTCTTTTTCCGAAATTTTTTCCCATTTTTCCTCTCACATGTTCTCTTTTTTCCCAAAACTTTTTTTACTTTTAATAATATTTTAATTGAATAGATAAAAATATAGCTAATCGGATGTAGAGATATTTAAAAATGACTTAGCTAAACTAGATAAAAGTGAGTTTTAAGAAGCCATTTTACATAAAAATATGGCTCATCCATTGGGAATGCTCTAAGCAGTTCTGTAAGCCCATAGTGCATCATTCAAGCGTAGTGACCAATTCTTCCTACTGGGATATACTGTCCTTTCAAGTATACCTTTGATCTCTCTATTGCTGATCTCCACTTGACCACTGGTTTGGGGGTGGTATGGAGTGCCAACCTTATAAGTAATGCCATACTTCTTTATCACGGAGGCAAAGGCATAGTTGTTGAAGTGGCTCCCCCTATCACTAATGATTGCCCTTGGTGTCCCAAATCTAGCAAAGATGTTTTCCTGCAAAAACTTCACAACTACTTTGTGATCATTAGTCCTTGAGGGGACAGCCTTGACCCATTTAGACACATAATCCACACCCACAAAAATATATAAATAACTGAATGAGTTAGGAAATGGTCCCATGAAGTCAATACCCCAGACATCGAAGAGTTCTACCTCTTGAATATTTTCCAGCGGCATTTGATTTCTGGATGAGATGTTACCTATCCTTTGGCATCTATCACAAGAGCTACAAAACAAGAAAGCATCTTTAAACACATTAAGCCACCACAAGCAAACTGATGACACTGCTGCAAAATACTCAAGGGCTCTTCTTATAGGACACACCTTCTAATGATTTGATCAGGGCAGAATTTGAACAAATAGGGGTCATCCCAATGGTATTGTCTAGATATAGATATTAACCTCTTGCTTTCTTGACTAGACATACCTGGAGGAAACACCTTGGTAGTTATATAATTCACTATATCTGCATACCATGGGAGTTGGATATGAACTGCAAACAACTGCTCATTTGGAAAATTTTCATTCAATGGGAGCTCATCTCCTTCCCCCTCATAGAGTAATCTGGATAAGTGATCTGCCACCACATTCTCACTGCCCTTCTTATCTCTAATCTCAAGGTCAAACTCTTGTAGTAGTAGTACCCATCTGATCAATCTAGGTTTGGCACCTTTCTTAGGAAACAAATATCTCAAAGCAGCATGATCAATGAATACAATAGAACCAATTAGGTATGATCTGAACTTCTCCAAAGCAAATATGACAGCTAATAATTCTTTCTTAGTAGTAGAATAATTTAGTTGGGCATCATTCAATGTTCTAGAAGCATAATAAATGGCATGAGGTTCCTTATTGATTCTTTGACCCAAGACAGCTCCCAAGGCAAAGTCACTAGCATCACACATGAGCTCAAAGGGTAGACTCCAATTAGGTGCCCGCATTATTGGTGCAGATGTGAACAGCTTTTTTAGTGTCTTGAAGGCAGTCATGCATTCTTCAGTCCATTCAAACTTGGCCTCCTTTCCTAGCAATGCACAAAGGGGTTTAGAGATCTTGGAGAAATCCTTAATGAACCTTCTATAGAATCCGGCATGTCCAAGAAAACTCCTCACCCCCTTTACTGTCAGAGGTGGGGGAAGTTTGGAGATGATATCTATCTTAGCTTTATCCACCTCAATTCCCCTGCTTGAAATAGCACGACCCAATACAATGCCTTGTTGAACCATGAAAGATGGCATAGGGGATGGCATAGCGGATTCTTCCACATCCAACACAATGAAATCAGCAGGTAAAATAAATGTACCTACCTTTACCAACACATTCTCAAGTATACTTTTTGGTCTTTTGATGCTTCTGTCTGCCAATTGCAAGGTGATAGAGGTTGGTTGAAGCTCCCCAAACCCAGTTTTTCATATACCATGTAAGATAGCAAATTGACCCCTGCTCCTAGATCCAGCAGTGCATGCTCAAAAAAATGATCTCCTATCCTGCAAGGAATGGTAAAACTACCTGGATCTGTTAGCTTTGGTGGTAATTTTCTCAACAAAACTGCACTTACCTCTTCTGTTAAGGCCACTGTCTCATGCTCCTGAAACTTCATTTTGTTAGTGCAACAATCCTTTAAAAATTTAGCATATTAAGGAATCTGTTTAATTGCATCTAACAAAGGAATATTGATTTCTACTTTCCTCAAAGTCTTAAAGATATCCATAAGTTGCTTATCTTTCTTTGGTTTGACTCACCTTTGAGGGAAGGGTGGTGCATTCACCTTCTCCATTTTGTTTACCTTGGAAGTTGATGCTTCCTCTGGAGATGCTTGAGGTGGCTCTTCAGTTCCTATGACCTTGCCATTCTTGAGAACTGTGATTACGTTCAGCTACTGGTGACTCCCTGGATTGGGTATTGTTTGGGTTGGAAACTCTCCCTACTTCCTTTCACTCAGCTCCTTTGCCATCTGCCCCATTTGCACTTCCAGTCTTTGGATGGCTTGATCAGTCTTTATTTTGAATTGTTTTTGATCAACCGTAAATTGCTGTTGTAAAATCACTAGGTTGTGCATCATATTCTCCAGTTGGTTCAACTTTGACTCTTGAGTTGGTTGACTTGCTTGTTGGGGACCCTTCTGCTGTCCTTGATTGTTACTCCAAGAGAAATTGGGATGGTTGCGCCATCCTGGATTGTAGATGTTGAAGTACAGATTGTTCTTGTAGGGGTAATTGTTTTGTTCCACATAATTCACCTCTTCTTGCTCTGGAAATAGAGATAAAGGACACATTTCAGTAGTGTGACCTAAATGGGAACATATAACACATATAGCAGTCATGGCTTTGACAATCATATCTAACTTCTTTTCCACAGCAGCCATCTGATTTGGAGATCCTCCATTGAAGTTCACTTCATACATGCCTTCGCTCTTTAATCCTCGCCTTCCTCTAGAGCAAAATTGTTGGGAATGCTCACTTAATGTTTCAAAAAGCTCTATTGCTTCCTCTCTACTCTTTTCCATAAGTGCTCCTCCAAGAGCTGAATCAACCATCCATTTGTTAGTATCATCTAAACCTTCATAGAAAATTTGTACCTAATCATCTTGAGGGATGTTGTGATGTGGGCACTTTAGAAGCAATGAATTGAAGTGATCTCATGCCTCAAAGAAAAGATCTCCACATCTTTGTTGGAACATTTAAAGTTCCCTTCTAAGTTGTCTTGTCTTTTGGGCTGGGAAAAACTTCTTTAGAAACTTGGTGGCTAATTCTTCCCAAGTATGGATAGAATCTGCAGGCAAGGAATTATACCACAGTTTAGCATTATCTTTCAAAGAGAAGGGAAAGCGAACGAACCTGAGTCTCTCTAGAGTTAAGCCTTGGATGTGCTGCAACTTGCATAGATCAAAGAACTCCTTCAGATGCAAGTTAGGATCCTCAGTAGGTGTGCCCCTAAAGAGAGTCAGTGCATTAAGGATTTGAGGAGAAATATAATAGCTGCCTTCCACCTCCGGTTGATAAGCTATGCATGAGGGTTGATGGAGGTTTGTTGGAATGAATGCCTGCTTCATCGGTCTCTGCACCGGTGGTGGATTTGCCTCTAGTGGTCTTGGCACTATTGGTGGATTCTCTTGCAAATCTTCCATTGTGTTCTCAATTAATTCCTCTTCTTCTTTGTCTCTAGGTCTTTGACGAATTGTCTGCTCAATTTCAGGATTGAGTGGAATGACGGTTGAATATTGGGATCGACGACCTTGCATCAATTGAATTGCTTCTTCAGTCAAAGCAACTTCAGTGCTACTGGTCCGGATGCTCCCTAGAACTGCGCTCGATCACAGGTTGGTGCTCTCGATCGCACTCGGCCAACGTTTGATCACAACAACATAATGCTAGTCCGTAAACCTAAAACAGAAAACAGAAAAAGTTAAGAATGAATAGAAAATATTTTTGATAAAAACTAAATTGAAAATTGAAAATTAAGATAACACACTAAAGGAAAATAATTTTAAATAAAATTTACCGCAATCCCCGGGCAACGGCGCCAAAAACTTGTTGTGTCACAGTTACCTACCTAAATTAATAGACAAATTATTGGATGTTTTACCCGCAAGTGCATGAAGTCAACACAGTAGTATAGGGTGCAAGTACGGGGTCATTCCCACAAGGATTGCTGAATTTTGTCTAAAATAAATTCCAAAAGTAAAATAAAACGAAGATTGGATTTGAGTTGATAATGATAAAAAGGTAGGGCTTTGATATCCACCACTAATTATATTTAGCTAATATATCAATATGCCAATGTTTTGATCATGTTATGAATACCTAATGTTTGTCTACTCCCAGTTCCCCATGTTGATTAACTCAAGAATCCGATGTGGATTTCTTTTGTTACTTACGGAGACTGACCTATGGTTTTATTAGGGTTTCTAGGACTTCTAGGGTTCTCCTAATCCTATAAATAAGCCTCTATATATTAAGAAATATATACAATCTTGGAGAGAAGAATTGTAGGCTCAATCTAGAAGCGTTTTCGGTTTCTTCTTTACCCCTTTTAGTTTTAGTT
Organism: Corylus avellana; assembly: GCF_965113065.1. Classification (NCBI taxonomy): domain Eukaryota; kingdom Viridiplantae; phylum Streptophyta; class Magnoliopsida; order Fagales; family Betulaceae; genus Corylus; species Corylus avellana. The sequence goes on along the minus strand of NC_142495.1, from coordinate 13,312,174 downwards.
TTATTTAAATTATGTATAGCTAATATTTTAGTTAGGGCTCAAATGAATCCCTAGTGTAGTGCCCTAGATTTTAAAAGTCTTATTTTGGAGATATTTATTTGATGATATTAGGTAATGATATTTATTCTTGAGGAATTTATTAGATCTTACGAATATTATAAGAATGAATATTGATTTGAGGTTATTATATCATGATGTTGATTTTATATGAGAGATTATATCTTGATTATTTTATTGGGAGATTCAAAAGATTTGATAATTGATGATTGATTATTATAATTTGGAGTATGATTATAATAGCCGGTGATTTAATGAGGAGTTCGTTGGTTTAAGATTTTTAATGGAAGTTAGGATTTTATTAGATTTGGTTTATTAAATTGGAGCCTAACCCACTTATTCTTTCCTTATATTTTCTTTTCCTACTTTCCCCACCTTCCTTATTCTCTTTCTTTTAACCTTCATCCATTCACACCTGTACAGCTCTCTACCCACTATCAATATTTTTATTTTTATTTTCCTTTATAACCACATAGAGATTGAGAATAAAATGCATTAGAGAAGGAGATTGAGGGAGAGAAGGTGAGAAAGAGAGTTTGGGCGAGAGAGAGAAAGTCAGTGATTGGGAAATTCATGGTTAATGATCAACTGAAGCAGAATGAGTTTCAACAAGTAATTACCTTTGATGATTCATTCCTGTAACCCACTGTAAGTATTCTTACTTATTGAGTATGATATTGATATCCAATAATACGGAATCTTGTGCTTTTATAACTTGTCTGGCCTTTTGATATATATGATTCAATAATGATTTATATTATCGGAAATCAATTGACTCACTACTTCGCAGTTTTTGTAGTGCTTGCAGGAATGGAAAGTCAAGGTAATTATACAGTTGTGATTAGAGATTCATATTGAGATGTACAGAGATTCCACGTTGGTGAAGTTTTGTCTAGAGTTTAGACAGTGGAGTAGATTTGTATAAATACCATGTTCGGCATAGTTGTGGGTATTTTGTATAAAAAAAATTCACTTTTTAACTGTATTGTTTTGTATTGATAATTTCATTCTTATTTGCAAGGATGATACGCATAAATCGAGAAAGATTTGGGCTTTTACGGATTAAATCCCTAAGGTCATTGAGGTAAACCCACTCCCTTGTTAGCCAGTGGAACAAGAAGTTATTTTTCAAGGTGATTAATTAGCAAGTTCAAAGACTGCTCATAGCCACAGTCTAGATGTAAGTGAATTTACTATCCCTTCCAAAAATTATCATCTCATTCTCTTTATGAAATTTTGTTTCAAACAACAAATGATCATTTTTTTTTTTTTTTATATTATGGAATTATGCTGCAAGCATGACAAGTTTGAGAAAAAGAAACTTTGAGAAAATAATGATGTTTATAAAAAATTTTGAGAAAATGATGATAAACCCTCCTACATGTTGTCCTAAAATGTACCTAGAGAAGTACAAAGAAAGTACAAGAAATGAGAAAAGAGAGTTATAAAATGAGGGCACACGTCAAGAGGAGTGTATTTTTTGCCCCAAGAGAAACAAGAGAGAAGCTCGGTACCGATGTTAAGGATGGAGGCACAACCGCTAAAAGAGGCTCTGCAAGGAGGTGGTTCCATCATTTTTTGTTGCTGTCACAAATATCTACCTAAATTAATAGGCAAATAATTTGATGTTTTACCCGCAAGTGCACGAGGTCAACATAGTAGTATAGTGTGCAAATACGGGGTCATTCCCATGAGGATTGCTGAATTTTCTCTAAAATTAATTCCAAAGTAAAACAAGACAAAGATTGATTTTTGATTTGCTGATAATAAAAAGGTAGGGCTTTGATATCCACCACTAATTATATTCAATTAATATATCAATATGCCAATATTTTGATCATGTTATGAATATCTAATGTTTGTCAACCTAAGGGCATGAGTGTATACTCCTTAAGCTATAGATTTCCCTAAGCAACGAGTTAGGCATGTATATATACTCTAACTCTTTTCTTTCTTAAAGGATTTAGCATGGGTGTAGACTAAGTTGTTCGTTAACAAAGCATATATTCTGTGAAAATTGGCAAACACATGAGGCCTAGGGCATGGGTGTATACTCCTGATTCCCCATGTTGATTAACTCAAGAACCCGGTGTGGATTTCTTTTGTTACTTATGTTAAACCCAGGACTCGGTCATCCAAATTGATTTAACTAACTAGTTCATACCATATGCATAAGTTGATCAAGCATACACATATGAGGAATTCATGAAAGTAGGCATTAATCAAGTTAAATATGACAACATGATCATCACAAAGCGCCAATATTGAATATTAACTAAACATAACTAAAGCTTCAATCTAGCCCTGCTAAATAAATTAGTTACACATAAGTTTGATGTTAAACATCTTTATAAAATAAAATAAAAGGAAAAGAATAAACCCAAAACTTGAACTTGAAGAGCTCCAATTCTTCTCCTAGGAAAGTGTCTCCATTTTAGAGGCTTAAGGGTCTATTTATAGGCCTTTAGGAATACTCTAGAAACCCTAAAAATCGTACGGTTTGAGCCCTAGTTCGCACAAAGCTACAAAACCCTAAAAGTTGTGATTTCTATATTAAGGCTGGCGGCTGACTTGGCCATCACACACGGGTGCGCTCGATCGCAGCCCGTGTGCGATCGATCGCAGGTCTGCGATCGATCCTCCTTGTGCTGGCGCTCGATCGCAGGTGCCTTGCGCATTGTGGTTCTCGCCTGTAGTGCACTTGATCGCAGCTCCCTTGCGATTGTTCGCACTACCAAAGCCTTCCAATTTCCCAAAATAGCTCTTTTGAATCCAAAACTTCTAAGATTGCTTCTTTTTCTTCCAATGACCTACAAAATCAAAGAAAACACATAAAAGAACTAAAATGGCGTAAATTAACCAAAACTAAAGGATTAACACATCCAAGTTAAGGGCTAAAAATATGAATATTTTAGCACTTAACATATCCCCAAACTTACATATTGTTAGTCCCTTAACAATACAAAACTAAAAACAAAAATGAAAAACATAGAACAAAAGATAAATCCATCTTTCGTGGGATGTACGATTGCATTTAGCATATGCAACATGCCTTTTAAACCTCTAGGAATTCCCTAGAAGACGAGTGAAGTCTCGTGAGGGTTTTCTAGAAATGTTACCCACAAACATCATGCACAGTTCATGTTATTCCAAAATTTAAAGCATCACTTCAAGATCATGATTTTCATTTACTAGCAAGCTTAAAAAGATGAACTCCATCTTTACAATGAATTGGAATCTCAAAGTTCAATTACTTACAGCGGACATGCTAAAACATCACAAGTTTGAAAACAGTGTAAGGTGAGTTGGCACAAAATTATGAGGCTTCCAAATCTTTCCAATGTGTAATGTCTTTATTTCTCAAAATTCACTGAAATCCCTATTAGAATGAACAACAATGGCATATTTCTTTTCTTCTTTTCTTTTCTTTTTTTTTTTGGTCAGGTTGTGCAAGGTTTCGTTCCCTTAAGCTTTCTAATTGACCCATGTAGCGAGTGTTAAGTCAATGACTCCCAAACCAGATGGTTTTAGGGCATTAAGTGTAGAGACATCCTTAAGTACCTACTAACTCGAGTCAAAAAGTCTACAAAACCAAACTAACCATGACATTAATCAAATCAAAATTTTTCACCTTTTGACGTGAACACTCATTGCTTTAAGGGAAGAGGTCCAGTTACTTAGCGAAAAGCTTATCAATGATCTTTTATTTATATTTTTTTTCTTCATCATATATATGCCAAAGTGTCCATCTAATAAGTTATCCAATTTCATCCAAGATACAGAAACACACATATCAGACCTCATGTCATACCTCACAAATTATATGCTAATGTGCATGTGTGATCAGATCAAACATGTGATTTTTCAACTGTCCTAAGCAGGTAACCAAACTAAAAAATTCTCTCATCAGATCATGTGTTCAAAATTTTAAGCTCACTGATGAATTCAAGCCACAATTCTTTTAGATTAACTTAAAATTTAGGCCAAACATAAACATGCATAAACTTATATATATATAAACAAACAAACAAAACAAATAACGTGAAACTGGGGAAAAGTGTGTGTAAAACAACACGTGTGCCCATACATCCAAACTTAAATGACACATTGTCCCCAATGTGTCTAAATTAAGGAAAGAATGTACCCGGGAGATGGACGCCATCATCTTGGAAAGCATGGCTCATAGCACACCCCCAAACTTGAATTGAAGCACACTTGTCCCTTTAAAATAAGAAAATACAAAAACAAGTAAAAAGAACAAAGCACTAAAGAAAAATAAAAAGATTAATTGAAAACACACAAAAATAAAATAACAAGATAAACTATGGGGTGCCTCCCATGAGCGAGAAGTTTAACGTCTTTAGCCAGATGGTGGTCCCTGCTCAATGCTTTCTAGAAGATGACGCACCAGATGGTGGTGGCAAATGGCTAAGAATGGACTGCATCAGTTCTTCTAAGGCAACTAGTTTTTTGTCCATCAAGACTTTATCCTCTTGAGCCTCTCTTCGTTCATCAGCCAACTCTCTCCGAAGGCCCACCATTTCTTCATTGAGTGAGCAATACTGTGCTGCACGAAAGATGATCGGGGCCTCCTCCTCTGCTGCTTCCGACGCAGCTACTGGGTCATCTTCTGCCATTGGCTCGGCCTCACTTTCTTTCGCTCCAGCTGCTGGTGCTGGAGGTACCCGGAGCATGTGGGAGCAGCTATTTTTCCATTAGCGAATGCCAAAGATGGGGGTAGTAGTGTTTGGCTCATCAGCTGCGGTGCCCTTTATGCCTTTCTTCCAGAGGATATAGGTAATTAAGTATGGGAAGGGCAACCCCCATGAGTGTGTGGACTCAGCTTCTCCAATGTGCACTCCATTCCAAAATTTGTGAATTTGGTTCCAGATGATATCGGGAATGGAATACCAAGCATCTTTATGGAAGGCGTAAAGTGTTTGGGGAAATTGATCCCGCCTCTGAGTCTTGTGCCCCAAGGGAAAGGCATTACGGTGCAATATGGAGTCCACAAACCAAAGCCGTGGAGGTAGCTTGGACCGGCTACCGGCATTATGATGGGCGTCGCCATATTGCCCTTGGCACATGTCCTCAATGATTTCTGCCACATAAAATCTGGGCAGTTGCTCAGCAAGTTGGGCTGCTTTTGGAGAATGCTCATCATTGCATTGGAGTGCAGCGGCAATGTTGGCCCTTGTCACATCAACAGTGCAGCCCTGCACTATGGAAGAGAGGGCAGCCAGCCTGTTGCAATCATAGGACAGGTGGGCATAGAATTCGATCACCAGCTTTTCGGTATACAGTGGAGGTGACCGGCTTGAAAAGCTTCTTGAGTCCCTAACGCTTGAACTCGGCGACTGCCCATTGAGTTACCTCAAGGTTTTAAAAATCTTTTCTTATGGCAAAAGTTGTCTCAAACAGCAGCTCCCGCTCCTCAAAATTTGGCGGGGGAGAAGTGGATTGGGCTTTGGACCCCAGAGAGGATGAAGCTCGAGTTTTGGGCATGATGACCTTGATTGGAGACTTTTGTCGAACACCTGGTGTGCACTGTGCTGACTAAGGTGGCTAAGGCACAGCAACAACTGCCCAAAACCCCTTGCAAAAGAGCAAAACCCAACACAGAGAGGCAATGTGGGTGGATGAACACCCACAATTGCAGAAATGATGGAAAAAAATTTAGGTTGGGGGGGCGGAGTTGGTTGTGTGATATATGAATGGGGAACGGGTTGTATGGTTGTGTGGTGAGAAAGTGGTGGTACGATGGCCGGAGAAGAGAATTGTATGGTGGTGGAGCGGTGGAGGTGGTGAAAACAATGGAGGAGTGATGGGAGTAGGAGTGTGCCGATGTTGGTACTGGGAGGAGGTGTACGGCGTAGGGGAAGTGTGGTGAGAATGGGGGGGCAAAGTGACCTAAAATAGGTCACTTGGCCTGCTGCCTGAGTGCGTTCGATCACACGCATGGTGCGCTTGATCGCACTCGCGCAATGGTGTGCGTGTGTGGGTGATGTGCGCTCGATCGCACTAACAGAATGTACAAAGCCAAAAATTGATTATTGTGCTCGATCACATACTTGTCGCGATCGATCGTAGTAACAAAAAATTTTTTTTTTTTGTACAATAGCTTAAGAAAAGAAAACTCAAAAGATGAGAAAGAACACTGAACGTATCGCCGAAATTATGTAAAGTAAAGAAATTGACATGATGGAGAGCAAAGTAAGAGATGGACAAGTGTACCGTCTGCAATGGCCTCAGTACCACTATTCACAGTAGATGCGCTTGAGCTCTTGGCTTGCTCAAACGCTTCTACTTGTAGCTGTAGTGCTACTAGTGTGGAGAGCTGCACTTGAGCTCCACAGAATGTGGCTCAAGTGCCCTTGGTGGTGCAGGGACAGGACTCTCTTTATAGGTTAACAATTTCAGTTCCACATAGGATTCCTTCTTGACATGCTTTCTGTGATGATGGTCCTTGGGTCTTTTCTTGTGGAGCTTGGTATCCTTATTTGCTTCATACCTCAATTCGTCCCGTTCATCCAGTTGCAGCTTTCTCTTGGCACTTGGATATGGTGGAAAGGTTTCAAGGGGTTGCTTTTCTCCACTGATGTCCTCAGGAACATTTGCATAGATTGGCCCAGTGTCCTACCTTGTGAACTGGTGAGTGAGGGGGGTCTTTACTGGGTCCTTCTGTGGATCCTGCAAAACTGGCTCATTAACACTTTGGATCATACAAACATCAAAACATTTGAAATCATCTTGAGGTAATTGCATTGTATCAAATAATTTGAACTCTATTGTCTCACCATTCACCTTCATACTTACAGTACCTTTTTTCACACCTATTGTAGTATCAGCAGTTCTCATAAAGGGTCTTCCTAAGATGATAGGCAAAGGTGATGGCTTAGGGGATTCCTCCACATCCAACACAATGAAATCAGCAGGTAAAATAAATGTACCTACCTTTACCAACACATCCTCAAGTATACCTCTTGGTCTTTTGAGGCTTCTGTCTGGCAATTGCAAGGTGACAGAGGTTGGTTGAAGCTCTCCCAAACCCAGCTTTTCATATACCGTGTAAGGCAACAAATTGACCACTGCTCCCAGATCTAGCAATGCATGCTCAAAAAGATGGTCTCCTATCCTGCAAGGAATAGTAAAACTACCCGGATCTGTTAGCTTTGGTGGTAATTTTCTCAACAAAACTGCACTTACCTTCTCTGTTAGGGCCACTGTCTCATGCTCCTGAAATTTCCTTTTGTTAGTGCAACAATCCTTTAAAAATTTAGCATATGAAGGAATCTGTTTAATTGCATTTCCTTTTGCACTTCTAGCCTTTGGATAGCTTGCTCGGTCCTTTGAATGGACTGCTCATGCTTGGCATTGGTTTGTTTTTGATCAGTCATGAATTGCTGTTGTGAAGTCACCAGGGTGTGTATCATATTCTCCAGTTGGTTCAACTTTGACTCTTGACTTGGTTGGCTTCATTGTTACTCCATGAGAAATTTGGATGGTAGTGCCATCCTGGATTGTAGGTGCTAGAGTACACATTGTTCTTGTGGGGATAATTGTTTTGTCCCACATAATTCACCTGTTCCTTATCTGCAAATGGATATAAAGGACACATTTCAGTAGTGTGATCTAAATGGGAACATATAGCACATACCTAGATTAGTGTGTCCTTTTGAACAGGTGAGATGTTCTGAGTAGTCATGGCTTTAGCAATCATATCTAACTTATTTTCCACAGCAGCCATCTGATTTGGAGATCCCTATTGAAGTTCACTTCATACATGCTTTTGCTTTTTACCCCTCGCCTTCCTCTAGAGAAAAATTGTTGGGAATGCTCACTTAGTGTTTCAAAAAGCTCCATTGCTTCCTCACTACTCTTTTCCAAAAGTGCTCCTCCACAAGCTGAATCAACCATCCCTTTGTTAGTGTCATCCAAACCTTCATAGAAAATTTGTACCTCATCATCTTGAGGGATGTTGTGATGTGGACACTTGAGAAGCAGTGAATTGAAGTGATCCCATGCCTCAAATAAAAGATCTCCATCTCTTTCTTGGAACATTTGAAGTTCCCTTTTTAGTTTTTTTATCTTTTGTGCTGGGAAAAACTTCTTTAGAAACTTTGTGGCTAATTCCTCCCAAGTATAGATGGAATCTGCAGGCAAAGAATTATACCACAGTTTAGCATTATCTTTCAAAGAGAAAGGAAAGAGGACTAACTTGAGTCTCTCTGGAGTTAGGCCTTGGATGTGTTATAGCTTGCATAGATCAAAGAATTCCTTAAGATGCAAGTTAGGATCCTCAATAGTTGTACCCCTGAAGTGAGTCAATGCATTGAGGATTTGAGGAGAAATATAATAGTTGCCTTCCACCTCCGGTTGATATGCTATGCATGATGGTTGATTGAGGTTCATTGGGACAAACGCCTGCTTCATTGGTCTCCGCACCGGTGGTGGATTTGCCTCTAGTGGTCTTGGCACTATTGGTGGGTTCTTTTGCAAATCTTCCATTGTGTTTTCAATTTCTTCCTCTTCTTCTTTGTCTCTAGGTTTTTGTCGAATTGTCCGCTCAACTTCAAGATCAAGTGGAATGACAGTTGAATCTTGAGATCGACGACCTTGAATTAATTGAATTGCGACTTCAGTCAAAGCAGCTTCAGTGCTGCTTGTCCGGATGCTCCCTGGAACTGCACTCGATCGCAGGTTTGTGTGCTCGATCGCAGTAACAAAATCGCAAGTCGGCAAAACCTGAAATAGAAAACAGAAAAGTTAAGAAAAACGGAAAATCTTTTTGATTTTTGATAAAAACAAAATTTAAAATGGAAAATTAAAATAACACAATTAAAGGAAAATAATTCTAAACAAAATTTGCCGCAATCCCCGGCAACAGCGCCAAAAACTTGTTGTCACAAATATCTACCTAAATTAATAGGCAAATAATTGGATGTTTTACCCGCAAGTACACGAGGTCAACGTAGTTGTATAGTGTGCAAATACAGGGAGGAATGCGAATTTTGTCTAAAATTTATTCCAAAGTAAAACAAGACAAAGATTGATTTTTGATTTGCTAATAATAAAAAGGTAGGGCTTTGATATCGACCACTAATTATATTCAATTAATATATCAATATGCCAATGTTTTGATCATGTTATGAATATCTAATATTTGTCAACCTAAGGGCATGGGTGTATACCCCTTCAGCTATAGATTTTCCTAAGCGACGAATTAGGCATGGGTGTATACTCTAACTCTTTTCTTTCTTAAAGGATTTAGCATGGGTGTATACTAAGTTGTTCTTTAAGAAAGTATATATCTTGTGGAAATCAACAAACACATGAGGCCTAGGGCATGGGTGTATACTCTCGATTCCCCATGTTGATTAACCCAAGAACCCGGTGTGGATTTTTTTTGTTACTTATGTTAAACCCAGGACTCGGTCATCCAAATTGATTTAACTAACTAGTCCATAACACATGCATATGTTGATCAGGCACACACATATGAGGAATTCATGAAAGCAGGCATTAATCAAGTTAAATATCACAACATGATCATCACAACGGCGCCAATATTGAATATTAACTAAACATAACTAAAGCTTCAATATAGCCCTACTAAATAAATTAGTTACACATAAGTTTGATGTTAAACATCTTCATAAAATAAAATAAAAGGAAAAGAAATAAACCCGAAACTTGAACTTGAAGAGCTCCAATTCTTCTCCTTGGAAAGTGTCTCCATTCTAGAGGCTTAAGGGTCTATATATAGGCCTTTAGGAATACTCTAGAAACCCTAAAAATTGTAGGGTTTGAGCCCTAGTTCGCACAAAGCTACAAAAGCCTAAAAGTTGCAATTTCCATATTAAGGCTGGCGGCTGACTTGGCCATCACGCACAGGTGCGCTCGATTGCAACCCGTGTGCGATCAATCTCAGGTTTGCGATCGATCCTCCTTGTGATGGCGCTCGATCATGGGTGCCTTGCGCATTGTGGTCCTTGCTTGTAGTGCGCTCGATCGTAGCTCCCCTGCGATTGATCACTCTACTAGAGCCTTCCAATTTCCCAAAATAGCTCTTTTGAGTCCAAAACTTCTGAGTCCAAAACTTCTGAGATTGCTTTTTTTTTTTTTTCTTCCAATGACCTACAAAATCAAAGAAAACACATAAAATGGCCTAAATTAACCAAAACTAAAGGATTAACATATCCAAGTTAAGGGCTAAAAGTATGAATATTTTAGCACTTAACATTTGCTATGCTAAGTGCACCTAAAGTTAATGGGCTGGCCAAGGGGACGAGGCTGTGGCCATAGTATCTCATCCCAAGTCGCAAGGGCTATGCAACCCAAGTATACAGGGGTAACAATGTACTTGGGCCCTAGTATGAGATATAGACTCTCAACAATTTTATTGATAATAATATATTTTTTGTACTTTCTGATCTTTCTTAGAATTTAAAAATATACTGGGAACATATGTAGTTATGAGTTTCAATTTTCAAAACGGGACAAGGACTAAAACTGCTTATGGTTGTGGATTTCACTTATTTTGCCCCCTTTGAGCTCATCAGTTTTATTTCTTGTTTCAGGTGGTGATCAGGTCGCATTAGGAGGCCAGAATGGGGGCAGGCGTATTTAGGAATTTCATTTGATTTCATATTAGTTAAGTTAATAAGTGTGTTGGCATTGTTTTTCTTTTAGAGATTGACGAATTTATTTTAATAAGAAACACTATTATGGTTTGTGAGACATATTTTTGTTAAACAGGAATCTTTTAGTTTATTTTTTAAACGACGTTATTTTCTAAACTCTCACGCATTCATTTTATACTAGTCTTATATAATTGACAAACCTTATGGATCTTTGCGAATAAGAAAAAGGATTAACAAACCTAACCCGAAGGTTATAAGGTTCTGCAGACTTTTTTAAAATATATATATATATATATATATATATATATATATATATATATATATATATATATATATATATATATTTGGGGTAATGGGAAGCTACATTCCGGCCAAGTAGAGTCTGTATTTGTGGTCTTTAATAAATGATTCATGAGCATTTTTCTAATGGTTTATATTTTTTGTTGTGTCATCGCATGTTTTAAAAAAAAAAAAAAAAAATCAACTTAAGTGAGAGAGTAATAAGGAGATTTTGGGTATTGTGATCAAGTTGATGAAGAAGATGGATTTTTTTTTTTTAGATGGAAGATAGGTTGTGATTTATAGTACCAGCGCATTTGGATTAGTGGCAATTTTCTTGAGTATCGATCAATAAAAATATATTTTGAGGTGTCTCGAGGATTTAGGAAAGATTATTGATTATGATTTAAAAATCGTATGATGGTTTTATAGATTTAGGTTATGAGATGATTTGTGTAATTTACTTGGTGACAAAATGGTTTTATGGATTTAGATTGTGAGATGATTTGTGTAATTGACTTGGTGACAAATGGTTTTATGGATTTAGATTGTGAGATGATTTGTGTAACTGACATGGTGACAAAATGATTTTGTGGATTTAGGTTGTGAGATGAATTGTGTAAATGACTTGGTGACAAAGTGGTCTTATGGATGTAGGTTGTGAAATGATTTTTGTAGCTAGATTGGTGAGATAAGAGTTTAGATGAGTTTTTGATCATGGTTAAGGTTTGGGTGATGACAATAATGGCACTATGATTGAGGTTGTAATATATAGATTGATGAATGAGGATTACGTTGTGAAATGATTTTTATAACTAAATTGGTGAGATAAGAGTTTAGATGAGTTTTTGATCATGGTTAAGGTTTGGTTGATGACAATAATGGCACTATGATTGAGGTTGTAATATATAGATTGATGAACGAGGATTACATAGTGAAATGAAGTGAATGCCTACGTATTGCAGGGATAGATGAAATGAGGTATACCCTAGAATCTATAAGATATTTTGAGATTTACATTTGTGGTTTAAGGATTTTGATATTTTCGGATGATCGTGATGACTTTAAGGTATAATTCATGAAATCCTTGAAGTGATTCTTAGAAATTGATGTGTTAGGTTTTTCATAATTGAGGAAAATTATATTGAAGTGACGATTAAAGTTTTGAGGATAAATTGGTGCTCTTAGGTTGTGAATAATACTTAAACTACTATGGCACTAGTAGATATTGAATCATGAGAATTTTAGTTACATGCCAAGGCCTTAGGTATAATTTTCTTTCACTAGGTAATAATGATTGATTATTATTCTTGAGGTAATTTGAAGCATAGAGTTAGAAGTTGGAAGACATTCAAAATAGTGATAGGATCTAAATCTCCTTACAAGATATATGTTTGATGATATTGAGGTGTTTTAGAGGTTGATAATATGTGATTGGGGTACCTTGATGTTCTGTGAGTGTTGGGAATCTACCAGTATGATTAGCCTAATAATCAGAGAGTATATATGAAGCTACCATGAATATGCTATAAATTCAAAGCAAACAGAAATGTTCGGAGAACAAGCTCGTTATAATATTACAGACCAATGTTTATTACTATATATATATATATATATATATATATATATATATATATATATATATATAGTTGTTGCATGAAAAGACTTGTAATAATGACAAGCGGATGCTTTCACAGAGCTGCTCCATGAGATCACTTCTACAAAGAGAGAATTTAGCATGAGTAGAATTTCAGATATTGCATATATTTGAGTTATCGAAAAGAATAATTATTTCAAATAAGGTACCTGGCTAGAGCTTGGGTGGAGAGATGTGCGATAGTTTTGGACATTGACCCAGACTATTCGTGTTGTCGATGGAGACGTTCGGTAGTCTCCTCCATTTCTAACACTTTTATTCCAAGGTCTTCCACGTATGACACCACCAGCTTCTTCAGCTTAGTATTTTCCTGCTCCAAATCCACATGTTTCTTTTTGTAGTGTTTGAGCAGCCGCTGTAAGACCCCACTTGGTTTCTTATGGTTTTCATTTCCTCATTTCTAACACTCAGACGCTGTGCCATATTAGAATCAAAAGCGGTACCTTGGATACTGAACGCCAAAGAATCAATAATGGCGTCAATGTTAGACCTACCCACCAACAATGACTAATCGTATGAAGTTACGAGACCGTTAGCCATTGCCACGACAGTCGAGTCATGGAGCTTGACAGAATCATGGATAGTAATAGGATGGTTATCAAAGGTAAAGGCTGGCTGTCATATGTCAGGATATATGGCAAGCATGTCGGATTGTGCAGCAGGCACATTGAGGAATACAACTGGTACATCGGGTTGTACAATAGGTACAACGTTGATAAGTGCCAAAATATTCATATTTTAGCCCTTAACTTATATTTGTTAATTCCTTAGTTTTGTTAGTTTGTGATATTTTAGTTCTTTTATGTGTTTTTTGTGTTTTTGTAGGCTTTTGGAAGAAAAGAAAGCATTTCTGGAAGTCTAAGGCTTAGAGGAAAAAATTGTAAAAAAGCTAGAAGATTTGAGTCAAGCAAAAGGTTTTGATAGTGCGATTGAGTGCACTACCAGAGAGGTCCAAGCCAAGACAAGTAAGGTACGCGCTTGTGAGCAGAAGAAGTAGCCTTGATCACATTTGTGATCGAGCGCCCAACACAAGAGATCGATCGCAGTCCTACGATCGATCGCATAGGGGCTGGGATCGAGTGCACCCGTGCGTGAAGAGCAAGGCAGCGTTGCCCTATTCCGGAAAGTCCTCTTTTTCAACCTTTCAAAACCCTAGGTGAACTAGAATGCAAAAGCTACGATTTCTAGGGTTTCTAGAGTCTTCCTAAGGCCTATAAATAGACCCTTAAGCCTTTCAAATAGACACACAATTTCCAAGGAGAAGAATTGGAGCTCTTCAAGTTCAAGTTTTCGGGTTTATTCTTTTCCTCTTTATTTTATTTTATAAAGATGTTTAACATCAAACTCATGTGTAACTAAACTACTTAGTAAGGCTAGATTGAAGCCCTAATTATGTTTATTTAATATTTCAATATTGGAGCCTTTGTGACAATCATATCGTGTTGCTTAACTTGATTAATTCCTGCTTAACTTGATTAATTCCTGCTTTACTAAATTCCTCATATGTGTTTACCTAATCAACATATGTATGTGGTGTGGATTAGTTAATTAAATCAATTTGGATGATCGAGTCCTGGGTTTAATAGAGTAACAAAAGAATCTCACCTCGAGTTCTTGGGTTAATCAACATGGGGAACCGGGAGTAGACACCTAGCCCTAGGCCTCATGTGTTTATCGATTTCCACAGATTTATGTTTTCTTAAAGAACAACTTAGTAGGCACCCATGCTAAATCCTTTAAGAAAGAAAAGAATTAGAGTAGACACCCATGCCTAATTCATTGCTTAGGGAGATCAATAGTTTAAGGAGTAGACACCCATATCCTTAGGATGGCAAACATTAAGTATTCATAATATGATTAGATCATTGGCATATTGTTGTATTATCTAAGTGTGATTAGTGGTGGATATCAAAGCCCTGCCTTTTATCATTATTAAATTAAAATCAACATGTTATCTTGTTTTGTTTACTGAAATTAATTTTAATCAAAATTTACCAATCCTTGTGGGAATGATCTTGTACTTGAACTCTATGCTACTGTTTTGACCTTGTGCACTTGTGAGTTTAAATGTACAATTATTTGCCTATTAATTTAGGTAGATATTTGCACAACAAGTTTATGGCACCGTTGCCGGGAATTGCGTCAAATTTTGTTTAGAATTATTTTCCCTTAGTTTAGTTATTTTTAATTTTTAATTTTTAATTTTCATTATGTTGTTTAGTTTTTATCAAAAATCTAAAATCTTTTTCGTTTTTTTTTTTCTTGTCTTTTCTTTGTTTTCTGTTTTGTTTCAGCTTTGCGGTATCCTTCATGCTGTTACTGCGATCAAGGGGAGACCGAGAGCGATCGAGTGCAGTTCCAGAGGACATCCAAACAGTAGTACTGAAGCTGCTGTGACTGCAGAGGCAATTTTTCTTTCTTATTCAAGGTCGTCGATCTCAGCCTCAACCATCCTTCCACTCAATCCATAAATTGAGCGTGTTAAGTGCTAAAATATTTATATTTTAGCCCTTAACATACATTTGTTAATCCTTTAGTTCTGATTAATTTATGCCATTTTAGTTCTTTTATGTGCTTTCTTTGTTTTTGTAGGTTGTTGGAAGAAAAGGAAGCAATTTCAAAAGTTTTGAGCATAAAAGAGCTATTTTGGGAAAATTGGAGGCTCTGGTAGTACGATTGATTGCAGGGGAGCTACGATCGAGCGCACTACAGGCGAAGACCACGAGCGCAAGGTGTGCGCACCAGAGGAAGCCTGGATCGCACCTGCGATCGAGCGCCAGCACGAAGGATCGATCACATACCTATGATCGATCGCACACAAGCTGCGATCGAGCGCACCCGTGCGTGAGGAGCAAGCTAGCCGCCAGCCATGATAAGGAAAGTGTGATTTTTAGGGTTTTGTAACTTTGTGTGAACTAGGGCTCAAACCCTATGATTTTTAGGATTTCTAGAATATTCCTAAGGCTTATAAATAGACACTTAAACCTCTAAGATAGACACACAATTTCCAAGGAGAAGAATTAAAGCTCTTCAAGTTTCGGGTTTATTCTTTTCCTTTCTATTTTATTTTTATGAAAATGTTTAACATCAAACTCATGTGTAACTAATTTATTTAGTAGGGCTAGATTGAAGCCCTCGTTATGTTTAGTTAATATTCAATATTGGCACATTTGTGATGATCATGTTGTGATATTTAACTTGATTAATTCATGTTTTCATGAATTCCTCATATGTGTTTGCCTGATCAACATATGCATATGGTATAGACTAGTTAGTTAAATCAATTTGGATGACCGAGTCCTGAATTTAATAAAAGTAACAAAAGAAATCCACACGAGGTTTTTAGGTTAATCAATATGGAAAACCGGGAGTATATACCCATGCCCTAGGTTCCGTGTGTTTGTCAATTTCCATAGAATCATGCTTTCTTAAAGAACAACTTAGTATACACCCATGCTAAATCCTTTAAGAAAGAAAAGAGTTAGAGTATACACTCATGCCTAACGCGTTGCTTAGGGAAATCTATAGCCTAAGGAGTATACACCCATGCCTTTAGGTTGACAAACATTAAGTATTCATAACATGATCAAAGCATTGGCATATTGATATATTATGTAAGCATGATTAGTGGTGGATATCAAAGCCCTACCTTTTATTATTATCAAATCAAAATCAATCTTTGTTTTGTTTTACTTAAGGAATTTATTTTAAGCAAAATTTAGCAATCCTCATGGGAATGATCCCTTACTTGCATCATATACTACTATGTTGACCTTGTGCACTTGCAGGTAAAACGTACAATTATTTGTTTATTAATTTAGGTAGATATTTGCACAACAGTGGACAATTCGACAAAGGCCTAGAGACAACTCTAACACAGAAGAAGAAAGAAGAAGTTGAGGAAACAATGGAAGATCGACTGGAGAACCCGCCACTAGTGCAAAGACCCATGAAACATGCTTTTATCCCAAAAAACCTCAACCAGCCATCATGCATCGCTTATCAACCGGAGGTGGAAGGCAATTATTATATATCCCCGCAAATACTCAATGCTTTGACTCACTTCAAGGGCACAGCTACTGAGGATCCAAACTTGCATCTTAGGGAGTTCTTTGATCTCTGCAAGATTCAGCACATCCAGGGCCTAACTCCGGAGAGACTTAAGTTAGTCCTCTTTCCTTTTTCTTTGAAAAATAATGCTAAATTTTGGTATAATTCCTTGCCTGCAAATTCTATTCATACTTGGGAAGAATTAGCCACTAAGTTCCTAAAGAAGTTTTTCCTTGCTCAAAAGACAAGGCAGCTTAAAAGGGAACTTCAAACGTTCTAACAAAGAGATGGAGATCTTTCCCTCGAAGCATGGGACCACTTTAATGCGCTGCTTCTTAAGTGTCCACATCACAACATCCCTCAAGATAATCAGGTACAAATTTTTTATGAAGGGTTAGATGACACTAACAAAGGAATGATTGATTCAGCTTGTGGAGATGCGCTTATGGAAAAGATTAGTGAGGAAGCCATGGAGCTCTCAAAGCTAGATATGATTGTCAAAGCCATGACTGCTCAGAACATCTCACCTAGTCAACAAGCCACACAACTCAAGGTATGTGCCATATGTTCCCATTCTGATCACTCTACTGAGAATTGTCCTTTGTATCCATTTGCACATCAAGAACAAGCGAACTATACGGGACAGAACAATTATCCTCCCAAGAACAATCCCTACTAACACCTACAATCCAGGGTGGCGCAACCACCCCAATTTCTCATGGAGTAACAACCGAAATGCTCTAAACCCTCAAGGGCAGCAAAGGAACTCCTAACAAGCAGTCCAACCAGTTCAAAAGTCAAAGAAGAATGACTTAGAGAGTATGATGTGCAAACTGGTGAGTACGCAATAGGCATTTATGATGGAGCAAAGACAAGTCAATGCAAGGACCAATCAAGCTATTCAAAGAGCCGATCAAGCCATTCAAAGACTGGAAGTACAAATGGGGCAAATGGCTAAGGAGCTTAGTAAAAGAAAGCTGGGTGAATTCTCAGCCCAAACAATACCTAATCCATGAGGTCACCAGCAATTGAAGGTTGTCACAACTCTCAGAAATGGCAAGGTCATAGGAACTGAAGAGACAGCACAAGCATCTCCAAATGAAGCCTCAATATCCAAGATAAGTAAAATGGAGAAGGTGAATGCACCATCCTTCCCTCAAAGGTTAGTAAAGCCAAAGAAAGAAAAACAACTTCGTGACATTTTTTGAGACTTTGAGAAAAGTAGAGATTAACATTCCTTTATTATATGCAATTAAACAAACTCCCTTATATGCTAAATTTTTAAAGGATTGTTGCACTAATAAGAGGAAGTTTCAGGAGCATAAGACAGTAACTGTAACAGAGGAGGTAAGTGTGGTGTTATTAAGAAAACTACCACCAAAGCTAAAAGATCCAGGTAGTTTTACCATTCCTTGCAGGATAAGAGACCATCTTTTTGGAAGGACACTACTGGATCTAGGAGTAGGGGTTAATTTGTTGCCATACACTGTTTATGAAACACTGGGTTTGGGAGAGCTTCAACCAACTTCTCTCACCTTGCAATTGGGAGACAGAAGCATCAAAAGACCAAGAGGTATACTTGGGGATGTCTTGGTAAAGGTAGGTGAATTTATTTTACCTGCTGATTTTATTGTATTGAATATGGAAGAATCTCATATGCCATTGCCTTTGCCCATCATCTTAGGAAGACCCTTTATGAGAACTCCTGATACAAAAATTTGTGTGAAAAAGGGTACTGTAAGTATGAAGGTAAATGGTGAGAAGATAGAATTTAGAATATTTGATGCATTGAAATTACCCCAAGATGATTTGGAATGCTTTAATGTTTGTATGATTCACGGTGTTGTTGAGAAAGTTTTTCAGGTCCATCACATTGATCCATTGGAGGCCACCCTCACCCATAGTTTCACAAGGCAAGACATTGAGCCAAATCTGAAGATGTTACTGATGACATCTTTGAAACCGTGCACCTTCTTGATGCCTCTCCAAAGCATCCAAGTAAGTACACTCCTCCCTTTGAGACTCTTGTGCCTACTAATTCTACTCTTGTCCCTTCTATTGTCTAGACCAAATTTGGAATTGAAGCAATTGCCAAAGCATCTAACATATGCTTATTTGGGAGAAAACCAGACACTCCCTATGATAATTGCCACCAATCTAAGTTTTGGGGAAAAAGAGAAGTTGTTGAGAATTTTTAGAGAGCATAAAACTACTTGAGGATGGATCATTGCTAACATCAAGGGGATAAGTCCAGCCAAATGCATGCATCAAATCTTCCTTGCATTTTATTAGCTTGCATAAAGGGTTGAACATCATCATTATGTCATTTGGAGGCTGAGTCCTTTCCTTTGACTTATTTTTGGATAAAAGAAATTTCACTTGTTTTGAGATAAAATTTTATGAGCACATTATCATGTTTTCTGTGAGACATGATGTTTGAACTTAAGCATGTTCCTTTTGAGATCTGGTGGATGATCTATTGATGAATAATCTTGACTTGCAAGATATATATATATATATATATATATATATATATATATATATATATATATATATATATATATATATATAAAGGAAAAAGACAAGAAAGATCTTGTTGAGTTTTCCGCTAAGTAACGAGACCTCTTGCCTCATTAAGCATTGAGTGTTCGCGTCA
Source organism: Corylus avellana (assembly GCF_965113065.1). Lineage (NCBI taxonomy): Eukaryota > Viridiplantae > Streptophyta > Magnoliopsida > Fagales > Betulaceae > Corylus > Corylus avellana. Next base: position 13,292,832 of record NC_142495.1, on the reverse strand, counting down.
AAATGTATGAAATTCAAGGTTGATTTATGACATGGCTAGTCTAGCTTCGTAGCCTTTTTGACTTAAGTTACCAAGCCCTTAGGGATGTTCTACATCTAGTGCCCTAAAGCCATTTGGTTTGGGAGTCATTGGTGTTGTGCAAATATCTACCTAAATTAATAGGTAAATAATTGTACGTTTTACCTGCAAGTGCACAAGGTCAACATAGTAGTATATGGTGCAAGTACAGGATCATTCCCACGAGGATTGCTGAATTTTCTTTAAAAATAAATTCCTTAAGTAAAACAAAGATTGATTGAGTTGATAATGATAAAAAGGTAGGGCTTTGATATCCACCACTAATTATATTCAGATAATAGAACAATATGCCAATGCTTTGATCATGTTATGCATATCTAATGTTTGTCAACCTAAGGGCATGGGTGTATACTTCTTAAGTTATAGATTTCCCTAAGCAACGAGTTAGGCATGGGTGTATACTCTAACTCTTTTCTTTCCTAAAGGATTTGGCATGGTATATACTAAGTTGATCTTTAGAAAAGCATATGTTCTATGGAAATCGACAAACACACGAGGCCTAGGGCATAGGTGTATACTCCCGGTTCCCCATGTTGATTAACCCAAGAATTCGCAGTGTGGATTCTTTTGTTACTTATGTTAAACCCAAGACTCGGTCATCCAAATTGATCTAACTAACTAGTCCATACCACATGCATATGTTGATCAGGCACACACATCTGAGGAATTCATGCAAGCAGGTATTAATCAAGTTAAATAGCACAACAAGATCATCACAAAAGCGCCAATATTGAAATATTAATTAAACATAACTAGGGCTTCAATCTAGCCCCACTAAATAAATTAGCTACACATAGAGTTGATGTTAAATATCTTCATAAAATAAAAGAAAAGAAAGGAAAAGAATAAACCCGAGACTTGAACTTGAAGAGCTCCTATTCTTCTCCTTACAAAACCTATCTATTCTAGAGGCTTAAGGGTCTATTTATAGGTTTTAGAAGTCCTTGGCAAAATAGTAAACCTAGGGATTTCGTAGGGTTTTGAGACCTATTACAATTGGGAGTTGGAAAACCCTAATATGGAAAGAGGGACACTCTGGCCGCCACTTTATGTGTCTCCTGTGCACGGGTGCGATCGATCGCAGCCCGTGTGCACTCGATCGCAAGTTTGCGATCGATCCTCTTCTAGCATGCGCTCGAGCGCTCCTAGCTTGATTTGTGTTGTGTCCTCTCGGTACTACGCTCAATCGCAGGTGCCCTGTGATCGATCGCAATGTCAGGGAGCTCCAATTTTTCCCATCTTCTCTCTTTGAGCCTAAATCATCTAGATTTACTTCATTTTCTTTCAAAAGCCAGCAAAAGTATGAAAAACACATAAAGGAATTAAAATGGCCTAATTAACTAAAACCAAAAGATTAAAACATGCAAGTTAAGGGCTGAAAAAATGAATATTTTAGCACTTAGCACACCCCCAAACTTACATATTGCTAGTCCCTTAGCAATACAAGACCGAAAACAAGAATGGAAAAACAGAAAACCAAATGATAAATCCATCTTTCGTGGGATGTACGACTGCATTTAGCGTATGCAACAAGCCTTTTAAATCCCTAGGAATTCCTTAGTGGACGAGTGAAGTCTCGTGATGGTTTTCCAGAAATGTTACCCGCAAATATCATGCACAGTTCATGTTATCCCAAAAATTAAATTATCACTTCATGATCATGGTTTTCATTCATAAGCAAACTTAAAAAGATGAACTCCATCTTCACAATGAATTGAATCTCAAAGTGCAATTACTTACAAAGGACATGCTAAATCATCACAAGTTTGAAAATTGTGTACAGTGAACTAGTACAAAATTATGAGGCTTCCAAATCTTTCCAGTATGCAATGTCTCCTTATCTCAGAATTCACTGAAATTCCTATTAGAATGACACACTAGCATATTTCTTTTTTCTTTATTTTTTTATTTTTTTATTTTTTTGGTCAGGTTGTACAATGTTGGTTCCCTTAAGCTTTCTATTTGACCCTTGTAGCGAGTGTTAAGTCAATGACTCCCAAACAAGATGGTTTTATGGCCAACGGACCTGTGATCGAGCGCAGGATACGACGATTGAACGCACTGCGCTCGAGCCCAGCGCCCCACGATCAAGCGCAGATGCGTCAAGTCCAAAGCTCATCGCATGCGCATGTATGCGCCGCATAGAGGAATTGATGCTCGAGTGTGCTCGAGCGCACTAAGAGTGCGATTGAGTGCACCTATCCGATTTGGCAACGAGTTTTATCCTAATTCAACTTGTAAAACCTTAGGTTTAGGTCTATAAATAAATAATGATCAGATTAATTTAGATTTAAAATTACTTAAAAAAATACAATTCTCTGTGGGATCGACCTCACACTTGCAATCCATTAACTACAATCGATTCGTGGACTTGCGAGTTAATATGAATTGACACAACAAAGTGCATAAAATAAATTGGAAGAGAAAATTTTTATAGCGGTTCCCCTGATCATACGGATGTCCAACCAATTCCGTTCACCCTTTCTTCTTCAAAACTTCATAGCGCTCTTTATTAAGTAGTGAACCGGTCCTTAAATATATGTATTAATAATACCTTACTTAAAAAACCATAATATATATATAGTATTAAAATTCAGCTTGTCGAGACAGATAATTGAATGAAGCTTGGAATGAATGAAATTAAGAAAAAAAAAAACCATATATCGGATGTTTTTAAAAAAACAAAAGAAAAAGAAAAAAATCGTTTATGTGATAATCGTTGTGGTTCAATTCTTACAAAAGTGGTGGATTTGGTGCTTGGAAAAGTATACTATTTTTTTTAATCTAATATATTCTTATTTTCTTATTTATTGAAAACATAATAAGTATTACACAAATATCATCACAATTAATTTCTTCTAATTTTCTATTAATGATTTAATAATCAAAATTCAGATTTTTCTCTTGCTATTTTTTTTTTCCTATGTACTTCTTTCATTATAAATTACACATATGTGAACAAATATTTTAATATGTTTAAATTTTTATGGGTTAAAATAAAATTAAGTATCTTATGATAGTTATTATTACTATTTTTTTTTTGTCATTTATACATTTATGCAATGTTTTGTGTAACTTTGTGTCATTATGTTTAGCAATGTACTGGTGTACAATTTTTTTTTTTTTTTTTTTTTTTTAAATTTAAAAATGTGAAACATATTTTTATAAATATTTTTTAACATATAATAAAAAGTACAATGAAAATGCATTTAAATTTTAAAATTAAATTATAATGAAGAATTTCGCGTGGGTTATGAGCTAATTTGTTTAAAGCATAAAACACTTTTCATCTATAATTCCTTATTCCAAACGTCGGAAACCTTTGTTGTAGAAACCAAACTGTGGAGAGCCACCCAACCAACTAAAAACATTAAAAAATGTCCTTAAGAGGTAGCTCAATCAGTTGTGAACTACGTTTTATGAAATGTTTTATGAAGCGGAAGTCATTAGTTCAAATCTTCTTTCTCATTTTTTTTTTGTGTAGATATGTAAAAAAAAAAAAAAAAAAAAAGGAAGAAAAAACAATATTTTTAATGGGAACCAAGCAAGAAGTAAAATATTTGAAAAAAAGACTTTTTTAGGGTGGCTGGCCGGCTGAAATAATTTATTCAAAAAATATGTAATAATAAAAAAATTAATCCATTACTTGTCCATCTGGACCATCACAGATAATAACATCCAATCATGTTGACTTTTTTTTTTTTTTTTTTTTTTTTCGAGCCATGCAGGATTGTACTTTGTTGACAGCCTCTTTTATTTCGTGAAAGCCGAAACAATAGAAAATAAGCTGTCAAGCTCATCTTCCTCTGTGTCTCCGACGTGCTACTATTTCTTAACCAAGAAACGTTATAAAAATAACCATTTAAGCTCATCGTATTCGTGAAAGAATTGAACAACTGTGCAATGTGGAAATTGAAGATTGGCGCAGAGACAGACAGAGAAGATGGTGGTGGTGGCGGCAGTGAAAGATGGCTGAGGAGTTTGAACAACCATTTGGGACGCCAAGTGTGGGAGTTCCATCCAGACCTTGGCACCCAAGAGGAGCTTCAGCAGATCGACGATTCTCGCCGGGATTTCTGGGAACGCCGCTTCGAGAAGCGGCACAGCTCCGACCTCCTCATGCGGATTCAGGTCGCCCCCACAAACCCAAACTTTGGAATTCTTTGTTGTTCTTGTTTGGTTCTATGATTTGGGGTCTGTGATCATCAAGAAAAGAAAGCAATCGATGAGGAGTAAATTGGGTTTTTTTAATTTTAATTTTAATTTTAATTTTTAATTTAATTTAATTTAATTTTTATTTATTTATTTATTTTCATTTTCTCGTTTTGGTTTGAATTTTTTTTAAGAAGGCTTATGTTACGGGTCTAATTGGAGGAATTTTAGCATTAGAATAATTTAGATTAGGATTAGGATTTAAATATTAGAAATAGTAAGTTACCATTATTGATAACATTAGAAGTGAGTTAGAACATTCCTTATTGCAAGAGGAAATCAGAAGGAGACAAAAGTCTAGAATCCTTTGGCTTAAGGAGGGTGATAAATGCACTAAGTTTTTCCATCGGGCTGCTAACTCGAATCAGGGATCTAATTCCATTGAGTCATTGTCCATTAATGGTTCCCTATCGTCCAACCAATCCGATATCAAAAATCATATTGTCCAATTGTACGAGTCTTTGTTCTCAGAGCAATGCAATTGGAGACCGAGATTGGATAATCTTGCCTTCGATTCTTTGGATGTGGACGAGGCTTCTTGTCTTGAGCTCCCGTTTGAAGAAAGTGAGGTTTTCGAGGTGGCAAAATGTTTGCATAGAGATAAGGCTCCAGGCCCGGATGGGTTCTCTATGGCTTTCTTTCAAGACTGTAGGGATGTGCTTAAGGCCGATATTATGGGAGTCTTCTCCAACTTTCATGCTCACGGCAAGTTTGAGAAAAGCCTTAATGCCACATTTATAGCCCTTATTTCGAAGAAGCCTGGGGCTTTGATCTCAAGGACTTTCGCTGTATTAGTCTTGTGAGTGGGGTTTATAAGATCGTTGCTAAAGTACTCGGCAACATGATGAGAAGGTTTGTTGTGAAGATCATATCCATGTCTAAGAACGCCTTTGTTAAAGGTAGGCAAATCCTGGATTCGGTTCTTATAGCTAACGAATGTTTAGATAGCCGTATCAAATCTGGTGAACCAGGGGTACTTTGTAAGTTGGATATGGAGAAAGCCTATGACCACATCAACTGGAAGTTTTTGCTTTATTTGCTTAAAAGATGTGGCTTCAGGGAGAAGTGGTGCTCTTGGATAGAACATTGTATCTCGTTAGTGCGCTTTTCCGTTTTGATTAACGGCTCTTCTTCTGGATTCTTTGGTAGCTCTCGTGGGGTCAGACATGGAGATCCTCTGTCCTCCTTTTTGCTTGTCATTGTTATGGACACATTTAGTAGAATGATTTCTGCTACAATTCATCATGGTTTGCTCTCAGGCTTCTCCGTGGGGCCTAGACTATCCGAGACGATTAACGTTTCTCACTTGCTTTTTGCGGATGATACGTTGGTTTTCTGTGCTCCTTGCGAGCGTTGCTCGTTTGTTTTGAAGTCGTCTCGGGTTTAAAGGTGAATATGGCCAAGTCGGCTTTGGCACTGTGGGCAATGTGGATAATGTGGTTGAGCTGGCTGGAATTCTAGGATGTGAGACGTCCTCTCTTCCTTTGAAGTATCTTGGCCTTCCCCTTGGGGCTCATTTTAAGGCCAAGGCGATATGGGATGGCGTTGTGAAAAAGGTTGAGCGTCGTTTGGCTAGTTGGAAAAGAATGTATTTGTCTAAGGGTGGTAGGGTTACCCTCATCAAAAGCACTCTTTCCAACTTACCCACGTATTTCTTGTCTCTTTTCCCCATACCTGCAGCAGTGGCAAATCACATAGAGAAGCTTAAACGCATTTCCTATGGGGTGGATTAGGCGAAGAATTTAGATACCATCTGGTTAGTTGGTCCAAATTTTGCTCTCCTATCTTTGAAGGCGGCCTAGGGATTGAATTTGCGATCGTCCAACCAAGCCCTTTTAGGGAAATGGTTGTGGCGTTGCGCGAATGAAAGCGAGGCTTGGTGGAAAGCCATTGTGGACGCCAAATATGGTTGCACTTGGTGGTGCTCTATTGACCCCCAGGGTTGAAGGGGTGGGGCTCTGGAAGTATATTAGAAGGGGGTGGAGATTCTTTTCGATTCATACTAGATTTGATCCGGGGGACAATTCGAAGATCAGACGACGTGTGGTGCGGCGAGACTTGTCTCAAGGCAGCTTTTCCTACACTTTATAGCATTGCTTCTGTGAAGGATGCACCTGTGGCTACTAATATGGATTATTCGAGTGACACCCTTTAGTGGAACATCAGTTTTGTCCATTTGATTCATGATTGGGAAGTGGATACGTTGGCCTCCTTCTATTCTTTCCTTTATTCTCTTAGAGTAAGAAGAGGAGGGGAGGACAAGCTCTGGTGGACCCCGTCTCGCAAGGGGATCTTTGATGTTTGATCTTTCCACAAGATCATCGCATACAAAGAAAATCCCTCTTTCCCTTGGAAGAGTATTTGGCGGACTAAGGTTCCCTCCAAAGTGGCCTTTTTTGTTTGGTCAGTGTCTCTAGGGAAGATTCTAACACTGGATAATCTTAGGAAAAGACAACTTATCGTGGTTAATTGGTGTTGCCTTTGTAAATTGGATGGGGAATCCGTTGATCATCTCTTACTCCATTGCGAGGTTGCTAGCGCCTTATGGAATGCCATCTTGAGTCGCTTTGGACTTTCCTTGTACCGACCTAGTGAAAAGTGTTAGCCACATATGCGCTATTACCTTAAAAGGACTACTTAATTTCGAGCTTCCCTAAAATTCATTATAAAACCTAATTTTACTTAATAGCTAGGCAATGTGGGACTTAGCACCCATAACTATCTTTATAAACCACCCACTCTATGTGTGCTTCTTCTCATTTTCCCAATATGGGATCGGGGTGTTACAAACTCTCCCTCTTAAATTCTTGATGTCCTCATCAGGGCCACGTCATGTATTGCTCCAGTACCACATGACCTGACTTTATTAGGTGGCTCTGATACTACTTGTAACGACCTAGGAAAAAGCGTTAGCCACATTTGCGCTATTACCCCAAAAGGATTAGTCAATTTAGAGTTTTCGTAAAATTCATTATAAAGCTCAATTTCACCTAATAACTAGACAATGTGGGACTTAGCACCCATGACTATCTTCATTAACCACCTACTCTATGTGGGCTTCTTCTTATCTTCCCAATATGGAACCGGGGTGTTACATTCCTGGGTTATACCTAACAGTGTGGTGGACTTAATGGCTTGTTGGTGGTCTGGGGGTAATTCAAAGAGTGCAATCGTCTGAAAGATGGTGCCTCTTTGCCTTATGTGGTGTATATGGAGGGAAATAAACAATAGGAACTTTGATAATCTTGAGAGGACTTTGGAGGAGCTCAAGGCCTATTTCTGTTTTTTTTTTTTCCTCTTTACTTGGACAACTGGTTATTTACCTCCTTTAGTTATTAGCTTTTCAGATTTCCTTGCTCGTCATAGGTATTCTCTTGTATACTTCTTGTGTACTAGGGTTGCGCTCCTTTGCGCTTTTGATATATACAACATTACTTGTAAAAAAAAAAAAAACATTAAAAGTGGTTTATTCGAGTTAGTCTTTTCTTTCTACTATGCATTGTAAGCTATGACACAACTAGGATTTCTCATGTGGAGAGGCTAAGGTATGAATGAGAGGTCAAATTTATTCAAAGCCTAAAAATACATATATATTTAAGTTGATAACAGGAAAAAAAAAGAAAATTTGAAAACCAAGGGGTGCCATGGTTCCCCTCAGCCTATACATGGGTCTGTACCCGATTGTAAGTGTCAAATTAAAGGCACTATAATAAAATGATCAATGAGTTAAGTATTATCAAACGTTTAGGTTTGTTATTGGGAGGTTTAGGGTTCCTTTTTTTTGTTTGATAAGTAATGATGATATAAAAAGCGCAAAGGGTCGCAACCCACATACACGGGAAGTATACATAGAGAGCGCCTAAGAGGGAGAGAAATGAAAAAGAAAATCAGAGAAACTAATCACTAAAGGAGCTAGCCAAGTGGCTGTCTAAGAGTAAAGAGTAAAGAAGAAAAAATGAGTCAATTACTTTATGGTCCTAATGGAATTTTCAAAACATCTATCATTTCTTTCATTCCAAATATAAGACACAGAGGGATCATCTTCCACACAACCGCGCTTCGAGACCGACCACCCTACCACCAACTATCAAACAAGTCCCTCACCCGGAAAGGCATGACCCAATACATCCCAAACCGCTTAAAGATCGTGTGCCAAAGAGCGCTGGCGATCTCACAATGGAGAAGAAGATGATCGACTGACTCTCCATTCTTCTTGCACATACAACACCATTCCACTACCACTATGTTACTCTTACGCAGAGTATCATGAGTCAAAATTTTGCCTAGAGCTGCAGTCCATCCGTAAAATGCCACTCGCTGAGGTGCCTTAGTACGCCAGATGCTCTTCCATGGAAACTCCTCTTGATTAGACTTGGACAAGGCCTTGTAGAGCGACTTAACCTCAAACTTGCCCTTCTTGGACGCTGACCAGCAAATACGATCTGCACTGTCTATGGAAACCTTGCAAGAATACAACCGATCAAAAAAAGGAGAAACCAAATCCATCTCCCAATCTTGGACCGGCCGCACAAAAATGACATTCTACTCGACAACCCCATTCCTCAAAGTAAGATTATCCTTTACCCATGCTTCTTTGTGTCTGGTGATACTAAATAAGGACGGGAAGGCTTGCTTCAAGGGATTGTCCCCACACCAAATATCATGCCAGAAATGTATTTTCGAGCCCTCCCCCACCTCAAACCGAATACCTTTGGCAAAAAAATTCCACCCTTTGCGAATATGCTTCCATAGACCCACACCATAAGAAACCCGAAACCTCCTTCGTGCACCACCCACCTTCTTGGTTTTCATACTTAGCTTTGATAATCTTACACCAAAGAGCTCCGCTCTCATTCGCATATCTCCAAAGCCATTTCCCCAAAAGAGCTTGATTAAACTGGAACAACTTCCGAATTCCAAGACCACCATAGCGAAGAGGGCGGCAGACTTGGTTCCAACTTACAAGATGCAAATTATGCTCATCTCCCATTCCTCCCCACAAGAAATCTCTTTGGACTTTCTCAATCCTTTTAGCTACACTTAAAGGAATCGGAAACATGGACAAAAAGTAAGTCGGGAGATTAGCTAAAGTGCTCTTAATGAGAGTTAGACGACCTCCTTTGGAAAGATACATTCTCTTCCAACCTACCATCTGACGCTCCATCTTCTCGATCACCTCATTCTACATAACCGTATCCTTGAACGGCGCCCCAAGAGGGAGACCCAAATACTTCATAGGCAATTCAGCAACACTACACCCAAGGATATTGGCTAAAACCCCAATGTTCTCCACCTCACCTATGGCCACAATCTTTGACTTTCCCAGATTCACTTTCAATCCTTACACAGCTTCAAAGCATAAGAGAATGAGGCGTACATACCGGATTTGCTCGATAGAATTTTCACAAAAAATCAAAGTATCATCCGCAAATCATGAGTGAGAGACCATCAACTCCGACAAGACCCTATTCCCCACCGAGAATCCCGTCAAAAGGCCTTGGTCTACCGTCGCATTCACCATCTTACTCAAAGCCTCCATAACATGCACAAACAATAACGGAGAGAGAGGATCCCCTTGCCAAATTCCTCTCGAACTGTTGGAGAAACCTTCCGGAGAACTATTCACAAGAATGGAGAATCTTACCGACTTAATACACCACTCTATCCAAGCCCTCCACCTCTCGCCAAAACCACACCTATGCAGCAAATACAAAACAAAGTCCCAATTTACATGGTCATAGGCCTTTTCCAGATCCAGTTTACAAAGAACACCTGGCACCCTTGATTTCATGCGACTATCCACACATTCATTTGCAATGAGAACAGAATCTAGGATTTGTCGACCCCCAATAAAAGCGTTTTGAGAATAGTAGATGACCTTACCCAAAACAGTTTTCATCCTATTGGCAAGAACCTTAGACATAAGTTTATACACCCCTCCCACCAAGCTAATAGGCCGAAAGTCCTTCATCTCCACCGCATCCGCCTTTTTTGGAATCAAGGAAATAAAAGTTGCATTCAAGCTCTTCACTAGTTGACGCCTACGATGGAACTCAGCAAAAACCGCCATGACATCTTGTTTAATAACACCCCAGCAAGCTTGAAAGAAAGCCATGGAAAAGCCATCTGGACCGGGAGCCTTATCACCATCCATGCCTTTTACCACCTCCCAATCCTCCTTTTCCTCAAAATCTCTTTCTAACCACCTATTATCCTCCTCATCGATGGACAAAAAAGGCTGGTTATCCATTTTAGGGCGCCAAGTGCTTTGTTCCGAGTATAGGCTTTGGTAATATTACATTATGTGCTCTTTTACCTCAGCTGGATCATCGGATAACACGCCATTGATACGTAGCACTTCCACACGGTTGTGCCTTCGATGAGAATTAGCCATCTTTGGAAGAAGCAAGTATTCCGATCCCCCTCCTTGAGCCACAAAGCTCTCGATTTTTGGCACCAATGAATTTCTTTACACAACAAGGTATTCTCCAATTCTTTCAACATGTCCACCTTCCGAATCTTCTCCTCCTGATCTAAGCCTCTCAATTCAGCCAACTCATCCAAATCTTGGATACCTCCCAACAACTCCTTCTTCTTCCTCCCAATATCCCCGAACACCTCCTCATTCCACTTTTTCAAATCCACTTTAAGGGATTTCAACTTATTAGCAAGCAGAAAACTAGGTAAACCCTCAAACGAATACGACCCCCACCAAGAAGCAACCTTGTCAACAAAACCCTCTGTTTTAAGCCACATATTTTTAAATTTAAAACACTTCTTACCTCCACACAGATTCCCACAATCCAGTAATAGAGGAAAGTGATCGGAGAGCAAGCGTTGAAGTCTTCTTTGTGACACTGCTGGGTAGTGATCTTCCCAATCCGAGGAAAGCAAGAACCGGTCAATCCTCGACCAACTCTCATTCTCTTGATTATTTGACCAAGTAAATTGATCCCCCATCATCGGAATATCAACCAAATTGTTCTCTGAAATAAAGTCCGAAAAATTCATCATGCCCGAAGAATAATAAGAAGCACTAGAGCGCTCACTAGGAAACCGAACAATATTAAAATCCCCGCCAAGACACCAAGGGACCTCCCACACCCTCATCAAGCCGGCCAGCTCTTCCCAAAGAGCCCTTCTCTCCACTTCCTCATTCGGCCCATACACCCCCCCAAACGCCCAAACCCAGTTATCCTCCACATTTTGAAAAGAGCAAGCCAATGTGAAATGCCCCACACAATCCTCTTTACACTCCACTATCCTTCTATCCCACATTAGTAACATCCTCCCCGACAAACCATTAGAACCTCTATACTTCCACCCCTCATGTTGACCTCCCCAAAGACTATGAATCACCTCCCGGGAGATATCCTCCATCTTAATCTCAATCAAACACGCTATATCAACTTTCCATTCTTTCAAAAGACCCCTAATGCGCAACCTTTTTTTGAGGGCGTTCAACCCTCTCACATTCCATACTACGATGTTAAGCTTCATAATCCACCGACATGCCCCTCTCACCTTCCTCAATCTCATCAAGTCCTTTGAGTGCAGGAACATAGGCAGACAAGCCTCCCAAATCAGAATCATACTGCATTCTAGATGCTTCAATGGCTTTGAACAAAACCTCCAACTCCTCCTTTTTCCCCTCATCAGAAACACCAATTTTAGGACAAAATTTGAGGCAATTATCAACTACCCAGCTGGAAGAAATCTTGTCTGACCCTAAATCCTCCAATCCTACAGCTTCAGAAATTTTGTCCTCACCCATGACTGGATCAGACTTCAAGAGCTCCAACTCTGAAATTCTATCCAATCTTTCCTGGCCTACTTGATTCAACGGGACCAATCTCATTTCCTCCCCCCAACGAGGCTGCTGAGCACGACCCTCCCCGTTCAACCCAGACTTCCGGCGAGAGGAACTCCCCCCCAGAAGCTGATTTGAGGCCGAGCCCGAACCCTCCCCTGCCTCGCTGGTCTCCATAGGCCTCTCCGGCGACCTCTGATGTTCCTCCGGCGACATTAAGGTCTCCGGCACCCTCTGAGAATATTCCGGCGTTGGTCCAAGGATCCCTTTCAACTTCCCACACGCCGAAAACGAAGCCTCAAAACCCACCAGAGTCTCGTCCCGTCTCTGCGACCCAATCTGCCTCCTATAAGTCAATAGTGTTTTTCCTTCCCCGGTGGGCTGAGTCTTCTCCACCGGGCTTACAGGATTCTTTTGGCTTGATATCTTTCCGGCCAAGAAACCATTAGCACCCCCCATAGAAGTGCCGAAAGACATCCTAGAGTCCCTCCCGACGGTGACCCATTGTCCTCTCCCCCTGTTCGCGCTCTATCGGCCAATGACAAGCTCGCTGATGAAGACATGTGAACTTTCGAACCAATCGTGTCTTTCGCAGGGGCCACTGTTGAAGCCAACCCAGCTGGAAAACAAAAACCTCTTGGTCCATCTTGAGCTGGGCTAGAGCTTAAGCCCACGCCTGAGCCCCCGGTACCTTTGGGCTTAAAAAACACCTTCTTCTTCACCTTCAGCCTGCTATTGGACTTGGCTAATTTTCCTCCCGGCCCAATTTTCTCCTTCTCTTTCAGTACTGCCTTCGACTGACTAGCAGCTTCCTTATCTCCCGGCCCAAGCCCAGTGAACTCAATTTGTTTAAACACCCTGTCGATCTTACTCATCCCCACGTCACATTCCCTCTTCAGAAGTCTCAACGACTCCTTCACCTTGAGGAGCTCAATACCTACCTCAGAGTAGGTCTGCCCAGCATGGTACCCCATCCCCTCCCGTCCCTTCATGCGATCAGAGACTGACAACGACGCAGACTGCTCCGCCGGCCTATTTGTACTGCTCGCCGGGACTGTTGGCAAGACCTCCACGCTACCTCCAATTTTCGTACCATTCACGCCACCCTCTACTGAACCTAGAGCAGACTTCGCCAGTCGGAATGAATTCGTCGAATTCGTAACCCGCCCCCCCCCCCCGATCCTCCTTGGGCCATCGCTGGAACATGGGTCTTCTTCAAGTACAAAATCTTCTTATCATGCTTCTGTAACCTCTGTTCCGTAAATCCTCGCCGACCCAGTTTTTGGCAGACATTGCAATCTCCCTGGATTGCCTTCGATGACAGCCTCACTGTCTTGGCATAGCTTCTTTGCTTCTTTACCTCCTTTTCTCCCTTTTCTCGTAGGTCTCTATGCTCACTGATCACTCGGTGATCACGGAGAGAGGAGTTAGCCTAATGCATTTCCTTGATGAAACGATCCCACCCAAACCCACGACGTCCTTCAGGAATGATGATCGAGCCACACCTTCTTCTTCCATCAAATTCCTCCACTGTCAGAAAACATCCATGCCTATTGGAACACTTTTGTGCAATTATTCTAGGGTATCTTGCTCTGGATTGATCCCAAAATACTTCAGAATTGTCCACTGCCACCAATTCCTCGACTATTCTCACCATCCAAGCTAGCTCATCCTTTTTTAAGAAAATGGACCTTTTGATTCTTTTGCTCCTCTAAAAAATCCTCACCCTTGAAGCCCCTACCTTGATCAACACCTCAAACTCCTTGGACTCCACCGTCCACCTTCTCGGCCCAGCCATAACACAGACAGAATCTAACGCCAAACTACTCACACGCGCCCCCACGCGCCGGCGCAGCTCTCACACGCGCCGGCACAGCTCTCACACAGCTCTCACATGTGGAACTATTAATGCAAACAAAGATCATATACATGACACCAGGTTTAGGGTTCCTTGAACTACTCTAAAACAAGGAGGCCTAGGATTACTCGAATTATTCTACAAAAATTTATTATTCTTGTCAAATTTTCATCCCACGTTACGTAGGCGTGTAACAATTGGTAGTAGAGCCGCATTAGGACATGACATATCAAAGATTGGATCGTTTAGAGAAGCAATTGAAGGAATCCTACGTTACGTAGGCAATTAACAGCTCAAGAAAGGATATACGGTGTTAGTTTTTTTTTTTAATATTTTATTTGCATGGGTATTATTAATACAATGGACCGCCACCCCTTCAACCCGGTCAGAGGTACATGCTAAACAAAGAAGCAAGGGGTGACTTGCCGATAATACCGTTAGGGCACTTTGATGCTTAAGTCAGTAATATTCTCTTTGTATAGGTAGAGTTGAAAATAATGGTGCGGGTATGTAATGAACGTACCTTAGGGTTTTTGGCTTCCTTTATAGAATTGCTGCCAATAAGGTAAGTGTCCCAACCAGAAAAGTATAGGGAATTGGAGGTTCAATAAGGACGGTGATTGATTCCAAGGGATGCCTTTCCTTCCCAATATCCTTTTGACGGATCCTTCCTTTATATGGTGCAAAGGTCTATATTGGGCAAAATAGTCAACAACTTGTCTATTGCAGTCTGCTTGCCATACATAAGTCCATTGGTCAAAGGTTCGGCCCACGACCCTATTTGATGCTTTAGTTGAGGGGCCATCATCCATAGATCTTGTTGTTACGTGTGAGTGTTGTGTTCTACTTTGAGAAAAAAATAAAGAAAGTAAGTAGTTTATCTACTTAAGCAGACCCAAGCCCATTAGCTTAAGCTTTTACGTAAGAGTAGTTTCCAAATATGTATGTTAATGTACTCTTGGTGGATTCTCTAGGTGATTTTCTCTCTAATAATTGGTATCAGAGCTATGGTTAGCTTCCGCTTACACGACTGTCTTGGTCTTTGACGTGTTTGGTTTGGATCTGGTAAAGATTGTCAATGGCCCTTGGAGCAAAGTTGCATTATGTGGCGCGCAATTAGTGCAACTCTTGGATGTATGATACTTATGGACTTGTAAAAGACTCACACACGAGGGGGAGTTAGGTCAATGTGAAAAATATTCACAAGTAAGGGAAAAATTGTTGAGTGTTTTGTCTCACATTCAAAAAAAAAGAAAGAAAGTGAGTAGTTAATATACTTAAGTGGACCCAAACCCATTAGCTTAAGCTTTTGGGATAGAATGATATCCAAATATGTATATTAATATACTCTTGGTGGACTCTCGTGGTGATTCTCTCCCTAATAGGTCTTCCTAGGGCTTGTCCCTTGGTTGAACATTTGTCAATTAATGTGGCCCTTGGCAAGTCACTCAGTCCTTTCTGCTGGTTAGGCGCTTGTGGGATGAAGGTTAAAGGAGTCCGAATGTTTGTGGGATTGGAAGACCGCCGTGGTCCTTTTTTTGGGCTGACAATATTACCTATCACCAGATATGTTTGTAATTAGGCATATATTGAGAATTGAATTAAGATCATTTTCTTCTTAAGCGCTTGGATCATTTTCTATTTGATAACAATTACAATCTTTATTGTGTAATAACATTCTGAAACTTCAACTCTTGAATAATTCTGAGAAGGTTAAGAAGGGAAAGAATGATCTTGGTATTATTGAGTTATCTACAACATTATTGATAACAATTACACTCCTTATTGTGTAATTACATCCTGAAACATCAACTCTTGAATGATTCTGAGAAGCTTAAGAAGGGAAAGAATGATCTCGGTATTAATGAGTTCTCTACTGTTGTATTATTGATAACAATTACAATCATTATTGGTGGCATAATGTATCCTTGAGAGTAGCCTTTTCTCTTGGATAGCTGCCATTGGAAGATCTTGACCATGGATAGTGTTATGTATTTTTCTAATTTTGTATACATTTCGGATGTAATTTGATGGTAAATAGTGTTTGTGGAAATGTATGAATGAAATTGGTGATATGGGTGACTTGATTTGAGATAATCAATCTCCATTGAAAGAAAATGAGTTTACTTTTCTGGATATCCGATTACATTGCCTTTGGGCCTTTTATACAAGAACTACAAAACAAATTCTAACCTTTTGTAACCAACTGAAGTAACCTGTTTATTACAAATGGGCTTCAGCCCAACAACCCAACTACTAATAACCCCTTGATTATCTACACCCTTATTCTAGCTGGACTACATATCTATTATTGTTAGACCCATGACATAAATAGCCTAAGGAAACAACGTGAGATGCGTAAGAAGAGTGGGGAGACTGTGGATCATCTTCTTCTCAATTGTAAGATCACCAATGCTTTGTGGAGTGCCATCTTCAGTCATCTTAGGTTATGCTAGAAGAGTAGTTGACCTTTTTGCTTGTTGGAGAAGGTTGGTAGGCAGTCCTCAGAGGGCAGCTCTGTGGAAAATAGTTTTGTCTTGCCTTTTGTGCTGTTTTGAAAGGAAATAAATGATATAAATTTTGAATACCGCGATAGGACAGTAGTAGAAATTTTAAAGACCACTACACAGCTGCCTTATATATTAAATTTGCTAAGTTTTCATGATTTTCTTGACTTATTTTCTCTTTCTAATTAGGTGTTTCTCTTGTATATTCCCTGTGTACTTGGATTGCCTTTTTGTAATATTTCGATTACTTATCCAAAAAAAAAAAAAAAATCTACTGATGTTCAAACCTATCTAGATTTAAAATTTCGAGTGCTTCCTGAGCTAGGATCTGCATTGAGATCTCCATCCTGTCTTTTGGTTTCATTACTAGATTTGTATAGTAAACATTCTGTTATTTTACCCATGCAAGTGATGCTAAGCTTGTATAGGATTTATATATATTCATATAATGTTCTAGCCGCTGACTTTTCTCATTTTCCGGATTACATTAGGCATATGATTAATTCATAATGATTGTTATAAGATTCCAAATTCCTTTTCCCCTTTCTCTTTTATCAGTTGTTTTGGCTTCAAGGGACCATTAAGGTTTGTCTATAATAGTTTCTTGAAGAATGACCACATTAAGTGTCATTTGTTATCATTCTCTTCCACAAAGACTTTGTATTTAATTAAACATGTACTGATTGATAGCGACATGAACAAGGGAAATTTGTGCACTTGAAATTTGTAATTGTCCTTTTTTTAAACTTGCTCTCTGTAATAATTGATTCTCAATATGTTACTTTAATTTTCTCTCTGATATATAGTTTGCAAAGGAGAACCCATCTTTTGCAAATATACCACAAGTCAAAATTAAAGATACAGAGGAAGTCAGAGAGGAGGCGGTAAGAATGACCTTACAAAGGGCCATCAATTTCTACTCAACAATCCAGGCAGATGATGGTCATTGGCCTGGGGATTATGGGGGTCCCATGTTTCTAATTCCTGGTTTGGTAAGACTGAGAAGAAGAAATCATTTTGGTATGTTTGTGCAACAAAAACTGACTAATCTATAAATTTGATAGCATAGTATTCCATGCTATAAAATTTGCATAGTTTATTCAGAATTTTGCAGCATTATTTAAAATGAACTGGATGACATCTTTTGAGGCTTTAATTTAAAAAAAAAAAAATTAAAAGAAAGAAAAAATAACAATAAAGAAGAAGAAGAAGAGTGAGGTGCTTTAAATTACTTTATGATTTGTTCCAGTGAAATTATCATGAACTGCTTGGAGTGCAATCCTTCTTATCTACTGGAACAGGTGATTACTCTTTCAATTACTGGAACTCTAAATGTCGTCTTATCAAAGGAACATCAATGTGAGATTTGCAGATATCTATACAATCATCAGGCAAGAATTTTGATGCAATCTTAACAGTTTTATGTCTGAGGCTCCTTTTCCACTTTGAATTTCAATGTTCGTCTCTGTGTTAAAGAAAAAGGAAAAAGATAAGTGCATAACTACTAATTTATTCTATTTGGCTTCAATATGGTGGGAACTCTTTTTAATGATTATATTCCTTCTACCTGGATTAATTGCTTATATCACTGATGTTTACGAATTACACTCAATAGAGCCTTATTCTATTTTCTTTAGGTCTTGTAGTATTAACAAAAAACTTTGAAATGGTGATCCATCTAATTGCAGAATGAAGATGGGGGTTGGAGTCTACATATTGAGGGCCCAAGCACCATGTTTGGTACTGTACTCAATTATGTTACTTTGAGATTGCTTGGTGAACCTGAGGATGGACTAGGGGCAGTGGAAAAAGCACGGAAGTGGATCTTGGATCATGGTGGTGCAACTGCAATCACTTCATGGGGGAAAATGTGGCTTTCAGTATGAACTCCGTCTCAATTTTGTTATATTGTGCTGAAAAAGATAATGCCTTGAAAATATTAGCTAACTTGTGGTTGATTTTCATTGGTTTCAGGTACTTGGAGTGTACGAATGGTCTGGGAATAATCCACTGCCGCCAGAAGTATGGCTTTGCCCTTACCTTCTCCCATTTCATCCAGGTCTGTGACTTTTTAGTCATTCTTACACCATGAACACAATATATGCTCCGCCTCATGTACGAAAAGTATTTTATATTGCTAACATTATAAAAATAATAAAATATTTTCCACCATTGCAATTTGTTAAATCTACATATTTTCGCTGTTACAGTTCAGGAAGGACTTTGGTCCATGAGTGGCAACTGTAGGGGATGCAATTACAGTGGTATGGTTTTGTCCTGAACTTCTTGCTGATGAATTTCCACATTTTCTTATAGGAAGGATGTGGTGTCATTGCCGAATGGTGTATTTGCCCATGTCCTATTTATATGGTAAGAGGTTTGTTGGTCCTATCACATCCACAATCCAATCTTTGAGAAAGGAGCTTTATACAGGCCCTTATTGTGAAATCGATTGGAATAAGGCTCGCAATGATTGTGCAAAGGTTGGTGAGAAATCTAGCTTTTTTTTTGTCCTCCTTTAGGCATTATAGACTTGACTTTTACCTTCCATACTATAGTATTTTTTATCTTCTTTTCTCGAGCTCTTCTTCCTGCTGCACTTAGAAAAAAGTTTCAGCTTTCTAACATTCTTTTATAAACTCTACGTATTGGGCACATAACCTGCCCTATTGGCATCACTAGTATTTTTCTACATGGTTCTGCTCTTAATTGTCACTAGTGTTTTTTTTGTTTTGTTTTGTTTTGTTTTTTTTTTTTTTATGCCTTTTGATAAGTAAAATTTATTAAAAGAGCACAGTAAAAGGTGCAATCCTAGTATACAAGGTGTATAGAAGATAAAATTAGCATCTAAAAGTCAAAATATCAAACAATTTCGACAAATTCGGAAAGGATAGTGATGTTGTAGCTGTGATCCAATCATAGAGAGAACTCAAGAAGAATAGCTTTAGCTTCACAGCTGGTAATTCCATTCACCAAATCCTTTCTCTCCACAGACATTACATTAAACACAATGGACCTGCCTTTCAAATTTTAGTTCTACAATGTTTACCGAGTGTTCTGTTCATTTCGGCAGTTCAATCACCATCCTTTGCGTAACTGACCAAATCCCAAACAAGCAAAATACATGGGACCACATTTTACTAGCAATATCACAATAAAGAGATTAATGATCTACTGTCTCTCCATTCAATTTACACATCCAAGATGATTGTTCCATGCTTTCTCAAATTATCTGTCGTAAAGATTTTTTTCACAAGCTGCTGTCCAAGTGAAGAATGCTAATTGTGGTGGACCTTTAACTTTCCATATTCTTTTCCAAGGAAAGGAACTGGTACCCAATTGACAAGCCCACACGGGCACAACCCATTAACAGATACAACAAGACTTATGTTCGATGACACCTACCCAGCTGGCGCCCAAAACTAGTAGGTCGAATGGAACACCCGGCGACCGGAGAGCCGCTGGAGAACATCCAGAGTAGGATGTCAGTGATGATAAGAATTAAAACTGCCACAGAACATGCCGATAAGACCATTGACCAACCCAAGGATGGAACTTCAACGGCAGTAAAGGCGGCGACAGGAGGAGGGGAGACAGCAGGTGCATCTGGGCAGGCCAGAATCGAAGCAGAACCCATCGGCGCTGACGTAGGAGATATGGTACAGCCTCTGGGTCCGGAATCGCAGACAATAACACACATACATTGTTGGCGACGCTCAGCTGACGGCCAGAGAAGCGACTGGTCAGGGAAGCGGAGCACTGGTGGTAGGAGAAGGAGAAGGGAGGAGGGAGGAATCATGGGCTAGATAGGGAGGGTCGAATGATGAATATAGGAAGTGTGGATGGAGGACGGGAATTAGTAATCACTAGGGAGGAAGATAAATTTGTCGAGGGTGAGGGTGAAAAGGTCATTGGGGAGGGAGAAAATCGGGATGGGGGTGAGGGTGAAAAGAACAAGGCAGTGGTGGTATTTACTGGAGTTGAAAGGGAAGAACCTGCGATGTTGGAAATTGAACCTCTGGCAACTGTGGGGGAAAAAGGAAAGAACCCATCCATGCCTACAGAGTGGGTGATTGAGAGAGTGAAAGACCTTTGCTATGCTTTGTGACTATCTTGTGATGGTCATGAGGAAGAAATGATGGCTCTCTTCTCTGACATTGAAGCTAAAAGAAATGGGAGAAGGGCGGAGTCAGTGATTGATGTGAGTGAAAAATCGGGCATTAGAGGTAGTCGCGAGCTAAAGCGATTGGAGTGTTCGGTCAATTATGATGGGAAAGGAGGACAGGCATCTCGGTTGTCAAGAAAAGGGAGAGATGGTAAAGGTTTTTTATGAACCCAAAAATAATCACTTGGAATGTGCAAGGGATGAATGAGGTCGAAAAAAGAATGCAAATTAGGGGGTGATTAAGGGAGTGGAAAGCTGATATTATATGTTTGCAAGAGACAAAAATGGAGGTGATTAGTAGGGAGGTGGTTGGTAGTGTGTGGGGGTGTAGGCATGTAGATTGGTTGTATTTGGGGTCGAAAGTCAGGAAGTATATTGTTAAAGTGGGATAGGCGAGCTTCAAAAGTGTTATAGCAAATATAGAGTGGGCGTTTGCGGGGGTGTATGGACCTAATGATGATGTGGAACGTAGAGACTTGTGGGCTGAGTTGGCTGGTTTGATGTCCATATGCCATGGTGATGCGAACCTCAATCGACACGCTTTGAGCCCCAACAACAAAATTGGAATACGGACCCAAGAAAGCTAAAATTCAGATTTTTGGATAGAAAACCCCAACCCAACGTTTACAAATGAAACACGAACCAAAGGTATAACGAAACAACCCTCGACCCAACGTTTATAAATGAAACGCGAAACAAAGGTATAACGAAACAACCCTCGACCCAACGTTTATAAATGAAACGCGAACCAAAGGTATAAAGAAACAACCATCGACCCAACGTTTATGAATGAAACGCGAACCGAAGGTATATAAATTTGAACGCCACAAGGAATAATCCTTGATAAGTTCAAAAGTTCTTTGAAGAACCAATAGAAGACGCAAGCGTCACATTTTTTCTAATTTTCATTCATCATGTCTATTACAATGAGTGCATGCTATTTATAAAGCATGGCTGAAAATATGACTACCTGCTTGCTATGGAAATGAAATGAAATTTGTTCCAACATTGGAAAGTGAATAAAGTAAAAAAGGACTAACTAATAAAAGCCTAAAATTAAGGTTGATTTAGTCTGAAATTAGCAGCTCCTCCATGCCAAAAATAGACTGAAATTGGCAATTAAATCACGCCTAAGGAAGGTCTTGAAATAGGTAAGTCAATCAACCAATTAATTGTCATGTAATTTGGCAAGTCAATTATCCAATTAATTGGTATATAATTGGAATGTCAATCAGCCATAATCAACCATTAATCTATGCCATTGCTACGGAAATTATGCGCAATCTGCTCCATCAATAGCTTAGATCAAATTTATTATGCCTTCATCTCCCTTTGGGCCAAGCTTGGAATGCCCCATTTTAGAATCAGCCCAAATCTCTTGAATTAGCCCATTAAGTGCTTCTTTGATCTTCTTGGATCTTGCTCTAGTAATAGGCCCAACTGGAACATGCAATGGATCCTTTGATGGTGCTTGTTGATTCTCATCATTCCCCCTCTCTTCAAAGGATTCGTCCTCGAATCATCAGCTACATCAAAAGGAAGAGGACAATTGTTTTGTTTTGTTTTTTGTTTTTTTTTTTTTTTTTTTTGGTTTCTTTGCTGACGTCTCCTTCTTTCTTTTTTCTTTTTTGAACTTGGTACACAACGCAAAACAACAAGGAATAATGGACACAAACGGAACAAGATAGGATGATAACAATAAACAAAAGATAAAAAGGATAGTAAATATGATTTTAGAGCCTGTGCTCTGATACCAAATGATGCGAACCTCAATCGACACGCTTTGAGACCCAACAACAAAATTGGAATACGGACCCAAGAAAGCTAAAATTCAGATTTTTGGATAGAAAACCCCAACCCAACGTTTACAAATGAAACACGAACCAAAGGTATAACGAAACAACCCTCGACCCAACGTTTATAAATGAAACGCGAAACAAAGGTATAACGAAACAACCCTCGACCCAACGTTTATAAATGAAACGCGAACCAAAGGTATAAAGAAACAACCATCGACCCAACGTTTATAAATGAAACGCGAACCGAAGGTATATAAATTTAAACGCCACAAGGAATAATCCTTGATAAGTTCAAAAGTTCTTTGAAGAACCAATAGAAGACGCAAGCGTCACATTTTTTCTAATTTTCATTCATCATGTCTATTACAATGAGTGCATGCTATTTATAAAGCATGGCTGAAAATATGACTACCTGCTTGCTATGGAAATGAAATGAAATTTGTTCCAACATTGGAAAGTGAATAAAGTAAAAAAGGACTAACTAATAAAAGCCTAAAATTAAGGTTGATTTAGTCTGAAATTAGCAGCTCCTCCATGCCAAAAATAGACTGAAATTGGCAATTAAATTACGCCTAAGGAAGGTCTTGAAATAGGTAAGTCAATCAACCAATTAATTGGCATGTAATTTGGCAAGTCAATTATCCAATTAATTGGTATATAATTGGAATGTCAATCAGCCATAATCAACCATTAATCCATGCCATTGCTACGGAAATTATGTGCAATCTGCTCCATCAATAGCTTAGATCAAATTTATTACGCCTTCATCTCCCTTTGGGCCAAGCTTGGAATGCCCCATTTTAGAATCAGTCCAAATCTCTTGAATTAGCCCATTACGTACTTCTTTGATTTTCTTGGATCTTGCTCTAGTAATAGGCCCAACTGGAATATGCAATGGATCCTTTAATGGTGCTTGTTGATTCTCATCACATGGTGCTTTGTGGGGGGGGGGGCATCCAGGTGAAAGAATAGGCGAAACCAGACAAACTCAAGCAATGGTAGATTTGTCGGATTTTGTTTTTGAGCAGGGACTCATGGATATTCCGATGGTAGGAGGGAGTTTCACATGGTCCAATCGTAGGACCGGGGGGGGGGGGGGGGGGGGGGCTTCAATGTTGTATGGCATCCAGGTGAAAGAATAGGCGAAACCAGACAAACTCAAGCAATGGTAGATTTGTCGGATTTTGTTTTTGAGTAGGGACTCATGGATATTCCGATGGTAGGAGGGAGTTTCACATGGTCCAATCGTAGGATTTGGTCAAGAATTGATAAATTCTTGCGTTCTTCAGATTGGGAGGAGCTGTTTCCTGATGTCTCATAGAGAAGGCTGCCTCGAGAATTATTTGATCATTTTCCCTTGATGCTGGATTGTGGAGTGGTGAGAAGGGGTAGTAAGCCCTTTAGATTTGAAAATATGTGGTTGCAAGCCGAGGGCTTTGAGGAGTAGGTCAAGACGTGGTGGGGTTCCTATATGTATGAGGGTAATTCGAGCTATGTATTGGCTCGAAAATTGAAGGAGTTAAAAGCAGATTTGAAAAAATGGAATGAAGAGGTTTTTGGGGATGTTAGAAAGCAGGAGTTGGAGGGGGTATTGGTGAGCTGGATCGGATCATAGAAACAAGATCTTTAACGGAAGAGGAATTTATGCAACGAAAAGAACAATCTCGACAATTGGAGAGATGTTTATACCTTGAAGAAGCGAGTTGGAGGCTGTCAATAGGTTTGCATGGAAAAAGTTAGAGAAGAAGAGGAGGCTCGTATATTGTGTTACGTAGCCTACGTCAAACATATTATTATATAAGCTGAAATAATTATGACAAAGACTAAAATACCCTCAAACCCTAATACATTCTTCTAACACTCCCCCTCAACAGTCAGAAACTTTTGAGTGAGTGTGCTGAGTGAGTGTCGGCGCGTGTTAGGTGTTTTGGTGTTAGTTTTCAGATTGTGTCATGGCTGGACCGAGGAGGTGGATGGTGGAGTGCAAGGAGTTTGAGGTTTTGATCAAGGAAGGGGCTGCAGGAGTGAGAATTTTTGAGAGGAGCATTAGAATCAAAAGGTCCATCTTTCTTAAAAAGGATGAACTAGCCTGGATGGTGAGAATAGTGGATGATTTGGTGGCAGTGGATAGTTCTGAAGTATTCTGGGATCAATCCAGAGCTGGATACCCCAGAATTATTGCCCAGAAGTGTTCTAATAGACATGGTTACTTCTTGATAGTGGAGGAATTCGATGAAAGAAGAAGATGCGGCTCGATCATCATCCCTGAAGGTCGTCGTGGTTTTGGGTGGGATCGTCTCATTAAAGAATTGCAAGTAGCTAATTCTTCTCTCCATGATAATCGAGGAATCAGTGAGCGTAGAGAGTTTAGGGGAGAAAAGGGAGAAAAGGAGGCGAAGAAACAGAATAGCTACACGGAGGTAGTGCGATTGTCGACGAAGGCAACCCAGAAAGACTGTGAAGTCTGGCAAGAACCAGGTCGGCG
This sequence comes from Corylus avellana, assembly GCF_965113065.1. Classification (NCBI taxonomy): domain Eukaryota; kingdom Viridiplantae; phylum Streptophyta; class Magnoliopsida; order Fagales; family Betulaceae; genus Corylus; species Corylus avellana. Next base: position 13,267,918 of record NC_142495.1, on the reverse strand, counting down.
AAGCTATATCAACAAGAGCGTAGGTCCGAAGAAGTTCCAGGGTCCAACGATGGCTCAGGGAGTTTCGGGAGGGTCTCCAAAGGAATCTGTTATGGCTCCGATGAAATCCTCCTGGCCGGCGAAATCTGCTCGAGGTCCGGCAGAGCCTCGCGTGAACGATATGATATCTGGAGGTTGCGTGGAGTTGATGAGAAGAGGTCCGGCGAGTGGGTCAGCAAAGTCGGCAGCGCAGACTGTGCAGTTGTCAGTCTCTGATAGCGTGAAGGGAAGGGAAGGGATGGGGTACCATGCTGGGCAGACCTACTCTGAGATAGGCATTGAGCTCCTCAACGTGAAGGAGACGTTGAGAAGTCTGAAGAGTGAATGTGACGTGGGAATGTATAAGATTGACAGGGCGATTAATCAGATGAAGCTTAGTGGGCTTGGGCCGGGAAAGGAGGTAGCCGCAGGTCAGGGGAAGGCTGTATGGAAAGAGAAGGAGAAAACTGGGCCGGGAGGAATAACAAAGAAGACCAATAGCAGGCTGAAGTTGAAGAAGAAGGTAATGTTTAAGCCAAGAGGTGTCGTGGGCTCTGGTGTGGGCTGTAGTTTTAGCCCATCTCAAGATAGTCTTCATTCTCAAGTTGGGCTGGTGATGTCGGAGGCCTCTGGGAAAGTCGCGACTGGATCGCGAGTTCTCACACCTTCACCGGCACGCTCGTTGCTGGCCAGCAGAGAGCTAACAGGGGAAGGGGGGTTGGGTCAGCGGTGGAAAGGAGTCCCAGGTTGTCTGTCGGCACTTCCGATGAGAAGTCAGTTCTAAAAAATCCCGCATACCCGGCGGAGGAGTTTCGGCCCACTGGTAACGGACTAACTCTTCTGACCTATAGGAGGAGGAAGGCCGGGATGCAGAGAAGGGACGAAACATGGATGGGTTCGCTAGAAGCCTCGACGTCGACGTTTGGGCAGTTGAAAGGGCTACTGGGACCGACGCTGGAAAAGTCTCAAAGAGTGCCGGAGACGTTGCTATCATCGGAGGAGCAACAGATGGCGTCGGAGAGGCAACAGATGGCGCCGGAGAGGGCTATGGAGACCGGTGAGGCTGGGGAGGGGTCGTTTCTGGCCACACGTCAGTTTCTGAGGGGGAGTCCCTCTCGCCGGAAGGTTGGTTTGGCCGTGGGGGAGTGGGCTTAGCAAACTTGTCGGGGGGAGGATAGGAGCTTGGGTCCGTTGGTTCAATTTGGGCAGGAAAGGAGGGACCCAACACTGGATTTGAAGTTTTTTGGGTCTGATTTAGGCTTGCATGGGGATAGAGTTGCTGAAACAGCAGGTTTGGAGGATTTAGGGTCAGACACGATATCATCCAGCTGGGTAGTTGAAAACTGCCTCAATTTTTGCCCAAAAGTTGGAGTTTCTGATGAGGGGAAAAAGGAGGACTTGGAAGCTCTATTCAATGCTATTGAAGCTTCTAGAAGGCAGTACGATTTGGATTTGGGAGGTGTTTCTGCAGGTGTTCCTGCACTCAAAGGACTCGAAGAAATTGAGGAAAGTGAGAGGGTTACTTTGGTGGATTGTGAAGCTTAATATAGTAGTATGGAATGTGAGAGGGTTGAATGCCCTCAAAAAAAGGTTGCGCATTAGGGGTCTTTTGAAAGAATGGAAGGTAGATGTAGTGTGTTTGATTGAGACGAAGATGGAGACTATCTCCAGAGAGGTGATACATAGTCTTTGGGGAGGTCAACATGTGGGGTGGAAGGTTAAAGGCTCTAATGGTTTGTCGGGAAGGATGTTAATGGTGGGATAGGAGGGTAGTGGAGTGTAAGGAGGAGTGTGTGGGACATTTTTCTTTGCCTTGCTCTTTTCAAAATGTAGAGGATAGATGGGTGTGGGCGTTTGGGGGAGTGTATGGACCGAATGAGGAAGTGGAGAGAAGGGCACTTTGGGAAGAGTTGGCTGGTTTGATTGGGATGTGGGAGGTTCCTTGGTGTTTGGGTGGGGATTTCAACATTGTACGCTTTCCTAGTGAGCGATCCAATGATTCTTATTACTCCTCGGGCATGATGGATTTCTCGGACTTCATTTCTGAGAATAATCTGGTGGATATTCTGATGATGGGGGGTCAATTTACTTGGTCTAATAATCAAGAAAATGAGAGTTGGTCGAGGATTGACTGATTCTTGTTTTCTTCGGATTGGGAAGATCACTACCCAGCAGTTTCTCAAAGAAGACTTCAACGTCTGCTCTCGGATCATTTCCCTTTATTACTGGATTGTGGGACTCCTTGGGGAGGTAAGAAGGGTTTTAAATTTGAAAATATGTGGCTTAAGGCAGAGGGTTTTGTTGATAAGGTTGCGTCTTGGTGGGGGTCATATTCGTTTGAGGGTTTACCTAGCTTTGTGCTTGCTAGTAAATTAAAATCCCTTAAAGTGGACTTGAAAAAGTGGAATGAGGAGGTCTTTGGGGATATTGGGAGGAAAAAGGAGTTATTGGGAGATATCCAGGAGTTGGATGAGTTGGCAGAATCAAGAGGATTAGATCAAGAGGAGAAAATCCGGAAGACGGACAAGTTGAAAGATTTGGAGAATACTTTGTTGTGTGAAGAAATTCATTGGCGTCAGAAATCGAGAGCTTTGTGGCTCAAGGAGGGGGATCGAAATACTCGCTTTTTCCACAAGATGGCTAACTCTCACTGAAAGTACAACGAGGTGAAAGTGCTTCGTATCAATGGCATCTTATCTGGTGATCCAGTGGAGATAAAAGATCACATAGTGCAGTTTTATCATAGTCTTTATTCGGAACAAAGTTCTTGGCGCCCTAGAATGGATAACCAGCCATTTTTGTCCATCGAGGAGGAGGACAATAGGTGGTTAGAAAGAGACTTTGAGGAAAAGGAGGTTTGTGAGGTGGTAAAAGGTATGGATGGTGATAAGGCTCCGGGTCCAGATGGCTTTTCCATGGCTTTTTTTCAAGCTTGCTGGAGTGTTATTAAGCAAGATGTCATGGCGGTTTTTGCAGAGTTCCATCGCAGACGTCAATTGGTGAAGAGTTTGAATGCAACCTTTATTTCCTTGATTCCAAAGAAGGCGGATGCGGTGGAGATGGACTTTCGGCCTACTAGTCTGGTGGGAGGGGTGTATAAAATGGTGTCTAAGGTTCTTGCCAGTAGGATGAAAACTGTTTTGGGTAAGGTAATTTCCTATTCTCAAAATGCTTTTATTGGGGGCCGGCAAATCCTAGATTCCGTTCTTATTGCAAATGAATGTGTGGATAGTCGCATGAAATCAGGGGTGCCAGGTGTTCTTTGTAAATTGGATTTGGAAAAGGCCTATGACCATATAAATTGGGACTTTGTTTTGTATTTGCTGCATAGATGTGGTTTTGGCGAGAGGTGGAGGGCTTGGATAGAATAGTATATTAAGACGGTAAGATTCTCCATTCTTGTGAATGGTTCTCCGGAAGGGTTCTTTAATAGTTCGAGGGGAATCAGGCAAGGGGATCCTCTCTCACCGTTATTGTTTGTGCTTGTTATGGAGGCTTTGAGTAAGATGGTGAATGCGACGGTTGACCAAGGCCTTTTGACTGGTTTTTCGGTGGGAAATAGGGTCTTGTCGGAGTTGATGATTTCTCACTCCTTATTTGCGGATGACCGGAACAGGGCTGAACCGACTCCAAAGTTGCCTGAACCGGCTGCAAAATGGCCTGAACTGGCTGCAAAATGGCCTAAACCGGATCGAAAATGGCCTGAACCGGTCTAATCCAAACCACGGATAACCTTATCCTGATTTCAAGTTGGGATATCCTTATCTCGAATAGAGAACAGTGAACACCAGTAACCAAACACCCATCGTCTTCTCCACAAAGTCACCGGAAGGTTGCCAGTGGCGCTCAGACCATGCCGGCGAGACCCAAACAGCTCCGGTGACACTCACACCGTGCCGGCGACACCCAGACTGCCCCGACTTCGACGAAGAGATCTGCCGTGGATCACAAACCCCGTCTCCGGCCACCACAAAGCGTATCAGCCGCCACAGACCAAACCGATCTACTGCACCAACCAACCATTGACGATGACGATGATGCCTATGTAAAACCCAGCAGTCACGAGTGTAATTCCGCTGGTTAAACCAAGTCTGCCAACAACCACGAACCCAGATCCTACCATGGAGATGACGGCGAGATCACACCATTAACGACGGTGAACTCAGCGCCATCTCCTTCCACGGGCATGTAAGCCCAAAAAACTCTTTTGATCAGTAGTAGGAGGAATGGGGCGAGAGAGAAAGAAAAGAAAAAAAAAATGAACGGAGATAAATATCACTATCAAGCAAAGGTATAAACCCTAGGCTCTGATACCTTGTCAATAGGTTTGCATGGAAAAAGTTAGAGAAGAAGAGGAGGCTCGTATATTGTGTTACGTAGCCTACCTCAAACATATTATTATATAAGCTGAAATAATTATGACAAAGACTAAAATACCTTCAAACCCTAATACATTCTTCTAACATAGGCAAAAACCAAGGGCGTTGTGGTTGAAAGAGGGTGACAATAATACTAATTTTTTCCATCGGATGGCGAATTCACACCGGCGCAACAACACAATTACATCTTTAGTGGTGAATGGGAATTTGACTGATGAGCCAGAAGTTCTAAAAGACCATGTTGTGAATTTTTATAAGCAACTATATGGTGAAGAGTATCAATGGCGACCAAAGATGAATGAGCAATCCTTCAATTCTATTGATGAAGGGGAGAAACAATGGATGGAAAGAGAGTTTGAGGAAGGTGAAGTACGGGAAGTGGTGAGAAATCTAGAAGGTGGCGACTTTTCCGGCAGGTGTTCGAAGGGAGACGACCTGTCGACACCCTCTGGGTCTGCTGCCGGTGCTCCTGCGATATTGAAGAAGTCAGCAATGATGGGGCAGCCGGAAGTTTTGAAGGCAGGGGAGAAATTCGACAAAGGGGAGGGAGGAGGCTTAGGCCATCTAATTAGTGTCAAGCTGGGCAAGATGGGGGAGGGGCATAGTGCTGGACAGTTGCAGCTCAATTTGCAGGGGGAGATCCCACCGGGTTTGGAGAAGTGGGATTTGCCAGGTTCGGATGATTCTTTGAGGAGGAAGGGGGCTGTGGTCAGTGTTTGTGATGAGAGCTTATGCTCTATGGGTGAAGTTAGGTCAGGAGTTAAGGATTGCAGTTCGCAGGGTGAGTCGTTCGCTCCTGATTCCTTAGCTTTGGTATTAGTTGAGGATCAGGAACCTATTACGGTGGAGTTTGTAACTCATTTTAGCAAGCTCGTGGGTGTCTCTTGTGATGGAGAAGCTAGGAAATTGGCAGAGACTTTTGGGTTTATAATGGCTGATAATGAGGTCATTGGTGAGGATGTGGGAGATGCGGGAGAGGCCATGGAAGCACATACGGGAAAAAAAGGTAAGAGAGAGCTCAACAACCTTATTTCCTCTGTTAATTATGAGGTGCACAGTGGAAGCTCTTTGAGGGATAGTAAAAAGGGGAGGGCTGTTCGGACATTTTAATGAAGCCGAAGATCCTTTCTTGGAATGTGAGGGGTTTGAATGTAAGGGATAAAAGGATGAGGGTCAGAAATCTTCTTAGAAATTGGAAGGTGGACATAGTGTGTTTTCAAGAAACGAAGGTGGACTTTGTCACCAACAATTTTGTGAGGAGTTTGTGGGGGTGTCCTTATGTAGAGTGGTGTTATGTACCTTCTAGAGGGGCTTCAGGTGGTATTTTGGTGATGTGGGATAGAAGAGTAGTTACGAAGGTTGAGGTTGCTTTGGGCAGATTTGTGGCAGCCTGCTCTTTTAGAAACGTTGATGATGGTTTCATGTGGGCTTTTGCGGGGGTGTATGGCCCTAATAGAGACAACATAAGGTGTCTCCTTTGGGAGGAGTTGGTGGGCCTTATCTGTTTCCTAGTGAAAGGTCGTGGGGGTTTATTCTCAATCCGCAATGAGGGATTTTGCAGATTTTATATCGGAGCAGGGTCTAATGGATTTCCCGTTAGTCGGGGGGGTCTCTACTTGGTCTAACAACCATTCCTGGTCAAGGCTAGATCGTTTCCTAGTCTCTCCGGAATGGGAAGCTCGTTACCCAAGTATGTGACAAAAGAGGTTGCTTCGGGTGTGTTCAGATCATGCGCCCATTATTCTTGATTGTAGTTGCTTCTTGGGAGGTAAGAGACCCTTCAAGTTCGAGAATATGTGGCTTAAAGTGGAGGGTTTTGTGGACAAAGTAAGGAGCTGGTGGGAGTCTTACCAGTTCCATGGTACTCCAAGTTTTATTCTGGAAAAAAAGTTGCAAGCTCTTAAGGGGGACATTTAGAGTTGGAATGACCAGGAATTTGGCAATGTGGGAGGGCGTATTAAGGCTCGCATGGATGATATAAAGGCTCTTGATAGGGTGGAGGAAGAGAGAGGGTTATCAGCTGATGAAATTGAGAGGAAAAGGTTGTTAGCCAAAGATTTGGAGGCTCTTCTCTTACAGGAGGAGATTAGTTGGAGGCAAAAATCCAGAATTCGTTGGTTGAAAGAGGGAGATAAATGTACGAAATTTTTTCACCAGATTGCTAATGCAAACAGAAGACATAATTCTATTGAGTCTCTGTCTGTGGGGGGCTCTACAACTTCTGATCAAGGGGTCATTAGCAATCACATTACCAATTTTTACGAGTCCCTTTTCTCAGAGAGTCTCAGCTGGAGACTGAGGCTAGATGATCTTGATTTTGATATGTTGAATGTTGGAGAGGCCTCTAGGTTGGAAGCTCCTTTCGAGGAAAGGGAGGTGTAGGAGGTGGTGAAAGGTATGGATAGGGACAAGGCGCCGGGCCTTGACGGCTTTTCTATGGCGTTTTTCTAGGATTGTTGGGTGGTGATTAAGGAGAACATCATGACGGTTTTTGTGGAGTTCCATGAGCGAGGTAAATTTGAAAAAGGCTTCAACGCTACGTTTATCTCTCTTATTCCGAAGACCAATGGAGCTTCCGATATAAAGGATTTTCGTCCGATTAGCCTTGTGGGAGGGACATACAAGATTGTTGCAAAGGTCTTAGCCAACAGAATGAAGAAAGTGATGGATAGGGTCATCTCTAAGCCTCAGAATGCCTTTGTTAAAGGTAGGCAAATTTTGGACTCAGTTCTTATTGCCAATGAATGCTTGGACAGCCGAATCAGATCAGGGGAACCTGGCTTGTTGTGCAAATTGGATATGGAAAAGGCATATGATCATATGAATTGGAAGTTTCTACTTTACGTTCTAAGAAGATGCGGCTTTGGAGAGAAATGGTGCTCGTGGATTGAACATTGCATTTCGACTATGCGTTTCTCGATTTTGATCAATGGATCCTCTTCCGGTTTCTTTGATATCTCGCGGGGCGTGAGGCAAGGAGACTCTCTTTCTCCTTTCTTGTTTGTTCTAGTCATAGAGGCGTTTAGCAGGTTGATCAGTGCCTCGATAAACAGGGGTCTCATCTTGGGTTTTTCTATGGGAAGCAGAGAGTCGGATTGGGTCATTGTCTCTCACCTTCTCTTTGCAGATGACACTTTGGTTTTTTGTGGAGCAGATCCTAATCAAGTTAGAAACATTGGTGCATTACTCGTTTTGCTTTGAAGCGGTTTCAGGGCTAAAGGTGAATCTGGCTAAATCTGTCTTGGTCCCTGTTGGTAGTATGAACAATACGGGCACTTTGGCAGGCATCCTTGGTTGCGGATCAGCTTCTATGCCTTTGAAATATTTGGGTCTTCCGTTGGGGGCCCCGTTTATGGTTAAGGCCAGTTGGGAGGACATGTTGGAGAAGTATGCCAGAAGGCTGGCCCCATGGAAACAGCTGTATCTGTCCAAGGGGGGGAGGGTTACTCTCATTAAGAGCACCTTATCCAATCTTCCCACTTATTTTTTGTCTCTGTTTCCTATCCCTGCATCTGTGGCGAAGCATATGGAGAAAATTCAACGTGATTTCTTATGGGGTGGGATTAATGATGAGTTTAAGTTCCATCTGATTAGTTGGAACAAGGTATGTTCTCCGATCTCAGAGGGAGGCTTAGGGATCCGGAATTTGCGTTTGATGAACAAAGCTTTGTTGGGGAAATGGTTGTGGAGATTTGCTCATGAGAAAGAGGCTTGGTGGAGGAAGATTCTGGTGGCAAAGTATGGTGCGGTTTGGGGTGGTTGGCAATCCAGGGACCCCAGCGGCTCGCACGGCGTGGGGTTATGGAAGTACATTAGCAGGGGGTGGAGGTCGTTTCATTGCCACATTAGATTGGATCCTGGGATTGGGTCCAATATCAGGTTTTCGGAGGATATCTAGTGCGGTAACATGTCTCTCAAGGATGCTTTTCTTGGACTTTTCAATATTGTCACCAATAAGGATGCGTCTATTGCGGATAATAAGGAGTGTATAAATGGCTCTGTGCAATGGAATGTTTCCTTCATTCGCAGGGTTCATGATTGGGAAGTGGAGGTCTTGGCCTCTTTTTATTCACTCTTGTATTCGCACTTGATGCATGGGGTAGGGGAGGATAGGATGTGGTGGAACGCTTCAAGAAAAGGAAAATTTGAGGTTAGATCTTAATTCAAGATCATTGCTTCCAAAGATCCTTCCCCCTTCCCTTGGAAGAGCATATGGCGTACGAAGGTTCCTTCGAGAGTGGCTTTTTTTGCTTGGACGGCCGCGCTTGGGAAGACTTTAACCCTGGATAATGTTCGGAAGAGAGGTATTGTTGTGATCAACCGTTGTTGCATGTGTGAATCGGATGGGGAGTCAGTTGACCATCTCTTTCTTCATTGTGGGGTTGCGAGTATCTTGTGGAATGCCGTTTTCTCTCGGTTTGGTTTGTGCTGGGTGATGCCTGGGAGCGTCAGGGGGTTGTATGCTTCTTGGTGGGCGGGTGGCAAATCTCGTAGTGCTGTTGTGTGGAAGATGGTTCCCCTTTGCCTTTTATGTGGTGCATCTGGATCGAGAGAAATGCTAGATGTTTCGAGGACTCGTCTAGGAATATTGATGACCTTCTACACTTTTTCTTGTACACCCTTTTCACTTGGACAGCTGGCTGGCTAGCGCCCTTAGTGATAAGCTTCCTGGATTTCCTTTTTATGTTCTCTTCTTCTTTTTCTCCCTCTTAGTCGCTCTCTTGTATACTCCCTGTGTACTAGGGTTGCGCCCCTCTGCACTTTGATAATATATATTTACTTATCAAAAAAAAATCTAGAAGGTGATAAGGCACCTGGACCTGATGGTTTTTCGGTGTTGAAGGATGATATCATGGCGGTTTTTAAGGAGTTTCATACCTATGGAAAGTTTGAGAAGAGTCTGAATGCTACGTTTATATCGCTTATTCCAAAGAAAGCAGGGGCAGTGGAGATTAAGGATTTTCTCCCCATCACCTTAGTAGTTGGGGTGTACGAAATTATTTCTCAGGTGCTAGCTAATCGCATGAAAATAGTGTTGGGGAAATTAATCTCATATTCCCAAAATGCCTTTATCAAGGGACAACAAATGCTCGATTCTATCTTAATGGCCAATGAGAGTCTTAATAGTAGAATTCGTTTTGGGGAATCGGGTATAATCTGCAAACTAGATTTGGAGAAGGCATATGATCGGGTAAATTGGGAGTTTCTTATCTATATGCTAGAGCGGTGTGGTTTTGGTGAAAGATGGCGAGGTTAGATGAAACATTGTGTCTCCATGGTGTGTTTCTCGATACTTCTCAATGGTTCTCCTGCGGGGTTTTTTAGTAGCTCTCGAGGAGTGAGACAGGGGGATCCTCTATCTCCATTCTTATTTGTAGTGGTGATGGAGGCATTTAGTAGAATGATGACCGTGTTGGTGGAGAGATGGCTCATGTCTGGATTTTCGGTGGGCTTGCGAGATCAGGAGGAAATGGTGGTCTCTCACTTGCTGTTTGCAAATGGCACGGTAATTTTTTGTGAACCGAATGTAGAACAAGTCCGAAATCTGAGATGCCTGCTGCTCTGTTTTGAAGTAGTCTCGAGATTGAAGATCAACTTGTCTAAATCTGATATTATTCCAGTTGGAGAGATAGACGATGTGGAAGGGCTGGCTAGAATACTTGGGTGCAGAGTGGCCTCGTTGCCAATTACATATTTGGGGATGCCAATGGGTTCACATTATAAGGCATCCCTCATTTGGTCTTCCATAATTGCAAAAATGGAGAATAAGTTAGCGGGTTGGAATAGGATGTACTTATCGAAGGGAGGTAGGTTAACACTAATCAAAAGCACCCTCTCAAACTTACCAACATACTCCCTATCTCTATTCCTTATTCCAGTGGGAGTGGCAAATCATCTCGAAAAACTACAGAGAGACTTCCTGTGGGGTGCAATTCAGGATGAATTGAAGTATCATTTGGTGAACTGGTCATAGGTTTGTACGCCAATGAAGTTTGGGGGGTTAGGAGTGCGAAATTTGATTAAAATTTAAACAAGCTTTGATGCGTAAATGGCTGTGGAGGTATGCGACAGAATGGGAGGCATTATGGAGGAAATTAGTGCAAATTAAATATGACAGTCATATGGGTGATTGGTTCTCCAAGGAGGTAGGGGAACCTATGGAGTGGGAGTGTAGAAATGTATTCGAAGGGGGTGGGAAGTCTTTGCGCAACATGTACGGTATGATATCGGAGATGGTACAAAAGTACTTTTTTGGCATGATGTGTGGTGTGGGGAACGCCCTCTGAAACTTGTGTATCCAGCTTTGTTCAATGTTGCATGTAATAAGGATGTGTGGGTGAAGGAGTACATGGAGAGACTGAATGATATTCTTCATTGGAATGTCTAGTGTATTCGGCCTGTGCATGATTGGGAATTAGAGGAGGTCACGCAGTTCTTTGAATTGTTGTACTCCCAAAAAATCAGAAGTAGAGGTGAGGATAAAATTTGTTGGATTCCATCTAAAAGAAATACCTTTGAAGTGAAATCCTATTATCAATCTCTCTCTACACCAACATAGGTGTTTGCTCCGTGGAAGAGTATTTGGAAGGTGAAGGCTCCTTCTAGAGTGGCTTTCTTTGTGTGGACAGCGATGGTAAGGAAAATCCTCACTTTGGATAATTTACGGAAAAAGAATGTTGTGGTAATGGAGTGGTGTTATATGTGTAAACATTGTGGAGAGTCCATTGACCATTTATTCCCACATTGTGAGATTGCAACTGAGGTATGGAATGTATTCTTTCAACTCTTTGGAGTGAGTTGGGTTATGCTGCGGAAGGTGAGTATTATCTTGGAAAGTGGGAGGGGTCAGGCATGCTTTGCATATTTGGAGACTCGTCCCATTATGTGTGATGTGGTGTTTATGGCGGGTACGGAATGTACGCAGCTTTGAGGACAATGAGAGCGGTATGATTGAGTTGAGGAAGTTGATGTTACATACTTTGTTCTATTGGAGCGGGACTTGGACGAGCTCGCATGAGTCCACTTTTTATGATTTCTTAGAACTCTGTAAATCTTTTCCTAATCAGTAGGGGTTTCCCTATATACTTCTTGTATACATGGATTGCGCCCCTCTGTGCGTTTGATAATATACTTATTACTTATAAAATAATAAAACAAAAAAAAATACTGGTACCCCTGACCTTGGAGCCTTATAATAAGTTTTAACTTGAAAGCCAAGACTTTTAAAGGGAGTCCAAATTAGTTATTTTTCACTAGCTGTAGAGTCTTGTAACCAATACTATCATATTCTTTCATAGTTAAATGTCAAAACCCCGTAGTGCTGATCAGCTTAGAGTCTCATTATTGCTTATCTGCAATTTTGCTTCTTTTATTTTTTATTTTTATCACTTGCCAACACCTTCTAGGTTTCATTTTTATTTTTTTCATTATTTTTGTTAATTTAAATTACATCTTACATTTGTTGGCTATTGATTGTCAGCTAACTTCAAGTGTTGTTCTTTCATGGACTTAATTTGAGTTCATACTTAGCTCTTTCTTTTCATGCTTTCTGTTTCTAATATTGTTAGGAAGATCTATACTACCCCCATCCACTGGTTCAGGATATCCTCTGGGCATCTCTTTACTATGCATATGAACCTATTTTTATGTGTTGGCCTGCAAAAAGATTAAGGGAGAAGGCTCTGCATACTGTGATGCAGCATATCCACTATGAAGATGAAAATACACGGTATATATGTATAGGGCCTGTCAATAAGGTACACATTATGAATTATTGATTTTGCCTTCTTTATTCTTTTACTTTTGAATGTGAGAACTTTGAGCAATATTTGACACAACAAAAGTTAAATTTAAAGCTATAAGGAAAAATTGTTGAAAGTATTTGAAGCTTAACATGAGTTAAAGAGTTAAATCATATAGCCTCTTAGCTCTACGGCTTGTCTCAGAGGCACTCACTGCAATTATTGTTAGCTCGATGGAGCTTTTTATTGTGTATTTTGTGGATTATGCAGGTGTTAAATATGCTTTGTTGTTGGGCTGAGGATCCAAACTCTGAGGCATTCAAATTGCATCTTCCAAGAATCTTTGATTATTTGTGGATTGCTGAAGATGGCATGAAAATGCAGGTCCAGAAATAGTGTTAGACAGTCTCTGACTAGCTTAATGAGCCTCTCTCTCTCTCTCTCTCTCTCTCTCAATCCCCCCCACCCCCTTGTGACCCAATGTCAGTTCGAATTTGTTAAACTTTTTGATTTTTTAGTTATTTAATGACCTCTTGTACAGGTTACATTCATGTTTGACTACCTCAAATATTAATATTTGAATCTAATGCATGTAGGGATATAATGGAAGTCAATTATGGGATACTGCTTTTGCTGTTCAAGCGATTATATCAACTAACATTGCTGAAGAATATGGACAAACTTTAAGAAAAGCACACGAGTACATAAAGGATTCCCAGGTTCTTAGTGGCAGAAATCTTTTTTACTGTATCTTGAAAATTGTTCTTATCGTCTTTAGAAAGGGTATTATTGTAATAATGAGAAAAGAGTATTTTAGCCATTTATTGTATTTTCTATCCTATATATATATATATATATATATATAGTGAGAGGGCCACAGTATGTTTTGAACCTCTCTGTTTTGTTCAAACTCTAGTTTGACATGGTATAAAAACATATCTTAGATTTAGTGCTTTTCAGCTCATTATTCTTGTATTTTGGGCCTTCTTTTCCAGATTTTTTTTGTCTGTCTTGGTATGCTAACAGTGCTGCCAGCGTAGGCTTCAGAGTATCCTAGATGCTGATGGTTGGAGGGGGATGGCATCATCATCACCATAACAGTTGGGATGTCATTTCTGTGATCCTCACTGGTGAAGCCCTTACCGTCATGTCGTGTGTGCTGAAGAGCAAAACCACATGGTGCTGCTATGGTAGTGAGTGAACCCTGAGAAACCTAGTTATTTAGGGTTGTTTGGCACCATTCGTGGTGCTCGGCTATGTTTGTTGGGTGGCCAATAGTTGGTGGTTGTGCATGTGTTAGCATTGGCTGGTTTCTTGGTTGTCAGTGGTTAAGGGAGGAGTTTCTCAGCTCTAATGAAGTTTAAATTGTTATATTGGAATGTGAGAGGGTTGAATGAGGGGAATACGCGTCTAAGGGTAGCGAATTTGCTCAAAGAGTGGAAGGTTGATATTGTTTGTTTTCAATAAACTAGATTGGGCTTCGTTCTCTCTCCGAAGATTTTTTCAATTTTTTTCTAAAATCATCCTAGATCTCGCTGTCTCCGGCGACGATGTAAGAACGATACCCTCCCTCTCTTCCTCCCTTGCTCCTGCCTCTCTCACTCCGTTCGGAGCATTCTTGGATAAACTTAGGTTTTTTTTCGGCAAGCCTCCACGATGGAGTCTCGCTTCTTCGTGGAGGCCAAAATTTTCTCCTTTTTGGTCAAGGAAGGTAAACCGAAGCTTTGTGTGGAGGAAAGGAGAAGAGGTTTTTGAGGGTCTATCTTTTGGGTTTCAGGGGGGTGGATTGGTTGATAGAAATGTTGGAAGAGCTGATGAAGTCATCTGGTTCAGAGGATTTCTTCAAATCCATCCGGGTGGAATCGAAGGCTCTCACTGTCATGAGGGGTGGTAACAGGAATGGTCGGTTTTTGGTGGTCTCAACTCAAGCCGTGGACGACAGGAGGAACGCTATCGTGTTGCTTGAAGGCTGCAAAGGACAGGGATGGGGCAGATTCGCTAGGGAACTAAGCAAAGTGAAGGCTTTTTTTGAAGCCACGATTTGGTCCCCCTCCGGCTCCGGTTTTGTTATTGGGTGCTCCACGCCACACGTGGTGGTGGGCGAGGTTGCTGTCCACCATGTGCGTGTGCTGGATTTGATTCAGATGGACGCATGTAGAGACGTCGAAGCCAGGAGAATGGCGGTGAATTGTTTCGAGTTGGAGAGGCAGCCTCCTAGATCCCTGGCGGCAGCTACTGAGTCTTTGAATTCAAAGAAGAAGAACGGTGATTTCGGAAATCATGGGTTGAAGAGGCTTCTAGGGTAAGTTCATTTTGAGCTGGACCGGGTCCTTGCTTGGTTAGCCTTGAAGCCCATTCACAGGAGGAATAGGGTTGGGATTTTGGGCCTTGCAATTCGGGCTAGGTCCATGTACATTCGAAAGAAGAGGGTAATCGGGTTGGTGAGGGTTAAAGGGTCGAATCTTGTTTCCGGGTCAGTGCGGGTTTCCGAGTCGAATCTTGTTTCCGGATCGGATCCTGTTTCCGGATCTGGTTCCGCTTCCGGTTCTTTTCCTCTATCTCTGGCCCCGATTCCGGCGAGACTTGGTTCGCCGACGGGGTTGGATGGGTTTGCTCCAGTTTTGCGCTCATCCGTCTATTCTGGTTCGCCAGAGATTCTTCCAAGCTGTCCGTTGGATACTCACAGGCCAGAGATTCTTCCAGTGACTCCTTTGGTCACTGAAGCTTCGGTGGTTGATGTGAGTGCAGCCTTCGAATCGCCTTTTGCGGTTCCTTCTGTGGGTAAGGCTGTGTCTACACAGGTGGCTTCTCTGGTGATTCCCAATTCACCTGAGGTTCTTCCTGTGTTGGCTTCGACGCCGCTTTCTTTTGTGGACGTTGGATTGGATAAGGTGTTGGTGGGAGATGGGTTATCTCATCAGGGGTGCATGTCGGGATTTGGTTCTTCTTTGGAGGCTGCATTGTTGCCGGAGACTGTCTAGGTCCGGCATTCTACTCCGGTATGTACTTTGTCCAGGGTTGGGGATCTTTTTGTTTCTTCTGCTGCTTCGGTGGCCTCTGTCCCTCCGGTAGTCTCTGTTTCCGCGAAAGGGTTGCTCCGTAGGGGGTTCTTAGGGGCTAGACTCGCCTCTTCTGCTCTACCTGTGGTGAAGGAGGCTTCTTCTGCAGTTGTAGGCATGCAGGCCTGTTCTTCAGTCATGTCTACTCCTTCCTATGGGGCGGCTTCCTCTGTTTCTAAGTCTCAACTGGGGTATGCCCAGAGAGTGAAGGAGAAGGTAGCTAAACAACTGCAAAAGAACAAGGAGTTGCTGGTCGAGGTTGTGGCGGATACTTTGGAGAAGGGGACGGAGGGCTATTCCGAGGTGGTGCTTGATGCGGCGAAGTTCACCCCCTTTGTCGGGTTGACGTGTGGAGGTGACGAGAAAAGTCTTGAGAATCTTTTTTCGAAGGTTGAAGTGGAGCAAGAGCCCATAAAGGTTAAGGGAAAGAGGGAGCTTAAGAATTTGGAGTGCTCCATCAATTTTGAGGCTAGAAGTTGGAGACTTTCTTCGGAGAAATGCCAGCGCCGATGCGGCTGTTTTCGGACTGCAAATGATTTCTCTTTTCCTCTTGAGGTGCAGTAGGGGTTTTGGGTTTTTAGGGCTTATGCTGGGGTATTGTTGGCTTCTGTTTTGGGTTCTCTTTTAGGGTTCTCTGTTTGGCTGTGGCTTCTTGTTGGGTTTTTTGGGTTGGGTCATCTTGGGTTGTGTTTTCGGGCTTGTGTTGGGCTACCTATGTATACTTTCTTGTGTACTGAGAGGCGCTTTGCGCTTTTTTTTTTTTATATATATACAACATTACTTATCAAGCAAAAAAAATAAACTAGATTGGAGCATATGTCATATGTTGTGCGTAGCTTTTGGGGTTGCCAACATGTGGTTTGTTGGTGTTAAGATTCTAGAGGGGCTTTTGGCGAGATTCTACTTATGTGGGATAAGAGGGTGGTGGAATAAATCAAAGAGTGTGAGGGAGTTCATTGTTGCTTGTTCTTCCAGAAATGTAAAAGATCAATTTACCTGAGATTTTGCTGGTGCTTATGGTCCTAAATCTAGTGGTGATAGAAGTTTTTTTTGGGATGAGTTGTCTAGTTTCCTTAGTTAGTGGAACTTGCCGTGGTACATTGGGGCAGATTTCAACATCACTCTTTTTCTAGTTAGAGATCGGGTGAAGCCCATTTCTTTCCAGCTATGGTGGAGTTCTCAGATTTCATTTTTTATCAGGGTCTTATGGATCTTCCCCAAGTAGGTGGAACTCATACATGGTCAGAACCGAGGTCTTCCCTCTTGATCTAGAATTGACAGATTTCTTGTCTCTCCTGATTAGGAAGCCCAACTTCTTGAAGACAGAATTACATTGAGTCTTTGAACATCCATGGCACTAGTACCTCTGATCAAGAGGCTATTAGTAATCATATTACTCGCTTTTATGAGTCGCTCTTCACAGAGTCTCTCACTTGGAGACCGAGGTTGGATAATCTCCATTTCGATATGTTGGAGGTGGATGAGTCTTCTAGTCTGGAAGTTCCCTTTGAGGAAAGGGAGGTGTGGGAGGTAGTCAAAAAAATCGATAGGCACAAGGCTCTAGGCCCGGATGGTTTCTTTATGGCTTTCTTCCAGGATTGCTGGGATGTGATCAAACCGGACATCATGGCTGTTTTTGCGGAGTTCCATGACCGAGGTAAATTCAAAAAAAGTCTCAATGCTACGTTTATTGCTCTTATTCTGAAGTCACATGGGGCTTCTGATCTGAAGGACTTTCGCCCTATCAGCCTTGTGGGGGGGGATTTATAAGATTATTGCGAAGGTTTTAGCCAATAGAATGAGGGGAGTCATGAATCGGGTCATTTCCAATCCGCAGAATGCTTTCGTCAAAGGAAGACATATTTTGGATTCGGTGCTTATTGCCAATGAATGCCTGGACAGCCGTGTCAGAACTGGGGATCCCGGCCTCTTGTGTAAGTTGGATATGGAGAAGGCTTATGATCATATGAACTGGAAGTTTTTAATGTATTTGCTAAGGAGGTGTGGGTTTGGTGAGAAATGGTGTACATGGATTGAGCATTGTATCTCGTCTGTGCGGTTCTCAGTGTTGATTAATGGCTCTTCCTCCGGCTTCTTTGTGAGTTCGCATGGGGTGAGACAAGGTGATCCTCTTTCGCCTTTCTTGTTCATTATGGTCATGGAGGCGTTCAGCAGGATGATTAATGCTTCTATTAGTAGGGGGTTTATTAACGGCTTCTATGTGGGTGCCAGAAAGCCTGAGCGGGTAACTGTTTCTCACCTTCTTTTTGCTGACGATACGGTTTTTTGTGGGGCTGCTTCTGACCAAGTTAGATACATTAAAGCCCTCCTTATCGGTTTCGAGGCGATCTCAGGGTTAAAAGTAAACCGGGGCAAATCTGTCTTGGTCCCTGTCGGAGGTGCGGTGGAGTCGGGGGAGTTGGCTGGTATTCTGGGTTGTAGCACTAGTTCTTTGCCCTTGAAGTATCTGGGTCTTCTGCTAGGGGCTTTGTTCAAGCTTTTGAGTATTTGGGATGATATGTTGGAGAAGATTGCCAAAAGGTTGGCCCCTTGGAAGCGCTAGTACCTGTCTAAGGGGGCGAGGCTTACTCTCATCAAGAGTACCTTATCAAATCTTCCCACCTATTTTCTGTCTCTCTTTCCCATTCCTGTCTCTATGGCGAATCACATTGAGAAGATTCAACGGGATTTTTTATGGGGGGGCTTTAAAGACGAACCTAAGTTCCACTTGGTCAGTTGGCATGAGGTTTGTTCTCCGATTGCTGTGGGTGGCCTAGGGATTCGGAGCTTGCGTCTTTTTAATCAAGTTCTTTTGGGGAAATGGTTATGGAGATTTGCAAATGAGGAAGAAGCTTGGTGGAGAAGTATTTTGGTGGCAAAGTATGGGGTGGATTGGGGTGGTTGGCGTTCTAAAGTTCCTTGTGGAACGCATGGGGTGGGGTTATGGAAACACATTTGTAAGGGTTGGAGGTCGTTTCAGTGCCACTTTAGATTTGATCCTAGATTGGGGGTGAAAGTTAAATTTTGGGAGGATATTTGGTGTGGAGAGATGTCCCTCAAGGAAGCTTTTCCCGGTCTTTTTAATATTGCTAGCAATAAGGATGCTTCCATTGCAGATATCCAGGAGTGCTTAAATGGTATGGTTCACTGGAATATTACATTTTCCCGAAGAATTCATGATTGGGAGGAGACGGTCTTAGCCTCTCTCTTTTCTCTCTTGTATTCGTTATCGATTTGTGGGGAAGGGGAGGACCGGATGTGGTGGATCCCATCAAGAAAAGGAAAGTTTGAGGTTCGCTCTTTTTATAGGATGCTTGTCTCTAAATAGTCCATTCACTTTCCTTGGAAATGTATTTGGCGTACAAAGGCCCCTTCGAGAGTGGCGTTTTTTGCTTGGTCGGCCGCCCTGGGGAAACCTCTCACTTTGGATAATGTTCAGAAGAGAGGTATTGTGGTGATTAATCAATGTTGTTTGTGTGAATCGGATGGGGAGTTTGTAGATCATCTTTTTCTTCATTGTGGGGTTGCGCGCAAGTTGTGGGATGTTATCTTCTCTCGCTTCAACGTGTGTTGGGTTATGCCTAGAAGTGTCAAGGACATGTTTGCCAGTTGGTGGTCGGGTGGAAGAGCTAGTAGTGCCGTGGTGTGGAAGATGGCCCCCCTTTGTCTTTTATGGTGCCTTTGGAAGGAGAGGAATGCAAGATGTTTCGAGGACTTGTCGAGGAACCTTGAGAATCTTGTTCATTTCTTTTTGTACACTCTCTTCACTTGGACTGCAGGCTGGCTTGCTCCTTTTGTAATTAATTTTTCTGATTTTCTCTTTATGTTCTCTTCTTCTTTCTCCCCTACTTAGTCGCTCTCTTGTATACTCCCTATATACTTGGGTTGCGCCCCTCTGCGCTCTTTTAATGCATTATTACTTATCAAAAAAAAAAAACTTCTTGAAGTATCTCAAAGGAGGTTGCCAAGACTTGGATCATTTCCCTATTCTTCTTGATTGTGAAGACTTTCACAAAGGTAGAAGGTTCTTAAGTTTGGGAAGATATGGTTAAAATATGAGGGTTCTATGGATATGGTGAAACAGTTGTGAATTTCTTATCACTTTCAAGGCTCTCCGAATTTCATTTTGGCTTACAAACTAAAGGCTTCGAAAGCTGATTTAAGAGTTTGGAATGAGGTGGTTCTTGGCAATGTAGAGAGAAAAAAAGCTTATTCTGGAAGAGTTACGAGGTCTTGAGGTTATTGAAGAAGAGAGAACTTTATATGATGATGAGAAAATGAGGAAGACTAAAGCTATTAGTGATTTGGAGAGGACTACTCTTATGGAGGAGGTGAGTTGGAGGTAGAAATCGAGGGCATCTTGGCTTAAGAGAAGGTGACAAGTGCACGAAAATGTTTTGTTTGTGGCCAACTCTAATAGAAGAAATAACTCCATTGAATCTTTGATTGTTGATGGTACAGTTTCTGACAAACATTATGAGATCGGAGAACACATTGTGCAGTTTTATAATAGCTTATATACTAAACCATTCAGTTGGCAGCCTAAGTTGGATGACCTTTCTTTTGACTCCATTGGTGAAGTTGAGGCCAACTGGTTGGAGAGAGCGTTTGAGGAATCTGAGGTTCATGAGGTGGTGAAAACCAACAATAGTGATAAGGCCCCGAGCCCTCACAATTACTCTTATGGTATTTTCCCAAGCTTGCTGGGGTGTTTTAAAAGAAGATATAATGAATGCTTTTCATGACTTTTATGCTAGAGGCAAGTTTGAAAAAGTCTTAATGCAACATTTATTTCTCTTATTCCAAAACAAGTATCAAGGGTTGTTGATCTTAAGGATTTTCGACCTATTAGTCGAGTAGGTGGAGTGTTATTCTCTTATTCCAAAAATTCCAAGTCACCAAAATGCATTCTTCAGGGGTTGGCAAATTCTAGATTTTTTTTCTCATTGTTAATGAATGCCTTGATAGCAATATAAGATATGGGAAGCCAAATTTGCTTTGTAAATTGAATATAGAAAAGGCTTTTGATCATATTAATTGGGGTTTACCATTGTACATGCTAAGGAGGTGCGGTTTGGGGGAAAATGGTGTAATTGGATAGCTCATTGTATTTATTTGGCTTTTTTTTTTTTTCCTTTTTTTTTTTTCTTTTTTTTTTTGTATTGGTGAACCACACACCACAAGATTTTTTAGTATTCTCATAGCCTGAGACAGGGGAACCCTTTGTCTCCTTTGTTGTTTATCATTGTTATGGAGACTTTAAATAAAATGATATCTACTACAGTGAATGGGGGTTTTTTTTTCAGGCTTTTCAGCGGGGCTTGGAAATGTTGGTGGGCTCAACATCTCTCATCTTTTGTTTTCTTGTTTTCAAATGACACTTTGATTTTCTGCCGGACAAGCCCATATTAGCTTCGTCATCTACGTTGCTTGTTCTTATGTTTGAAAGCTATTGCTCGTTTGAAGATTAATTTTGCTAGATCATAATTGGTCTCTAATAGCAATGTCAATAATGTAGAAGGTCTGGCTTGTATTTTGGGATGCATGGCTTCTTCTTTGCCTATGAAGTATCTAGGTCTTTTGTTGGGAGCTTTTATTAAGGCTAAATCTATTTTGGGATGGCATACATTATTGAGAAGATAAAGCATTGTTTTGGTTGGAAGAGGTTTTACTTGTCCAAGGGTGATATGATTATTTTGCACAAGAGCACCTTGTCTAATTTGTCTACTTATTTCATGTCTCTTTCCCCCCTCTTTATTGGCTTTGCCAATTGCATAGAAAAGTTATTGTTGAAGTGAGTGTTAAAGTATTGATTCAATAATTAAATTTACCTCTTCTTATCGGCTTAAGTTTTTGGGATAAGTGGTGATTGAATATGGTATCAAAGCTAGAGGTCTTGAGTTTGAGCCCTGACTCTGTCAATATACCTCCCATTTAAATTAAATATTTCACGTGTTGGGCCTCACTTATTAAAAGAGAATTTAAGCTTACACATGAGGGGCAGTGTTAAAGTATTGATTAAGTGACTAAATTTACCTTTTCTTATCAACTTAAGTTTTTGGAATAAGTAATGATTTAACAATTACAACGAAATTATTTTTGGGGTGATATTGGGGAAGAGTTCAAATTTCACTTAGTAAGGTTTAAGGTTTGCTCTTCAACTTCTGAGGGGGTTTGGGGTCCAAAATGTACTTCTGTTCAATCGAGCTCTTTTGGGGAAGTGGTTATTGTACTCGCTTATGAGAAAGAGAAGCTCTATGAAGACTGGAAGTAAATTTTAAATATGATAGTCTGTGGGGTGGGTGATGTTCTATTCGGGTTAATGGGGTGTACGGGGTTGGTCTTTGGAAATACAATAGGAGCGGTTAAGGGGAGTTTACTAGATATAGTAGATTTGAGATGAGTTACTATTCCAAGTTTAGATTTTAGCATGACGCATGATGTGGGGATCAGTCCATTAAGGTGGCTTTCCCGGAGTTTTTCATTATTCCTTGCTTTAGGTATGCTTCCATGGTAGATCATCTATAGCTTTTTTACCAACGCTCTTCAGTGGAATGTTAATTTTGTTAGAATAGCACAAGACTAGGAGGTGGATTTCTTTATTTCGTTTTTCAATTTGTTGTATTCCATTAGACTAAGATGGGGTGGTGAAGATTAGGGTTCTTGGGCCCCTCCAAGAGAGGGTTGTTAGATATGGGATTTTTCTATAATGTCTTACTTCCTCGATGATTTTACACCTTTTCCTTAGATGAGTATTTGGCAGAATAAGGCCCCCATGAGATTGGCCTTCTTTGCTTGGTTGGTTGCTTTAGGAAAGATTCTCACTTTGGATAACTTAGGGAAGCAACATATCGTTGTGGTAGATTAGTGTTGTGTGTAGAAGAAGAGTAGGGAAATTTTTTGATCATCTTTTGCTCCATTGCGAGATAACTAGTGCTTTTGGAATTTTGTCTTTGGTCTTTTTGGGGTAGCGTGGGTCATGCCTCGCCAAGTGGTGGATCTCTTCACTTGTTGGAGAGGGCAGTTTGGCAGTCTTCAAAGTGAAATAGTGTAGAGATGATTCCGTCTTGCTTAATGTGGTGTATTTGGAGAGAAAGAAATGATGGAAGCTTTGAAGATAGTGAGGACGGTAGTGGAATTAAAGGCCTTCTTCTAAACTCTTTACCACTGGATGACTGCTTATTATTGTTTTCATATTTCTAGTTTTTGTGACTTTCTTGAACTTTTTTCTTTTTGTTCGTTAGGTGTTTCTCTTTGTATACCTTATGTGTTGTGCTCTTTTGCGTAGAAGAGTATGAAACAAACAGTGGTAGTGCAATCTAGTGCAGAAACTGAGTATAGAGCAATGGCTCTCGTTGCTAGTTCGCTAACATGGTTACAACATTTTCTTCAAGAATTGGTTTTACAGCTCCTACTCCCATCTCATTATCTTGTGACAATCAGGCTGCACTGCATATTGTTTCTAATATTGTATTTCATGAAAGAACTAAATATATTGAGGCTGATTGTCATTTCATTTGAGATAAGATATTGAGTGGAGATATATCTACTTGTAGATTCTGGAGACCAACTTGTTGATTTGTTTATAATGTTCTTGTGTCATAATTGGTTAGAATTTATTTCTTTCAAGTTGGGCTTATATGATATATATACTCCAGCTCAAGGAGAGTGTTATAAATGGTATTATTGTAATAAAGGAAAAACAATATTTCTGTAATTTATTGTATCTTCCCATATAAAATAGTGAGAAGGCCACATTACGCTTTGAGCCTCTCTCTTTCGTGCAAACCCTAGTTTGACATCATCCTTGCCTGACCAATTGTGCTTTCGCTTTGAAGGTCTTAGAAGATTGTCCAGGAGATCTAAATTTCTGGTATCGTCACATTTCAAAGGGTGCTTGGCCATTCTCAACTGCAGATCATGGATGGCCTATTTCTGACTGTACAGCGGAAGGATTGAAGGTCAAGTGTGAACAAACAGTATGCAGGCTGTTATATTACTTCATCTACTAACCAAATTTTCTGATATCTATTTTGTTGTGCAGGCTGTTATATTACTATCAAAATTTCCATCAGAAACAGTCGGGAAATCGGTAGATGTGAAGCGGTTATATGATGCTGTACATGTTATTCTTTCATTACAGGTAACCATCATATATTTTGCATTATTAGTGGGAAGTCAGAATCTGCATAGGAACATAAACAAAGATTTATGGGCATATCAAGCAAAAACAAGTCTGCTTTATGGGTTGAGATAAGACATGGTGGCTAGCACTGTATAATGACATGAGAGTATAATGGTAGGATTCTCATAATTGACGTAATTGACGTCAGGTAGTCAACTCAAGGCTTTATGTGGTTTCATTGCTGTTGCCAGAAACATACATCTGAAATTGTGAAGCAAACACAAGAATGGCATGATGCATTGCAAAGTTTAATATAATTCATAAAAGAAAAGAGTTTCTCTATAGGAACATTTCTGAATGATATGTGCCTCCCCATTTCCCTTTCTTAGCAATTTTTTGATTCTTTGTGCCACCGGATGATCATGTGTCCAATTTGATATCAGGTGTATTATAATGAGTTTCTAATGGTTGCCATTTTTTTTTTTTTTTTTTCTGAAACTACTGCAGAATGCTGATGGTGGGTTTGCAACTTATGAATTGACCAGATCCTACCATTGGTTGGAGGTAACTACTGTTCAAGGCCTTTTATTTTAATTTAGTTGTTACTTTTAATTACCATTGGTTGGAGGTAACAATGAGCTCAAATTTGATTTCCTCCCTTTGTAGCAAGGTGGAGGGTGAGGTCGTGGCTTCTAGTCCCACTGGTTGCATGTGTAACTTGGCAATAAAGAAAAAAAAAAAAGAACGATTTTCTGTTTTTCTGAAAGTTAAAATAAATGCCAAGTGCCTCCATATGGAGAGTTTCATATGTAAACTGGCTTGGTTGTCCTAATGATGTTTGCAGTAATTAACATGAACATGTTCACATATGCCTTCCTACCACCAAAAAGTTTCCTTTTAAGCAAAAATGATCAATATGCAAAATTTGAAAAAATTATTGCAGAGTTTCGCACAGGACATTGAAAACATATTAGTTCTTGATTTTTTTTCGTTGTTAATTTCATAAATATATATTATATGACTTGGCTGTAGAACCTTTTGTGATTTTGGTCGGACCAACATTGTGATGCTTTCTAGGTCATTATAAGAAAACCATCAGAGAGAGTTTGGAATGACATTTTATAAGCTAATTTCACCTTAACTCTCATCGTATGGATTGTGGAATGCCCCCAATAATTGAAAGACAAATTTTGGTGAGATGGCTAAAATACACTGTTAATCCTTTCGCAATTTGAATTAGGTTTAAGTTCCTAAAGTTTAGTTTTTCAATCGAGTCCATTTTTTGTTTCTCTTTTTTGTGTGCCAATAACATCCTTATGTACATATATTAATTGAAACTGATGGAATGCGCCATTTTGGAACTTCTTTCTTAGATCTATGTGGCTCATGCCATATCAGCAAATAATAGCATTCTTCAACTTTAATTTTTCTTTCTTTTTTGGTTTAGTCTTATAACAAGTAGCTAACAACAATTGTATTTCTTACTTTTCTCTCTCTCTCTCATGATGGCCCGTGTAGGCGTGTCTTGTCGTTGCTAGTCTTGCTGGTTGGTTGTTTCCTTCGTTTTAAGGCTCCTTTGGTTCTTGGCTGGTTGAATTGCTTCCTCCAGTTTGTTCCTTGTGGAAGCTAAATCTTTCAAATTTGTTTGGGTAGAGGGGTTATTGGTTTTACTGGTCTGTGAAAGAAGCCAGGGCTTGTTCGATCAATAGTAATTGAGGAAGGCTACTTTTTCATGATTGCTCTTTGTCTGTTCCTGCGATGACCCAGGTGCAAAGTGCCAACCATTGTATTCCCATCACCACGTCCAACCCTTTTAATAGCAGTGAATAAAGAGCACTGACAAATGGAATGCCCTGGATGGCCACCGCCACTTGCTCACACTTCCCCTCGCACTGAAGCTTCCCTCCATTAGCAACCTTGACCGAGAACCCTTTTGTTCTGATTACAGGGAGGTGAAGCAACTGTGCCACTTTATCAATTAGAAAATAGAGAAAAATTTCTCTTATTCGAATGATCAATCCATACAGTTACATAGGCTTAAATAGAAATGACCTAGAAACTAATATGGAAGGGATAATGAAATATTTCATTGAGATCAAATCACATCAAATCATAATAATACTAGACTTAAATCAAGGGGAATCAAATCCATGGTTTCCATCTTCAACACTCCCCCTCAAGCTGGGGGATAGATGTCTCGCATGCCCCGCTTGCATAAGGCTGAATGAAGGACATTATTAGATACTCCTTTTGTTAAGATATCTACAAGTTGTTCGCCAGTCTTCACATATGGTGTGCAGATGATACCTTTTCGGAGTTTTTCTTTAATAAAGTGTTGATCAATTTCAACATGCTTGGTTCGGTCATGTTGGACTGGATTATGAGCAATACTGATTGCCGCTTTATTGTCACAATACAGTCACATAGAGTCCTTGGACTCAAACCCAAGCTCTTTCAACAATATTTTCAACCATAGTGTCTCACATACTCCATGAGCCATATCTCTGAATTTAGCTTCTGCACTAGATCTAACAACCACGAACTATTTCTTACTACGTCATGTGACCAAATTACCACCCATAAATGTGCAATACCCCGATGTGGAGCGTCGATCCATAATTGAGCCAGCCCAATCTCCATCCATATAGGCCTTTACTTTCAAATGATCATGTCTAGAAAACAAGAACCCTTTACCTAGTGAGGATTTTAAGTATCAAAGGATGCTGTAAACTGCTTCCATATGAGGCTCAAGTGGAGAATGCATAAATTGACTTACCACACTAACAGCATATGCAATGTCTGGACGGGTGTGAGATAAATAAATAAACTGTCCAACCAATCGCTGATATCTGCCCTTATCCAGTAGAGGGATCTCACTATTCTCTCCTAGTTTAACATTTACCTCTACTGGATTATCTACGGCTTTGCACCCGAGCATTCTGGTTTCCTTGAGAAGATCTAGTATATATTTCTATTGGGAGATAAGTATCCCATGCTTTGACCCTGCTACCTCAATACCGACATAAGTACTTCAAATTACCTAGGTCCTTTATTCCAAACTCATTAGCAAGAGACTGTTTTAAGTTTTGTATCTCTCCATCGTCATTTCCTGTTAAGACAATATCATCAACATACGCAATCAAAGCTTCTCTGAGTGGAATGCTTAATGAAAAGTATATCATCAGCCTAACTCTGCCTGTAAACAAATCTCTGCATAGCTCGGGAAAACCACTCGAACCATGCTATTGGAGATTGTTTTAGGCCATACAAAGCCTTCTTCAATTTGCACATCTTTCCTACTAAGGATGAACAGATACAGTTAGTAGTTATGGCTCTGATACCATGTTGTAAGGTTTACATGAAAAGAAAATAGAAGAAGAGGCTATATGTTTCTCACGAAGCCTTTCTCCCCTCATATTGCATATATATTGTAACATTGAATACAAAGACCAAAATACCCATTTAACATATTAACCCTAAGACGCTCTTCTAACAGATCCAATGCATATGTCATTGACATCCCACTCGACTATGGTATTAGCTCCATATTTAGTATAGATGATCTAGTTGCTTATAGGGGCCAGCCAGTTATTTTAAATGATCCTTTTGAGGACCCTTTACCTGACCCCACCATTAACTCTATACCTGATCCTGTCCCATTACCCCTTTCACCAGAACATAGAGAACATGTTGATGCTATTTTAGATGAGCAGGTTCTCTTTACCAGGGATGGCGAAGTTCAGCATTTCCTCATTCATTGGGATGGACGACCAGCTTCAAATATGGATCACCAGGAACACATTGTAGCAGCTTCATCCTGATCAGTTGGAGTATTAACAGAGCCGCATAGAGTTACACTCGACAAGGTTGAGGACATCAGACATAGACCACTGATCACACGCATGCATGAATGACGATTTTGGAGGATGACCCAGCCCATGACCTTGTGGTTGGGCGATTGAGTGCTACAAATATCATTATGGGCTACTTTTATTATTGTCCACATTTTATTTATTTTGTTATTTAGTTTCAAACGGGTTATGTTATTTTAGTGGGCTGTCCGCCCAAGTACAACTTAGGTAGGGTTAGGGTTTAGGTCTTAGTCTATTTAAACCTAATTTTCTTTTGTATAAAGCAGTTTATCATCAATTGATAAATGTGAACGACTGTTTGTCGTCTCCCTCCATTTCTTCTCTTTTCTCTTCTCTTCGATGTTTCTTCTTCTTCTCTCTTGTTTCTTTTCTCTTCTCTTCTCTTCTCAGCTTCTTCTTTTCCTCTTTTTCTTCCTTTTCACACTTTTCTTCTCAAAGCATATTGTCCCGCATCAAGGGATTGTGGGAAGTTGATTTAAAGCAATGGAGTGAGGTGGGCATTGAATTGTAGCATTAGTTTGCTGATTAACTTCTATACGAGTTTCTAGTGGTTTCATGGTAAAATTAAATTATGAATGATGAGCTCTTTTTTTGTAAATAGAGACTGAAGTAAGATTTCTTATATCTATTAGAACATTATCCATAACCAGATGATCATTGGAATCATATACTTTGTTATAGAGCAGTTTAATAGGAAGTTTCCTGAAACTAAAATCTAGGTCTTCT